>NC_141004.1:70583141-71059482 GCF_052327205.1 Somniosus microcephalus | reverse complement strand
GGATAGAGCGTGGGGGTGGGTCTGGATAGAGCGTGCGGGAGGGTCTGGATAGAGCGTGGGGGAGGGTCTGGATAGAGCGTGGGGGAGGGTCTGGATAGAGCGTGGGGGAGGGTCTGGATAGAGCGTGGGGGAGGGTCTGGATAGAGCGTGGGGGAGGGTCTGGATAGAGCGTGGGGGTGGGTCTGGATAGAGCGTGGGGGAGGGTCTGGATAGAGCGCGGGGGGGAGGGTCTGGATAGAGCGTGGGGGAGGGTCTGGATAGAGCGTGGGGGTGGGTCTGATAGAGCGTGGGGGAGGGTCTGGATAGAGCGTGGGGGAGGGTCTGGATAGAGCGCGGGGGAGGGTCTGGATAGAGCGCGTGGGAGGGTCTGGATAGAGCGTGGGGAGGGTCTGGATAGAGCGCGGGGGAGGGTCTGGATAGAGCGTGGGGGAGGGTCTGATAGAGCGTGGGGGTGGGTCTGGATGGAGCGTGGGGGTGGGTCTGGATAGAGCGTGGGGGAGGGTCTGGATAGAGCGTGGGGGAGGGTCTGGATAGAGCGCGGGGGAGGGTCTGGATAGAGCGTGGGGGAGGGTCTGGATAGAGCGTGGGGGTGGGTCTGGATAGAGCGTGGGGGAGGGTCTGATAGAGCGTGGGGGAGGGTCTGGATAGAGCGTGGGGGTGGGTCTGGATAGAGCGTGGGGGTGGGTCTGGATAGAGCGTGGGGGAGGGTCTGGATAGAGCGCGGGGGAGGGTCTGGATAGAGCGCGGGGGTGGGTCTGGATAGAGCGTGGGGGAGGGTCTGTATAGAGCGGGGGGGTGGGTCTGGATAGAGCGTGGGGGAGGGTCTGGATAGAGCGTGGGGGAGGGTCTGGATAGAGCGTGGGGGTGGGTCTGGATAGAGCGTGGGGGAGGGTCTGGATAGAGCGTGGGGGAGGGTCTGGATAGAGCGTGGGGGAGGGTCTGGATAGAGCGTGGGGGAGGGTCTGGATAGAGCGTGGGGGAGGGTCTGGATAGAGCGTGGGGGAGGGTCTGGATAGAGCGTGGGGGAGGGTCTGGATAGAGCGTGGGGAGGGTCTGGATAGAGCGTGGGGGAGGGTCTGGATAGAGCGTGGGGGAGGGTCTGGATAGAGCGTGGGGGAGGGTCTGGATAGAGCGTGGGGGTGGGTCTGGATAGAGCGTGGGGGAGGGTCTGGATAGAGCGTGGGGGAGGGTCTGGATAGAGCGTGGGGGAGGGTCTGGATAGAGCGTGGGGGTGGGTCTGGATAGAGCGTGGGGGAGGGTCTGGATAGAGCGTGGGGGAGGGTCTGGATAGAGCGTGGGGGTGGGTCTGGATAGAGCGTGGGGGAGGGTCTGGATAGAGCGTGGGGGAGGGTCTGGATAGAGCGTGGGGGAGGGTCTGGATAGAGCGTGGGGGTGGGTCTGGATAGAGCGTGGGGGTGGGTCTGGATAGAGCGTGGGGGAGGGTCTGGATAGAGCGTGGGGGAGGGTCTGGATAGAGCGTGGGGAGGGTCTGGATAGAGCGTGGGGGAGGGTCTGGATAGAGCGTGGGGGAGGGTCTGGATAGAGCGTGGGGGAGGGTCTGGATAGAGCGTGGGAGTGGGTCTGATAGAGCGTGGGGGAGGGTCTGGATAGAGCGTGGGGGAGGGTCTGGATAGAGCGTGGGGGAGGGTCTGATAGAGCGTGGGGGTGGGTCTGGATAGAGCGTGGGGGAGGGTCTGGATAGAGCGTGGGGGAGGGTCTGGATAGAGCGTGGGGGTGGGTCTGGATAGAGCGCGGGGGAGGGTCTGGATAGAGCGTGGGGGTGGGTCTGGATAGAGCGTGGGGGAGGGTCTGGATAGAGCGCGGGGGTGGGTCTGGATAGAGCGTGGGGGTGGGTCTGGATAGAGCGTGGGGGAGGGTCTGGATAGAGCGTGGGGGAGGGTCTGGATAGAGCGTGGGGCAGGGTCTGGATAGAGCGTGGGGGTGGGTCTGGATAGAGCGTGGGGGAGGGTCTGGATAGAGCGTGGGGGAGGGTCTGGATAGAGCGTGGGGGAGGGTCTGGATAGAGCGTGGGGGAGGGTCTGGATAGAGCGTGGGGGAGGGTCTGGATAGAGCGTGGGGGAGGGTCTGGATAGAGCGTGGGGGAGGGTCTGGATAGAGCGTGGGGGAGGGTCTGGATAGAGCGTGGGGGAGGGACTGGATAGAGCGCGGGGGAGGGTCTGGATAGAGCGTGGGGGAGGGTCTGGATAGAGCGTGGGGGAGGGTCTGGATAGAGCGTGGGGGAGGGTCTGGATAGAGCGTGGGGGAGGGTCTGGATAGAGCGTGGGGGAGGGTCTGATAGAGCGTGGGGGAGGGTCTGGATAGAGCGTGGGGGAGGGTCTGGATAGAGCGTGGGGGAGGGTCTGGATAGAGCGTGGGGGTGGGTCTGATAGAGCGTGGGGGTGGGTCTGGATAGAGCGTGGGGGTGGGTCTGGATAGAGCGTGGGGGAGGGTCTGGATAGAGCGTGGGGGTGGGTCTGGATAGAGCGTGGGGGAGGGTCTGGATAGAGCGTGGGGGAGGGTCTGGATAGAGCGTGGGGGAGGGTCTGGATAGAGCGTGGGGGGTGGGTCTGGATAGAGCGTGGGGGAGGGTCTGGATAGAGCGTGGGGGTGGGTCTGGATAGAGCGTGGGGGAGGGTCTGGATAGAGCGCGGGGGGTGGGTCTGATAGAGCGTGGGGGTGGGTCTGGATAGAGCGTGGGGGAGGGTCTGGATAGAGCGTGGGGGTGGGTCTGATAGAGCGTGGGGGAGGGTCTGGATAGAGCGTGGGGGTGGGTCTGGATAGAGCGTGGGGGGAGGGTCTGGATAGAGCGCGGGGGTGGGTCTGATAGAGCGTGGGGGGTGGGTCTGGATAGAGCGTGGGGGAGGGTCTGGATAGAGCGCGGGGGTGGGTCTGATAGAGCGTGGGGGAGGGTCTGGATAGAGCGCGGGGGAGGGTCTGGATAGAGCGTGGTGGTGGGTCTGGATAGAGCGTGGGGGAGGGTCTGGATAGAGCGCGGGGGAGGGTCTGGATAGAGCGCGGGGGAGGGTCTGGATAGAGCGTGGGGGTGGGTCTGGATAGAGCGTGGGGGAGGGTCTGGATAGAGCGTGGGGGAGGGTCTGGATAGAGCGTGGGGGTGGGTCTGGATAGAGCGTGGGGGAGGGTCTGGATAGAGCGTGGTGGTGGGTCTGGATAGAGCGTGGGGGAGGGTCTGGATAGAGCGTGGGGGAGGGTCTGGATAGAGCGTGGGGGAGGGTCTGGATAGAGCGCGGGGGAGGGTCTGATAGAGCGTGGGGGAGGGTCTGGATAGAGCGTGGGGGAGGGTCTGATAGAGCGTGGGGGAGGGTCTGGATAGAGCGCGGGGGTGGGTCTGGATAGAGAGCGGGGGAGGGTCTGGATAGAGCGTGGGGGTGGGTCTGGATAGAGCGCGGGGGAGGGTCTGGATAGAGCGTGGGGGAGGGTCTGGATAGAGAGCGGGGGAGGGTCTGGATAGAGCGTGGGGGAGGGTCTGGATAGAGCGTGGGGGAGGGTCTGGATAGAGCGTGGGGGAGGGTCTGGATAGAGCGTGGGGGAGGGTCTGGATAGAGCGTGGGGGAGGGTCTGGATAGAGCGTGGGGGAGGGTCTGGATAGAGCGCGGGGGAGGGTCTGATAGAGCGCGGGGGTGGGTCTGGATAGAGCGCGGGGGAGGGTCTGGATAGAGCGTGGGGGAGGGTCTGGATAGAGCGTGGGGGAGGGTCTGGATAGAGCGTGGGGGTGGGTCTGGATAGAGCGTGGGGGAGGGTCTGGATAGAGCGTGGGGGAGGGTCTGGATAGAGCGTGGGGGAGGGTCTGGATAGAGCGTGGGGGTGGGTCTGGATAGAGCGTGGGGGAGGGTCTGGATAGAGCGTGGGGGTGGGTCTGGATAGAGCGTGGGGGTGGGTCTGGATAGAGCGTGGGGGAGGGTCTGGATAGAGCGTGGGGGAGGGTCTGGATAGAGCGTGGGGGTGGGTCTGGATAGAGCGTGGGGGAGGGTCTGGATAGAGCGTGGGGGAGGGTCTGGATAGAGCGTGGGGGTGGGTCTGGATAGAGCGTGGGGGAGGGTCTGGATAGAGCGTGGGGGTGGGTCTGGATAGAGCGTGGGGGAGGGTCTGGATAGAGCGTGGGGGAGGGTCTGGATAGAGCGTGGGGGAGGGTCTGATAGAGCGTGGGGGAGGGTCTGGATAGAGAGCGGGGGAGGGTCTGATAGAGCGTGGGGGAGGGTCTGATAGAGCGTGGGGGAGGGTCTGGATAGAGCGTGGGGGAGGGTCTGGATGGAGAGAGGGGGAGGGTCTGGATAGAGCGTGGGGGAGGGTCTGGATAGAGCGTGGGGGAGGGTCTGGATGGAGAGAGGGGGAGGGTCTGGATAGAGCGTGGGGGAGGGTCTGGATAGAGCGTGGGGGAGGGTCTGATAGAGCGTGGGGGAGGGTCTGGATAGAGCGTGGGGGTGGGTCTGGATAGAGCGTGGGGGAGGGTCTGGATAGAGCGTGGGGGTGGGTCTGGATAGAGCGTGGGGGAGGGTCTGGATAGAGCGTGGGGGAGGGTCTGGATAGAGCGTGGGGGAGGGTCTGGATAGAGCGTGGGGGAGGGTCTGGATAGAGCGTGGGGGAGGGTCTGGATAGAGCGTGGGGGTCGGTCTGGATAGAGCGTGGGGGAGGGTCTGGATAGAGCGTGGGGGTGGGTCTGGATAGAGCGTGGGGGAGGGTCTGGATAGAGCGTGGGGGAGGGTCTGGATAGAGCGTGGGGGAGGGTCTGATAGAGCGTGGGGGAGGGTCTGGATAGAGAGCGGGGGAGGGTCTGATAGAGCGTGGGGGAGGGTCTGATAGAGCGTGGGGGAGGGTCTGGATAGAGCGTGGGGGAGGGTCTGGATAGAGCGTGGGGGAGGGTCTGGATAGAGCGTGGGGGAGGGTCTGGATAGAGCGTGGGGGAGGGTCTGGATAGAGCGTGGGGGAGGGTCTGGATAGAGCGCGGGGGTGGGTCTGGATAGAGAGCGGGGGAGGGTCTGGATAGAGCGTGGGGGAGGGTCTGGATAGAGCGTGGGGGTGGGTCTGGATAGAGCGTGTGGGAGGGTCTGGATAGAGCGTGGGGGAGGGTCTGGATAGAGCGTGGGGGTCGGTCTGGATAGAGCGTGGGGGAGGGTCTGGATAGAGCGTGGGGGTGGGTCTGGATAGAGCGTGGGGGAGGGTCTGGATAGAGCGTGGGGGTGGGTCTGGATAGAGCGTGGGGGAGGGTCTGGATAGAGCGTGGGGGAGGGTCTGATAGAGCGTGGGGGAGGGTCTGGATAGAGAGCGGGGGAGGGTCTGATAGAGCGTGGGGGAGGGTCTGATAGAGCGTGGGGGAGGGTCTGGATAGAG
Organism: Somniosus microcephalus; assembly: GCF_052327205.1. NCBI lineage: Eukaryota > Metazoa > Chordata > Chondrichthyes > Squaliformes > Somniosidae > Somniosus > Somniosus microcephalus. Next base: position 71,054,136 of record NC_141004.1, on the reverse strand, counting down.
CGTGGGGGAGGGTCTGGATGGAGAGAGGGGGAGGGTCTGGATAGAGCGTGGGGGAGGGTCTGGATGGAGAGAGGGGGAGGGTCTGGATAGAGCGTGGGGGAGGGTCTGGATAGAGCGTGGGGGAGGGTCTGGATAGAGCGTGGGGGAGGGTCTGGATAGAGAGCGGGGGAGGGTCTGATAGAGCGTGGGGGAGGGTCTGGATGGAGAGAGGGGGAGGGTCTGGATAGAGCGTGGGGGAGGGTCTGGATGGAGAGAGGGGGAGGGTCTGGATAGAGCGTGGGGGAGGGTCTGGATATAGCGTGGGGGAGGGTCTGGATAGAGCGTGGGGGTGGGTCTGGATAGAGCGTGGGGGAGGGTCTGGATAGAGCGTGGGGGTGGGTCTGGATAGAGCGTGGGGGTGGGTCTGGATAGAGCGTGGGGGAGGGTCTGGATAGAGCGTGGGGGAGGGTCTGGATAGAGCGTGGGGGAGGGTCTGGATAGAGCGTGGGGGAGGGTCTGATAGAGCGTGGGGGAGGGTCTGGATAGAGCGTGGGGGAGGGTCTGGATAGAGCGTGGGGGAGGGTCTGATAGAGCGTGGGGGAGGGTCTGGATAGAGCGTGGGGGAGGGTCTGGATAGAGCGTGGGGGAGGGTCTGGATAGAGCGTGGGGGAGGGTCTGGATAGAGCGTGGGGGTGGGTCTGATAGAGCGTGGGGGAGGGTCTGGATAGAGCGTGGGGGAGGGTCTGGATGGAGAGAGGGGGAGGGTCTGGATAGAGCGTGGGGGAGGGTCTGGATAGAGCGTGGGGGAGGGTCTGGATGGAGAGAGGGGGAGGGTCTGGATGGAGAGAGGGGGAGGGTCTGGATGGAGAGCGGGGGTCAGTCTGGATGGAGAGCGGGGGAGGGTCTGGATGGAGAGCGGGGGAGGGTCTGGATGGAGAGCGGGGGAGGGTCTGGATGGAGAGCGGGGGAGGGTCTGGATGGAGAGCGGGGGAGGGTCTGGATGGAGAGCGGGGGAGGGTCTGGATGGAGAGCGGGGGAGGGTCTGGATGGAGAGCGGGGGAGGGTCTGGATGGAGAGCGGGGGAGGGTCTGGATGGAGAGCGGGGGAGGGTCTGGATGGAGAGTGGGGAAGGGTCTGGATGGAGAGTGGGGGTCGGTCTGGATGGAGAGCGGGGGAGGGTCTGGATGGAGAGCGGGGGAGGGTCTGGATGGAGAGCGGGGGAGGGTCTGGATGGAGAGCGGGGGAGGGTCTGGATGGAGAGTGGGGGTCAGTTTGGATGGAGAGTGGGGGTCAGTCTGGATGGAGAGTGGGGGTCAGTCTGGATGGAGAGTGGGGGCCAGTCTAGATGGAGAGTGGGGGCCAGTCTGGATGGAGAGTGGGGGTCAGTCTGGATGGAGAGTGGGGGCCAGTCTAGATGGAGAGTGGGGGCCAGTCTGGATGGAGAGTGGGGGCCAGTCTAGATGGAGAGTGGGGGCCAGTCTGGATGGAGAGTGGGGGTCAGTCTGGATGGAGAGTGGGGGCCAGTCTAGATGGAGAGTGGGGGCCAGTCTAGATGGAGAGTGGGGGCCAGTCTGGATGGAGAGTGGGGGCCAGTCTGGATGGAGAGCGGGGGAGGGTCTAGATGGAGAGTGGGGGCCAGTCTAGATGGAGAGTGGGGGCCAGTCTGGATGGAGAGAGGGGGCCAGTCTGGATGGAGAGAGGGGGAGGGTCTGGATGGAGAGCGGGGGAGGGTCTGGATGGAGAGTGGGGGCCAGTCTGGATGGAGAGAGGGGGAGGGTCTGGATGGAGAGCGGGGGAGGGTCTGGATGGAGAGCGGGGGAGGGTCTGGATGGAGAGCGGGGGTCAGTCTGGATGGAGAGTGGGGGCCAGTCTGGATGGAGAGTGGGGGCCAGTCTAGATGGAGAGTGGGGGCCAGTCTGGATGGAGAGTGGGGGTCAGTCTGGATGACTCATGAAGTCAAAGTACCGTTCACAACTGTTCGACAAAAACCTAGAAGCTGCACTAAGATGTGCCGTGTCTGATAAATTCATGCCGGAATTCTAAACTTTGTTGCGATAAAGGCTCCAAAGTTTCTCACTGAATGTTGCTGGGTGTTTGTTCAGTAAATACACAGGTGAGTGCATTAACGTGGGTTGTGTCTAACATATTTTCTGCTAAAATTAGTGGATGTGGTTAAAACGGTGTCACCGTAGCCACCTGTGGCTAGTCAACGATTTCTATTGGACGACTCTGGTCTAACGGTCTATGGTCAATCCCCCCACTGAAAACAAAAATGTCATGTGGCTGTGAATGATTTATCCCAGTAATTTGGAATACAGTGGCACAAGTTCTCTGTTTGATCCTCAGATCTTACTGAACTCACCTAGATAAAGGGAACAAGATGGGTTGTCTATGGGAGTGGTCATTGACACCAAACCCAAGTAATGTATCTAGTATCAAAAACTATAAACAAACATACGCCTGGAGTTTCCGACAGGTTGCGCTGGTTTTTTCAGAGCAATTCACCCAAAAATCGGCCAAACCAGCGCAAAAGATCGAGGAATTTCAAACGCAAATTACATCCAATGCAAATCGAATTTCCACGGTATTTTGCACGAGTTTAAAAAACATTGTGCTGTAAACCAGCCCTGCCCACAACACTGGCCACACTTTCACCCCCTCCCCAGTCAGTTTTTTTGTGATAAACCCATTTTCAGCTGTATTAATCAAGCTGCACCAAGTTAACGCTCTTAAATATATCAAGGAATATTTTTAATACAAAGCGTTTAAAAAAAAATAATGTTCTAAAACACTGCCTGATTTCGCAGGTTCATGGCAGATTTTACGTTTAATACAGCTCTGCGGAATTTCCAGTCTAATGGCCCTCAAAACATTGCACAAGGCAATTTTAGACAGACATGTCACCCAGCGCACTAGCCAGAGGAAATGAAATCCCCAAAGCCTGGTAAATACCCTCATTTGCAACACGTTCAGTACACTTGCATCGAAGGCGGTACACATGCTCCCTATAAGTATGTCATGGATAGGATGTGATCCTGTTTCTCAGAATAGTTGAGCTCCTGGTGACTGAAGGTGGGGTTTTCCTTCCCCCTGTCGGCTGACTCATCCAGCTTCTCCTTGGTGTCCTTCACCTGTGGGCACAGAGAGGAAACTGGTTAATGGAGCAACATCACAGGCCAACGCAGAGCCAAATCAAGTAGACTGGGTAATCAGTTTCAATCCACAGCCTTTTAGAAGCACAAATTCCATCTATTCATATACAGTATTTGGGAATCTGCTCTGCTAAATATATATCACCAGGAATTCCCTCAGGTTCTTCTCCCAATTGTCCCACAGGAATGTCAGCAGAAACCCCGTTCACACGGTGTATTTGGGGCTTCCACCGATGTTAGGGTGGCCGATTGGGAGAAGGCCCAAGGAAATTCCCAGCGATATTTCACATTGCAAAAAAACCTGCAGTACCACTGAGTGTCTGCAGGTGGCGCTGCAGCATCAGCAAACAGTCAATCGTGTTCTCAGCTATTGGGTACATGGCGGGACTGCAGCCACATTCATTCTAGAGCAGGTTGAATTCACTGCTTGAGTGGGCTGACTTGCCATGTACTGTGAGGTCACTCATTTCAAATCATTGCATAGCGGTGGGAGTGCAAAGGTGGCAGGACTGCTGGTTGCCTGTTGAGTGCCAGCAGAATTTCCTGGAGGAAAGGTAGGCAGGGAGCTCAGTGATGGGGGAAGGACAGGCAGGGGAGTTTTTCTGCAATATGTTAGGGACCCTCTATGTGTGCAAACTCCCAGCGCCCTTTGTGCTTGCTGGCCAGTTTGGGGAGCTGTAGGCAGCTCGCGAGTCTTGCATGCCTTGGGCCTCTGTGCTTTCAATGCCCACCATCATATTGGCCCCACATGTCTGAAGTTATAATAATTTTGCAAAAGTACAAATGCAGTGGGCACCAAAACTGCGGTCATTCTTTCACTTGCCTTATCCCATGACAGCTACTCTATCCTCTTGGATTGGGGAAGGCAGGACTGTTCAACCCACCCTGGAGACACCTCAACAGGTCACAAGGCAGATTCAGGTGAGGAAGGCCACTTGGCCCATCTATGTGCATCAATCCAGACACCTACTAATCCAGACACCTACTAATCCAGACACCTGCTAATCCAGACACCTACTAATCCAGACACCTGCTAATCTAGACACCCCACAGTTCCCCATCATCAGCTCCAGCTGTTTTAGATTCGGGGGGGGGGGGAAATTCGGTCACTTTGCGCCTCCCGTTAGCGCTTCGCTCGTGCCCCAGCCGCAAACTTCGGTTGCGTCTCCTGACTTACCGCCGGATGCTATGTCCGACAGGGTCAGGGGGTCGTACGTGCGGCCGGGGCGGCGATAATTAAAGGGGAGGTGCCAGGTGGCCATTTTGTTTGCTGGCTGCCTGTCACGATTGGGCAGCTCGGTACTCCTCTTGAGTGCCAGGCTCCTTTGCCGGCACCCCGGTCCCTGGTGGCCCAGCTGGGCCCCAGGCCACGCTGCGCAAGGCCCCTCCCCTTTAATAAGGGGAGCAAGGCCCGCAGTGCGATGTGCTGGCGCGCGTGGTGCCGCGGCACGTGGTGCCGTGATATTCCCTGGAAGCACTCCAAGAGGGAGGGGGAGCACTTCCAGTAGCGCCCCGCCTCCTCCTTGGGGCACTACCATTGAATTTCGGGCAAGGGGGTGCTAACTTTTTCAGGGCGCTAAAAGAAGTTAGCACCCCAAAGGGGGCGTGACTGAATTTTTGCTCCCAGGGGTTTCACTTCCACAATCCTACCCAGAAGTTCATTCCACATGTTGTGCACCCTTCATGTGAAAAGGAAATTCCAGATATCAGCTCCCAAATGTACTAGTTTGAACCGGTTACCCCTTGTCCTCCTGTCATGGTTTAGTTTGCAGCACTGTTCTGGGTTTAGTCTTCTATACTGTTTACTATTTTATACATATCACAGTGAGGATCCCTCTCAGTCGCTTCCTTTCAAGGTAGAAAGACCCAAATTTCTCCAGTCTTTCCTCCACCACTCGGGATCAGTCTTGTGGCTGTTTCCTGAATTGCCTCCAGGCCTCGAATATCTCTCACCCCTGAGATATCATATCTCTGGCCTGGGGTTGATTACAGATGGGAGGTGGATGCCTGGCCAGAGATTTGATGTGCCAGTAGAGGACCGCAAGCTAGCTTTTTACTTCAAGAAAATTCTTTTTACTGATGGGGCACTTTGAGAACTAGCACAGGTCTCTTGAAACTCCTTGGAGCCGCTCTCTGAATGCTCGACACTGGTGCCCAATGGGAAACACTGGGGAAAAAATTCGGTATTGCCCCATTTGGGGCACCATTATTGGCCGTGCGCAAAGTTTAGCGCCTGGCGCTAATTATCGCCTCCGACAGCAAACTTGGCTTCTATCATCCCTGGAGGTGATTGGAGCCCTAAATCAGGTGCTACACACCTCTCTTAAGGCATTAAGGCCGAGGAGCGAGGCGCTACCTCAGAGCGCAGGCAAAGCTCATGTGATGTCAGTCAGCAATGGAACACAGACAGACTGGCGCCGGCCAGTTCTTAAAGGGGAGGGTCGATCTTGCTCTCCATCCACACCTTGCTCATTGCAACCTTGAATCTTGGCCTGGAGAGACCTGTACATCAAATCTGCTGGAAAGAACAATGGAGAGGTCCAGGGAAAGAGCTCAGAGTGCAGCCCCCACAGTCTCTTCTAAATCGATACAAGGAAGGGCAAATCAAAATGAACCTGCAAATTGCTGCTCAGTACCCTAAACTCCTTTACACAGCGTTGAATCTCTCCAGAAGTCTCTCTCTCTCTCTCAGAATGTGTGGTGCAAAAATGTCACCAACAAAAAAAGGCAGGAAGTGGTCGCCTTTAAATAGCGCTCCCCCAGTCCCTTTCTGACTGCAGAACGCACCCCTCAACCTGTCGTTGCTAGTGGCAGGCGGTAAGACAGGGGGCGCCACTCAATATCCGGTCCGGGGCGCTACCGGGGCATTGCGCACACGACTGATGTCACGATTTAGCCCACTAGCAGGGATAGTGTGGTGTATTTTGTTAATGGCCCAGAACTTCGGCTCTCCATGGGTGAGTACGCACGGGGTACTCACCCATAGGCCCAATGGAAGTGCCGGTTTCGTGCATGCACTGTGCATGCGCAGGAAACCGGCACTTTCGTTCCCCTGAAAGAAGGGGTTCAGAGTTGGAACGCGTGCGCAGGAGAGGCTGCGTGTGTGCATCGAACATACGTATTTTTTCCAGGTTTTCCCAGGAGGGTAAGTCTCCAGAAGTTACACATATAAAAAGCAGTCGCAAGGCCTGCTTTTTACAAGGTATGTGGTGAATTAATTAAAATTAAAACATATTTTCCACAGGTTTAATATTTTTAAATACTTTAAAGAAAGGTAAGTTTATTTTTAGCCCCGTTAGAAAATAAAATTATTTTTTTCAAAAATTTAAATTATTGTTTAAAATAGTTATTTCATGTAATTTATAGCTTATTTAAAAAATGTGATTTAAAAAAAAAATTATTTGAAGATTTAGTGATGTTTTGGGGCCTGTAGTATTTCTAAGTTTTGACAGCTCTTCCTGTCAAACTTATGAATGAAGCATTCCCTGCTCCGATTGGCTCCCCATGGCCCATGTGATCCCAGGGGACGCATCGAACTAACTGCGCCCCTGGGATACACAAGCACTGCGCGCCAGCAGTTGGAGCAGGCCCAGGATCGGAATCCCACGGGGGCCCACAGCTCAACGGCCGGTGCGCTAGGTAAGTGCAGGTTGGAGGCTTGCACCCGCGGGAAGCCCCCGACCCGAATTTCTGGGCCAATATGTCGATGTTATGAGGAGTTCACTCTAATCTTTACTCTGTTTGTTTACCTCCTGAATGAAAAATAATTCAGCTTGTTGAATTATAATTGGTCTCATCTCACAGAAGTGTTTATCAGACTGCCTTTCAGAAGAGAGAAGAAACGTATTAAATATGACATAGAATGTACAGCACAGAAACAGGCCATTCAGCCCAACTGGTCTATGCCGGAATTTATGCTCCATACAAGCCACCTCCCAGAGCAGAGCAGATTCCCAAATACGTGAATCTAACCCTATCAGCCTCTAACCCTATCGGCATCAGTATGTGGCGGCATGAGTTTGTTTACAGTATCCAGTTCACGTAACAAGGGGTTTCAGTGTTACATCTCGCCCCCCACCCCCAAGTCACACTATCATATGCCTGGAGTAAAGGTCAACTCCAGATCAAAAGGGACGCAGTGTCCATTTATGTGAGAGCAGTGACACTGAACATGTGAGACTATCTAATGTAGTCTATAACACCGCTAAAAGTAGAAAGCACAGTTCAAACTGTCCTCTCGTCCTCGTCAAGTACCTCTGAGTGATCACTTGTGTCGGTAAAGCAGAAGCAACACAGCAGATCCCTCTTTGTGATCAGGAGCTTCTTGTCCACATTGTTCTTCCTCCCTCCTGTGAGAATCAATAGCAGGGTTCAGTGCACTTGAATCACATGACGGAAACAATGCCAACTCCTAAAGCTCACATGGAATGGTGAACTGAGACGTGGCTTCAGGGCTGATTCTGCATAGAGCAAACAACTGATCCCAGCCACATCATCGCAGTAGAGATCAAACGATTCCTCTCATGGGAGAAACTGGGTGAGCGATTCCACCACAGTCTAACAGCTAGTGTGCAGCTTTGGCAAAGTCCTGGGACTGGGCACTTTCTACCTTTAAAGGGGCATCATCTTCACAACAAGAACTTTCACAAACTTTAGGTTTGAGGAGTGAGGACAGCCAGAAGATGGTGTCGTACACAAAAGGTGCAATGGTGGAACACTTTGATTTTTACTGAAATGAGTGTCTCGCTAAAACAATTTTGAAAGGAGACTAGCTTTACATGAATAGGGTCTTGCAATCTGCTTGTCTGTCTGTCCGCTATACACTCAAAAGTTATAGAGCGTACCTACACGCATGTTATATCAAAAGAAAGCTTATCATTAGGGGAGTCTAATAGGCGTATTTACTTTTTGGTCAGACAAAAATTGTTCGGACAGTATACAAAAAACGTTCAAAAATCCTCAAAAATCCGCTCATCAGCGGTTGACCAATCCTACCGCTCATTAGCGTTGAGTGACGTGATGGTTGACCAATCCTACAGTTCAGTGACCTGATGGTTGACCAATCCGCCGTCTGTGGGCGGGCCTAATCCTGAAGCCTCCCGAAACTTTGCCGCCATTTTTTTCATCCCCACAGCGACAGCACCAACCAAACAAACCTCCACATTGCGGCTCCGGGAGTGGGAGGTCAGTTGGGGCCACTCGGGCCGGGCCTCACAACCGCGCGACCCACGGCGCGGCGGCCGGGCGCACCGGGTAATCAGCTGCGGTCCGTCTCGGCCCGAGAGCCCGGCCGGGCCTGAAGCGCTAGGCCCCGCACGGCCACCGCGGCCTGGCTCAATTTTCAAAGCCCTTCCCCGGGTGCCAAATTATCACAACGGCACCGGGCCTCAGGTGCTAGGGAGGGAGAGGGGAGGGAGGGACACAGAGGAAAGCAGGGAGAGAAAGGGGGAGGAAGAGAGAGAGGGGGAGGGAGAGAGAGAAGGTCAGGGAGCGAAAGAGTGACACAGAGCGCGGGAGCGGCAGCGCCCGGCCGTAAACCGCGCGGCCCAAAATTGCCCTGGCAACGCCGGGCCCCCCCAGCTAGTCAACAATATATGGGATCAATGAAAGGCTCAACTGGAAATATGGAGCTCCAAGCTCATTCCTCTCGGGATGGGATCTGGTGGAAAGTATGGAGCTCCAATCTCATTCCTGTCGGGATGGGGATCTGGTGGAAAGTATGGAGCTCCAAGCTCATTCCTCTCGGGATGGGGATCTGGTGAACAGTATGGAGCTCCAAGCTCATTCCTCTCGGGATGGGGATCTGGTGAACAGTATGGAGCTCCAAGCTCATTCCTCTCGGGATGGGATCTGGTGAAAAGTATGGAGCTCCAAGCTCATTCCTCTCGGGATGGGGATCTGGTGGAAAGTATGGAGCTCCAAGCTCATTCCTCTCGGGATGGGGATCTGGTGGAAAGTATGGAGCTCCAAGCTCATTCCTCTCGGGATGGGATCTGGTGAACAGTATGGATCTCCAAGCTCATTCCTCTCGGGATGGGATCTGGTGAACAGTATGGAGCTCCAAGCTCATTCCTCTCGGGATGGGATCTGGTGAACAGTATGGAGCTCCAAGCTCATTCCTCTCGGGATGGGGATCTGGTGGAAAGTATGGAGCTCCAAGCTCATTCCTCTCGGGATGGGATCTGGTGCAAAGTGTGGAACTCAAAGCTCATTCATTCAGGATAGGGATGGTGATTTGGTGCAAAGTATAGCGCTCCAAACTCATTCCCATGGGAATGGAGATTTGGTACAAAGTATGTAGCTCCAAGCTCATTCCCATAGGGATCTGGTGCAAAGTGTAGAGTTCCAAGCTCATTCCTATTCAAGATGGGGATTTGGTGCAGATACTGATTCTCTAACCTAGTACCAGCTCATATTTGGGCAGGGCTGGGTAACACAATCCCTCTTGGCTCCATTTAATTGGTTCCTTATTGCGCTGTAATTGAGGTTAATGTTCCTTTATGCCTCTTTAATATAAAGTGTTACCAGCTGACCTACCTATTATACATTCATATACGTAGAAGAAGCACCAACCTGTCAGCAAGCTGATTATGAGCCCTAGAATCAGGCCAATCATGGTTCCTAATGGGCTTAAGTAAAGATAGGAGATTGAATACCAAGTGTCTGCAATTGCTGGCCTGAAATTGAAGAAGACAGCATGTTTTAAGGATCATATTAGGTACTGTGAAGTAGGTTGTGTTAGTAATGAAGAGATAAATGCGATTGAGGAGCATAATTGGTCCGTGTCCTGTTCTTCCAAACCTTGAACTTGGGTTCAAATCCAGGCCCGACTGCTGGGATAGAAGTCTTTGCTACCTGCTGGCTGTGAGTATCCGACATGAAATGAATTTGGGAAATGTCATACTATAACACTGCATGTGACTGAACTGGCAGCCTCAGTTGGAAAAGCTGCGGAGATAACACTTTTGGGAAATAACAACAGAAAATGCTGGAAAAACTCAGCAGGTCAGGCAACATCCGTGGAGAGAAATTTGAGTTGACGTTTTGGGTCGAACCCTTCTTCAAAACTGGAAAGAAAAGAAAATAGGGCCCTGCCTTCGATCTATTTTCTTTCCAGTTTTGAAGAAGGGTTCGACCCGAAACGTCAACTCAAATTTCTCTCCACGGATGTTGCCTGACCTGCTGAGTTTTTCTAGCATTTTCTGTTGTTATTTTGGATTTCCAACATCTGCAGTATTTTGCTATCGTAACACTTTTGGGAAATGGAAATGTCACTGGTACAGTGAAAGGTTCTCTTCTGAAGGTGGAGGTCTGGGATCTGAAACCAGCAGATTGGTTCACGGTCTGGGATCTGAAACCAGTAGATTGGTTCACGGTCTGGGATCTGAAACCAGCAGATTGGTTCACGGTCTGGGATCTGAAATCACCAGGTACTGGGATTGGTCCACGGTCTGGGATCTGAAACCAGCAGGTACTGGGATTGGCCCACAGTCTGGGATCTGAAACCAGCAGGTACTGGGATTTGTCTATGGTCTGGGATCTGAAACCAGCAGGTACTGGGATTGGCCCACAGTCTGGGATCTGAAACCAGCAGGTACTGGGATTGGCCCACAGTCTGGGATCTGAAACCAGCAGGTACTGGGATTGGCCCACAGTCTGGGATCTGAAACCAGTCAGCTCTGGAGATCGGTTCCATCTGCCATCGATTCTGTTGACACACAAGCCTTTAACATTACAGCTTTACAGCAATGCTAAAGATGTCGGATACACTGGGCTGTGCCTATTTGATGCAGGCTGGCAGGAGTGGGAAAGTGTTACATTCCCGGCACTCACATCCCATTTGCGTTGTTTCTCCAGGGATTCACTAAAGTTATGATTGGACATGGGGAGAACCATGTGGGGAAAATGTCCTTAGAAACAACAACTCAGCAATGAATGACTCCTTGCCAGGAGGATCGAGAGAACATTGAAGGGAGTGTGAAGTGGGGGTCCCTCCTTTGTTTCTGTAGTTTTTGGTGACAGATAGTTACCACTCCCAGGATACTGGGGGGCCTGAGACACCGTAGCTTTGCCTGTACGCTCTCACCATTTTGACCGGCAAGTTTGTGGCAAACGGGCCATGAATTGGGCTGGGACCTGAAGCCTCCGCCCCACCCAAGCAAGGAGGGCAGCATAAGACAGAGGGCTTCCAGACTAGGGTTTTACTCGCCCATGGCCTGGACCGAGAACAATGGGCCGGTACACCAAGTGAGACCATATGGTGGAGGTGGGGCCCACCATGGGGGTCCAAGCATGGGTCATGGCCCCCAAAGATTGGTAAAACTTTTATTATTTCTCAGCCCCGTTTTATGAAGAGGGACAATGGGCAAATCATGGTCATTTTTTTGAAACACTCTCTGCCACATTGGGCACCCTTCACTAGGATTCCCAGCCTCTCCACTGACTCCCCCCCTCCCCCCACCAAAAGATATGCCCCCAGTCACGTGGGTGCCTGCCTGTAATATTAAAACTAAGCAACCTTCCCTGATCCCCACATAGTTTGCCAGAGTCAAGTGTCAGAGGTCACATGCGGACACAGACAGCACTCGTGCCGAGACAGTGGACTCTGGTTGTCAATAATAACTTCCTTGACCACTCTACCCAATCGGTGCACCCGCTTGGTGAGGGTAAGGGAGTGTGCTCAGAATTCCCCATGTACCGGGCTTTAAATATAGGGAAAAAAGAAATGGAGGGCTTGCTGACCTGGGTGATTCTCATAACCCTTCTAGTTGTCAGTTTAAGTGTAACTCTGACAGAGATGTGGGAACAGGTCACCAGCCTGACCTCTATTGAGGAGGAAGGGGAGTATCTAAGGGCGGGTGACGGTAATAAAAAATGGAAAACGTAAATGAATAAAATGATATAATTCTAACAGCAGAACCAAAGTACATCACTAGAACTATGAATACCTATTAGCTCTTTGTCCAAAGGCTGAGTGTGTCGCACGTTACCTGGAGTTCAGCTCTGTAATTGGGTTCATTGTTGTCCAGGGGCTTCCTGTCACTGGGTCCGGAGGCTCAGTGATGTTGAACAAACATCCTGCTATGCTGAGGGGTAACGGTCGCGTGTGATCAGGTAGTGGGGGATAGACCTGCCCACCGATTCCTACCCACATTGTCACTACGAAACTGATAGCAAGACCAGATATTGCACCCTGGGAAAAAACAGAACAACAATCATCAGATCAATGAGCAGTGTTGAAAACCAGCAGTGTAAAACAATAGCTGACATCAGCCACCAGGATCCACCCCGTCACTGTGTCAAAGCACCCAGTCAAGAGCCCTGGTCCTGCTTGCTACTCCAAGAAGCCAGGTTTTCTGATTTTAGGGTTTTACCCCATACCCTCAAAATTTATTCCAAATTCAGTCGCAACCTAATCGAAGCCCAAAATGCAAATTTCATCTTCAACCTGAACATAGAAACATAGAAGATAGGAGCAGGAGTAGGCCATTCGGCCCTTCGAGCCTGCTCCACCATTCAATGAGATCATGGCTGATCATTCAAATTCAGTACCCTGTCCCTGCCTTCTCCCCATATCCCTTGATCCCTTTAGCCTTAAGAAATATATCCAGCTCTTTCTTGAATATATTTAATGAACTGGCCTCCACCGCCCTCTGTGGCAGAGAATTCCACAGGTTCACCACTCTCTGGGTGAAGAAATTCCTCCTCATTTCAGTCCTAAATGGCTTACCCATGAAGATGGAAAGACTCCATCAACCTCGCTGCTGCCTGTCACCAATACTATGGCTTTTACGAGTAGTAAGGGGTCTCATACAATCCATGGGAAAATTGTATGAGACCATTAGAAAAAGAAAGAAAAACTTGCATTTATGTAGCGCCTTTCACGACCTTAGGATGTCCCAAAGTGCTTTACAGCCAATGAAGTACTTTTGAACAGTAGTCACTGTTGTAATGTAGGAAACGTGGCAGCCAATTTGTGCACAGCAAGCTCCCACAAACAGCAATGAGATAATCTGTTTTCGTGATTTTGGTTGAGTGATAAATATTGGGGAAAACTCCTCTGCTCTTCTTTGAATAATGCCATGGGATCTTTTACATCCATCTGAGGGGGCAGACGGGGCCTCAGTTTAACATCTCATCCGAAAGACGGCAGCTCTGACAGTGCAGCACTCCCACAGTCCTGCACTGGAGTGTATAAGGAAGAGAAGCCCTTTTTGACACAATTTTCAAGCTGGACATTAAAACCTGCTGAGCTGTGGCGAAGCAGAAAAACCAGACGGTGCTAGCAAGAAGGAACAAAGACATTGTGTAGCTAAAGGAGACAACTGTGTAAACAATGACGAATTAGGCCTTGATAAGATAACACAGAACTCAATGGGCCTCTTCAGTAAACAATCCTTATCAAAAAGTTAACCAGCTAGACGGCTGAGATTTGTGTGAGCTGTCCAGCCAATCAACTGTTACTGTGGTCTTCAAATGCGGGCTTGTTAAGTTTTAAACAAAAACCGCGATATATTATTGGTTATTATGATCTAAGGCTATCTTCAATAGGTCAATGATGCCTTGGTGATGTAACATCCTGTCCACCATTGAAAGGAAAAAGATATAAAAGAAGCTGTTAAGGTAGCTTCGTTACTGCAGTCAAGGGGTCGGAAGGAGAGCTGCAGTCAACAAGGAGGGAATCCGACCGATCGTCGGAAGGAGAGAGTTGCCAATCAACAGGAGCTGGCCGCTTTGCGGTGATTGTATGACCATTTACTTAGAACATATTTGGGCATTGTATTGCTGGAGCATCTTTATTGCTATGAGTAGAGTAAGAAGGGCGTTATATTGCCAGGTAGACTAAGAAGGGCAGTGTATTGCCATTTAAATCTATAAGCGTTTTTGTTTTCTTCTCTCTCTTTTCCTTTAATAAATGATCTTATTTAACTTGGCATAAAAATAAAACAAAAAAGGTGACTCAACCGTGGCTAACAAGGGAAATTAGGGATAGCATAAGATCCAAGGAGAGGACATATAAATTGGCCAGAAAAAGCAGTAAACCTGAGGATTGGGAGCAGTTTAGGATTCAACAAAGGAGGACAAAGGGATTAATTAAGAAGGGGAAAATAGAGTATGAGAGTAAGCTTGCAGGGAACATAAAAACTGACTGTAAAAGCTTTTATAGATATGTGAAGAGAAAAAGATTGGTGAAGTCAAGCGTAGGTCCCTTGCAGTCAGAATCAGGGGAATTTATAATGGGGAACAAAGAAATGGCGGACCAATTAAATACATACTTTGGTTCTGTCTTCACAAAGGAGGACACAAATAACCTCCCAGAAATGTCGGGGAACATAGGATCTGATGAAAGGGAGGAACTGAAAGAAATCAGTCTTTGTAGGGAAATGGATGTTAGGGAAATTGATGGGATTAAAGGCCGATAAATCCCCAGGGCCTGATAATGAACATCCTAGGGTACTTAAGGAAGTGGCCCTAGAAATAGTAGATGCATTGCTGATCATCTTCCAACATTTGATGTAATCTGGAACAGTACCCATGGATTGGAGGGTAGCTAATGTTACCCCACTATTCAAAAAAGGTGGTAGAGAGAAAACGGGGAATTACAGACCGGTAAGCCTGACATCGGTAGTGGGGAAAATGCTAGAGTCCATTATAAAAGATGTAATAGCAGAGCACTTGGAAAACAGTGACAGGATCGGACAAAGTCAACATGGATTTACAAAAGGTAAATCGTGCTTGACTAATTTACTGGAATTTTTTGAGGATGTAACTAGTAAAATAGATAAGGGAGAACCAGTGGATGTGGTGTATTTGGACTTTCAGAAGGCTTTCGATAAGGTCCCACATAGGAGATTAGCATGTAAAGTTAAGGCACATGGGATTGGGGGCAAGGTATTGACTTGGATAGAGAACTGGTTGGCAGATAGAAAGCAAAGAGTTGGAATAAACGGGTCTTTTTCCGAGTGGCAGGCAGTGACTAGTGGGGTACCGCAGGGATCAGTCCTTGGACCCCAGCTATTCACAATATATATTAATGATCTAGACAAGGGAACTAGATGTAATATCTCCAAATTTGCAGACGACACAAAGCTGGGTGGGCGTGTGTGCTGTGAGGAGGATGCCGAGAAACTCCAGGATGATTTGGACAGGTTGGGTGATTGGGCAGAAGCATGGCAGATGCAATATAACGTGGATAAAATGTGAGGTTATCCACTTTGGTGTCAGAAACAGGAAGGCAGATTATTATCTGAATGGTAATAGATTGGGAGAAGGGGAAGTGCAACGAGACCTGGGTGTCCTTGTGCACCAGTCGCTGAAGGTAAGCATGCAGGTGCAGCAGGCGGTTAAGAAGGCAAATGGTATGTTGGCCTTCATAGCTAGAGGGTTTGAGTACAGGAACAAGGATATCTTGCTGCAGTTGTACAGGGCCTTGGTGAGACCACATCTTGAGTATTGTGTGCAGTTTTGGTCGCCTTATCTGAGGAAGGATATTCTTGCCATGGAAGGAGTTCAGCGAAGATTCACCAGGCTGATACCCGGGATGGCAGGAATGACGTATGAGGAGAGATTGGGTCGATTGGGCTTGCACTCGCTGGAATTTAGAAGAATGAGAGGTGATCTCATTGAAACTTATAAAATTCTGTCAGGACTGAACAGACTAGATGCAGGGAGGATGTTCCCGATGGTCGGGGCATCCAGAACCAGGGGTCACAGTCTAAGGATAAGGGGTAGGCCTTTTAGGACAGAAATGAGGAGGAATTTCTTCAACCAGAGAGTGGTGAACCTGTGGAATTCTCTACCACAGAAGGCAGTAGAGGCCAATTCATTAAATATATTCAAGAAGGAGTTGGATATATTTCTTAAGGCTAAAGGAATCAAGGGGTATGGGGAGAAAGCAGGGACCGGGTACTGAACTTGGATGATCAGCCATGATCGCATTGAATGGCGGAGCAGGCTCGAGGGGCCGAATGGCCTACTCCTGCTCCTGTTTTCTATCTTTCTATGTTTAAGAGCTTTTGGGTGATTCATTAATTATTGCCCTTGTAAATCGCTGGTCAGAACAAACTACAAGCCTGAGAATAGGACGGCGACTGCGGCAGGACCCAGCATAAAAGGAAAATAAGATGAAACACCCAAATCCAAAGAAGAAAGCTATGGATGAAGTAGGAATTAAGTAAAGAGCAGGGAAGCTACCTTTGAACATTCACTAGGATATAGTGCATTGAGACCTGGGTGTGAACATTCACTAGGATATAGTACAGTGAGACCTGGGTGTGAACATTCACTAGGATATAGTGCAGTGAGACCTGGGTGTGAACATTCACTAGGATATAGTGCATTGAGACCTGGGTGTGAACATTCACTAGGATATAGTACAGTGAGACCTGGGTGTGAACATTCACTAGGATATAGTGCAGTGAGACCTGGGTGTGAACATTTACTAGGATATAGTGCAGTGAGACCTGGGTGTGAACATTCACTAGGATATAGTGCAGTGAGACCTGGGTGTGAACATTTACTAGGATAAAAGCGGATTGTAAAAGCTTCTACAAGTATGTAAAAAGAAAAAGGTTAGTGAAGACAAATGTAGGTCCCTTACAGTCAGAAATGGGAGAATTTATAATGGGGAATAAGGAACCTGTTAGAGCAATTAAATAAATAGTTTGGTTCTGTCTTCACGGAAGAAGACACAAATAAATTTCCAGAAATGCGAGGGACCAAAGAGTCTAGTGAGAAGGAGGAATTAAAGGAAATTAGTATTAGTAAAAAAATAGTGCTGGAGAAATTAATGGGACTGAAAGCTGATAAATCCCCAGGGCCTGATAATCTGCATCCCAGAGTAATAAAAGAGGTAGCCATGGAAATAGTGGATGCATTGGTTGTCATCTTCCAAAATTCTATAGATTATGGAACAGTTCCTGCAGATTGGAGGGTGGCAAATGTAACCCCACTATTTAAAAAAGGAGGGAGAGAGAAAACAGGGAACTACAGACCGGTTAGCCTAACATCAGTAGTAGGGAAAATGCTAGAGTCTATTATAAAGGATGTGATAACAGGACACTTAGAAAATATCAACGGGATTAAACAAAGTCAACATGGATTTATGAAAGGGAAATCGTGTTTGACAAACCTACTGGAGCTTTTTGAGGATGTAACTGGTAGAATAGATAAGGGAGAACCAGTGGATGTGGTGTATTTGGATTTTCAGAAGGCCTTTGATAAAGTCCCACATAAGAGGTTAGTGTGCAAAATTAAAGCACATGGGATTGGGGTAATATACTGGCATGGATTGAAAATTGGTTAACAGACAGGAAACAGAGAGTAGGAATAAATGGGTCTTTTTTGGGGTGGCAGGCAGTGACTAGTGGGGTACCGCAGGGATCAGTGCTTGGGCCCCAGATATTCACAATATATATCAATGATTTGGATGAGGGAACCAAATGTAATATTTCCAAGTTTGCTGATGACACGAAACTAGGTGGGATTGTGAGTTGTGAGGAGGATGCAAAGATGCTTCAAGGCGATTTAGACAAGTTGAGTGAGTGGGCAAATACATGGCAGATGCAGTATAACGTGGATAAATGTGAAGTTATCCACTTCGGTAGGAAAAACAGAAAGGTAGAGTTTTATTTAAATGGTGATAGATTGGGAAATGCTGACGTACAAAGGGACCTGGGTGCTCTTGTACACTAGTCACTGAAAGCAAACATGCAGGTGCAGCAAGCAGTTAGGAAGGCAAATGGTATGTTGGCCTTCATTGCAAGAGGATTTGAGTACAGGAGTAAGGATGTCTTACGACAGTTGTACAGGGTCTTGGTGAGACCACACCTGGAGTACTGTGTGCAGTTTTGGTCTCCTTACCTAAGAAAGGATATACTTGCCATAGAGGGAGTGCAGCGGAGGTTCACCAGACTGATTCCTGGGATGGCAGGACTGTCGCATGAGGAGAGATTGGGTCGACTACGTCTGTATTCACTAGAGTTTAGAAGAATGAGAGGGGTTCTCATTGAAACGTATAAAATTCTGACAGGGCTAGACAGACTGGATGCAGGGAGGATGTTTCCCCTGGCTTGGAGGTCTAGAACGAGGGCTCACAGTCTCAGGATACGGGGTAGGACATTTAGGACTGAGATAAGGAGAAATTTCTTCACTCAGAGGGTGGTGAGCCTGTGGAATTTTCTACCACAAAAGGCTGTGGAAGCCAAGTCACTGAATATATTTAAGAAGGAGATAGATAGATTTCTAGACACAAAAGGCATCAAGGGAAGGGGTATGGGGAGAGAGCGGGAGATAGAGGATTAGCCATGATCATATTGAATGGCGGAGCAGGCTCGAATAGCCGAATGGCCTACTCCAAACCTATTTTTCTATGTTTCTATAGTGTAAGGAGACCTGGGTTTGAACATTCACTAGGATATAATACAGTCCATGCTGAGTGTGTACATTCACTGGAATATAGTGTAAGGAGTCCTGTGTGTGAACATTCACTAGGATATAGTGCAATGAAACCTGGGTGTGAACATTCACTAGGATATAGTGCAGTGAGACCTGGGTGTGAACATTCACTAGGATGTAGTGCAGTGAGACCTGGTTGTGAACATTCACTAGGATATAGTGTAAGGCGATTTAGGTGTGAACATTCACTAGGATATAGTTCATTGCATGTTAAGTGTGAACCTTCACTCTGTCGTAGTGCAAGGAGGCTTGGGTGTGAATATTCACTAGGATGTAGTGCAAGGAGACCTGGGTGTGAACAGTCAGTAGACTATAGTGCAGTGAGACCTGGGCGTGAACATTCACTAGGATATAGTGCACTGAGGGCTGCGTGTGAAAATTCACTATGATATAGGCCAGTGAGTGCTCAGTGTGAACATTCACTAGGATATAGTGCAGTAAGTCCACGTGTGAACATTCACTAGGATATAATGCAATGAGACCTGGGTGTGGATATTCACTAGGATATAGTGCAGTGAGACCTGGGTGTGAACATTCACTAGGATATAGTGCAATGAGACCTGGGTGTGAACATTCACTAGGATATAGTGCAATGAGACCTGGGTGTGAAAATTCACTAGGATATAGTGTAAGGAGACCTGGGTGTGAATATTCACTAGGATATAGTGTGAGGAGACCTGGGTGTGAACATTCACTAGGATACAGTGCAGTGAGACCCGGGTGTGAACATTCACTAGGATATGGTGTAAGGAGACCTGGGTGTGAACATTCACTAGGATAAAGTGTAAGGAGACCTGGGTGTGAACATTCACTAGGATATCGTGCAATGAGACCTGGGTATGAGCATTCACTTGGATATAGTGCAGCGAGATCTGGGTGTGAACATTCACTAGGATATAGTGCAGTGAGACCTGTGTGTGAACATCCATTAGGATGTACTGCAATGAGACCTGGGTGTGAACATTCACTAGCATATAGTGCAGTGAGACCTGGGTGTCAACATTCACTAGCATATCGTGCAGTGAGACCTGGGTTTGAACATTCACTAGGATATAGTGCAGTGAGACCTGGGTGTGAACATTCACTAGGATATAGTGCAGTGAGGGCTGAGTGTGTAAATTCACTAGAATATAGTACAGTGAGACCTGGCTGTGAACATTCACTGGGACATTGTGCAGTGAGACCTGGATGTGAACATTCACTAGGATATAGTGCAAGAAGACCTGGGTGTGAACATTCACTAGGATATTGTGCAGTGAGTGCTGAGTGTGAACATTCACTAGGATGCAGTGCAGGGAGACCTGGTTGTGAAAATTCACTTGGATATAGTGCAGGGAGACCTGGGTGTGAACATTCACTAGGATATAATGCAATGACACTTGGGTGTGAATATTCACTAGGATATAGTGTAAGGAGACCTGGGTGTGAAGATTCACTAGGATGTAGTGCAGTGAGACCTGGGTGTGAACATTCACTAGGATGTAGTGCAGTGAGACTTGGTTGTGAACATTCACTGGGATATAGTGTAAGGAGACCTGGGTGTGAACATTCACTAGGATATAGTGCAGTGAGACCTGTGTATGAACATTCACTAGGATATAGTGCAGTGAGCCCTGGGTGTGAACATCCACTAGGATGTACTGCAATGAGACCTGGGTGTGAACATTCACTAGCATATACTGCAGTGAGACCTGGGTGTCAATATTCACTAGCATATCGTGCAGTGAGACCTGGGTTTGAACATTCACTAGCATATAGTGCAGTGAGACCTGGGTGTGAACATTCACTAGGATATAGTGCAGTGAGGGCTGAGTGTGTAAATTCACTAGAATATAGTATAGTGAGACCTGGCTGTGAACATTCACTGGGACATTGTGCAGTGAGACCTGGATGTGAACATTCACTAGGATATAGTGCAAGAAGACCTGGGTGTGAACATTCACTAGGATGTAGTGCAGTGAGACCTGGATGTGAACATTCACTAGGATATTGTGCAGTGAGTGCTGAGTGTGAACATTCACTAGGATGCAGTGCAGGGAGACCTAGGTGTGAACATTCACTAGGATATAATGCAATCACACTTGGGTGTGAATATTCACTAGGATATAGTGTAAGGAGACCTGGGTGTGAAGATTCACTAGGATGTATGGCAGTGAGACCTGGGTGTGAACATTCACTAGGATGTAGTGCAGTGAGACCTGGTTGTGAACATTCACTAGGATATAGTGTAAGGAGATCTGGGCGTGAACATTCACTAGGATGTAGTGCAGTGAGACCTGGTTGTGAACATTCACTAGGATATAGTGTAAGGCGATTTAGGTGTGAACATTCACTAGGATATAGTTCATTGCATGTTAAGTGTGAACCTTCACTCTGACATAGTGCAAGGAGGCTTGGGTGTGAATATTCACTAGGTTGTAGTGCAAGGAGACCTGGGTGTGAACAGTCAGTAGACTATAGTGCAGTGAGACCTGGGCTTGAACATTCACTAGGATGTAGTGCACCGAGGGCTGTGTGTGAAAATTCACTATGATATAGGCCAGTGAGTGCTCTGTGTGAACATTCACTAGGATATAGTGCAGTAAGACCTGGGTGTGAACATTCACTAGGATATAATGCAATGAGACCTGGGTGTGAATATACACTAGGATATAGTGCAATGAGACCTGGGTGTGGATATTCACTAGGATATAGTGCAGTGAGACCTGGGTGTGAACATTCACTAGGATATAATGCAATGAGACCTGGGTGTGAATATACACTAGGATATAGTGCAATGAGACCTGGGTGTGGATATTCACTAGGATATAGTGCAGTGAGACCTGGGTGTGAACATTCACTAGGATATAGTGCAATGAGACCTGGGTGTGGATATTCACTAGGATATAGTGCAGTGAGACCTGGGTGTGAACATTCACTAGGATATAGTGTAACGAGACCTGGGTGTGAACATTCACTAGGATATAGTGTAAGGAGGCCTGGGTGTGAACATTTACTGGGATAAAGTGCAATGAAACCTGGGTGTGAAAATTCACTAGGATATAGTGTAAGGAGACCTGGGTGTGAATATTCACTAGGATATAGTGTAAGGAGACCTGGGTGTGAACATTTACTAGGATAAAGTGCAATGAAACCTGGGTGTGAAACTTCACTAGGATATAGTGTAAGGAGACCTGGGTGTGAATATTCACTAGGTTATAGTGTAAGGAGACCTGGGTGTGAACATTCACTAGGATATAGTGCAGTGAGACCTGGGTGTGAACATTCACTAGGATATAGTGTAAGGAGACCCGGGTGTGAAAATTCACTAGGATATAGTGTAAGGAGACCTGGGTGTGAACATTCACTAGGATATAGTGCAGCGAGACCTGGGTGTGAACATTCACTAGGATGTACTGCAGTGAGACCTGGTTGTTAACATTCACTAGGATATAGTGTAAGGCAATTTAGGCGTGAATATTCACTA
This sequence comes from Somniosus microcephalus, assembly GCF_052327205.1. Taxonomy (NCBI): domain Eukaryota; kingdom Metazoa; phylum Chordata; class Chondrichthyes; order Squaliformes; family Somniosidae; genus Somniosus; species Somniosus microcephalus. The sequence continues at coordinate 71,032,083 of NC_141004.1, read as the reverse complement.
GGATATAGTTCATTGCATGTTAAGTGTGAACCTTCACTCTGACGTAGTGCAAGGAGGCTTGGGTGTGAATATTCACTAGGATGTCGTGCAAGGAGACCTGGGTGTGAACAGTCAGTAGACTATAGTGCAGTAAGACCTGGCCGTGAACATTCACTAGGATGTAGTGCACCGAGGGCTGCGTGTGAAAATTCACTATGATATAGGCCAGTGAGTGCTCAGTGTGAACATTCATTAGGATATAGTGCAGTCAGACCTGGGTGTGAACATTCACTAGGATATAATGCAATGAGACCTGGGTGTGAATATTCACTAGGATATAGTGCAATGAGACCTGGGTATGAACATTCACTAGCATATAGTGCAGTGAGACCTGGGTGTGAACATTCACTAGCATATAGTGCAGTGAGACCAGGGTTTGAACATTCACTAGCATATAGTGCAGTGAGACCTGGATGTGAACATTCACTAGGATATAGTGCAGTGAGGGCTGAGTGTGTAAATTCACTAGAATATAGTGCAGTGAGACCTGGCCGTGAACATTCACTGGGACATTGTGCAGTGAGACCTGGATGTGAACATTCACTAGGATATAGTGCAAGAAGACCTGGGTGTGAACATTCACTAGGATGTAGTGCAGTGAGACCTGGGTGTGAACATTCAATAGGATATAGTGTAAGGAGATCTGGGTGTGAACATTCACTAGGATGTTGTGCAGTGAGACCTGGGTGTGAACATTCAGTAGGATATAGTGCAATGAGACCTGGGTGTAAACATTTACTGGGATATAGTGCAGTGAGATCTGGGTGTGAACATTCACTTGGATATAGTGCAGTGAGACCTGGGTGTGAACATTCACTAGGATATAGTGCAAAGAGACCTGGGTGTGAATATTCACTAGGATATAGTGCAGGGAGACCTGGGTGTGAACATTCACTGGGATATAATGCAATGAGATGTGGGTGTGAATATTCACTAGGATATAGTGTAAGGAGACCTGGGTGTGACCATTCACTGGAATGTAGTGCAGTGAGACCTGGGTGTGAACATTCACTAGGATATAGTGCCGTGAGACCTGGGTGTGAACATTCACGAGGATATAATGCAATGAGACTTGGGTGTGAACATTCAATAGGATATACTATAAGGAGATCTGGGTGTGAACATTCACTAGGATGTTGTGCAGTGAGTGCTGAGTGTGCACATTCACTAGGATATAGTACAAGAAGACCTGGGTGTGAACATTCACTAGGATGTAGTGCAGTGAGAACTGGGTGTGAATATTCACTAGGATATAGTACAAGAAGACCTGGGTGTGAACATTCACTAGGATGTAGTGCAGTGAGACCTGGGTGTGAATATTCACTAGGATATTGTGCAGTGAATGCAAAGTGTGAACATTCACTAGGATGCAGTGCAGGGAGACCTGGTTGTGGAAATTCACTAGGATATAGTGTAAGGTGATTTAGGTGTGAACATTCACTAGGATATAGTTCATTGCATGCTAAGTGTGAACCTTCACTCTGATGTAGTGCAAGGAGACCTGGGTGTGAACAGTCACTAGGAGATAGTGTAAGGAGACCTGGGTGTGAACATTCACTAGGATGTAGTGCAGTGAGACCTGGGTGTGAACATTCACTAGGATATAGTGTAAGGCGATTTAGGTGTGAACATTCACTAGGATATAGTTCATTGCATGCTAAGTGTGAACCTTCACTCTGACGTATTGCAAGGAGGCTTGGGTGTGAATATTCACTAGGATGTAGTGCAAGGAGACCTGGGTGTGAACAGTCACTAGACTATAGTGCAGTGAGACCTGGGCGTGAACATTCACTAGGATGTAGTGCACCGAGGGCTGCGTGTGAAAATTCACTAGGATATAGGCCAGTGAGTGCTCAGTGTGAACATTCACTAGGATACAGTGCAGTAAGACCTGGGTATGAACATTCACTAGGATAGAATGCAATGAGACCTGGGTGGGAATATTCACTAGGATATAGTGCAATGAGAACTGGGTGTGAACATTCACTAGGATATAGTGTAAGGAGACCTGGGTGTGAACATTCACTAGGATATAGTGCATTGAGACCTGGATGTGAATATTCACTAGGATATAGTGCAATGGGACCTGAGTGTGAACATTCACTCAGATACAGTGCAGTGAGAGCTGAGTGTGAGCATTCACTAGGATATAGTGCAGTGAGACCTGGGTGTGAATAATCACTAGGATATAGTGTAAGGAGACCTGGGTGTGAACATTTAGTAGGATATAGTGCAAGGAGACGGGTGTGAACATTCACTAGGATATAGTGTAAGGAGACCTGGGTGTGAACATTCACTAGGATATAGTGCAATGAGACTGGGTGTGAACATTCACTAGGATATAGTGCAGTGAGACCTGGGTGTGAACATTCACTAGGATATAGTGCAGTGAGACCTGGGTGTGAACATTCACTAGGATATAGTGCAATGAGACCTGGGTGTGAACATTCACTAGGATATAGTGTAAGGCGAATTAGGTGTGAACATTCACTAGGATATAGTTCATTGCATGCTAAGTGTGAACCTTCACTCTGATGTAGTGCAAGGAGGCCTGGGTGTGAATATTCACTAGGATGAAGTGCGAGGAGACCTGGGTGTGAACAGTCATTTGGATATAGTGTAAGGAGACCTGGGTGTGAACATTCACTAGGATGTAGTGCATTGAGACCTGGGTGTGAACATTCACTAGGATGTAGTGCAGTGAGACCTGGGTGTGAACATTCACTAGGATATCGTGTAAGGCGATTTAGGTGTGAACATTCACTAGGATATAGTTCATTGCATGCTAAGTGTGAACCTTCACTCTGACATAGTGCAAGGAGGCTTGGGTGTGTATATTCACTAGGATGTAGTGCCAGGAGACCTAGGTGTGAACAGTCACTAGACTATAGTGCAGTGAGACCTGGGCGTGAAGATTCAGTAGGATGTAGTGCACCGAGGGCTGCGTGTGAAAATTCACTAGGTTATAGGCCAGTGAGTGCTCAGTGTGAACATTAACTAGGATACAGTGCAGTAAGACCTGGGTATGAACATTCACTAGGATATAATGCAATGAGACCTGGGTGTGATTATTCACTAGGATATAGTGCAATGAGACCTGGGTGTGAACATTCACTAGGATACAGTGCAGTGAGAGCTGAGTGTGAACATTCACTAGGATATAGTGTAAGGAGACCTGGGTGTGAACATTCACTAGGATACAGTGCAGTGAGAGCTGAGTGTGAAAATTTACTAGGATATAGTGTAAGGAGACCTGGGTGTGATTATTCACTAGGATATAGTGCAATGAGACCTGGGTGTGAACATTCACTAGGATACAGTGCAGTGAGAGCTGAGTGTGAACATTCACTAGGATATAGTGTAAGGAGACCTGGGTGTGAACATTCACTAGGATATAATGCAGTGAGACCTGGGTGTGAACATTCACTTGGATATAGTGAAATGAGACCTGGGTGTAAACATTTACTGGGATATAGTGCAGTGAGATCTGGGTGTGAACATTCACTTGGATATAGTGCAGTGAGACCTGGGTGTGAACATTCACTAGGATATAGTGCAAAGAGACCTGGGTGTGAATATTCACTAGGATATAGTGCAGGGAGACCTGGGTGTGAACATTCACTGGGATATAATGCAATGAGATGTGGGTGTGAATATTCACTAGGATATAGTGTAAGGAGACCTGGGTGTGACCATTCACTGGAATGTAGTGCAGTGAGACCTGGGTGTGAACATTCACTAGGATATAGTGCCGTGAGACCTGGGTGTGAACATTCACGAGGATATAATGCAATGAGACTTGGGTGTGAACATTCAATAGGATATACTATAAGGAGATCTGGGTGTGAACATTCACTAGGATGTTGTGCAGTGAGTGCTGAGTGTGCACATTCACTAGGATATAGTACAAGAAGACCTGGGTGTGAACATTCACTAGGATGTAGTGCAGTGAGAACTGGGTGTGAATATTCACTAGGATATAATACAAGAAGACCTGGGTGTGAACATTCACTAGGATGTAGTGCAGTGAGACCTGGGTGTGAATATTCACTAGGATATTGTGCAGTGAATGCAAAGTGTGAACATTCACTAGGATGCAGTGCAGGGAGACCTGGTTGTGGAAATTCACTAGGATATAGTGTAAGGTGATTTAGGTGTGAACATTCACTAGGATATAGTTCATTGCATGCTAAGTGTGAACCTTCACTCTGATGTAGTGCAAGGAGACCTGGGTGTGAACAGTCACTAGGAGATAGTGTAAGGAGACCTGGGTGTGAACATTCACTAGGATGTAGTGCAGTGAGACCTGGGTGTGAACATTCACTAGGATATAGTGTAAGGCGATTTAGGTGTGAACATTCACTAGGATATAGTTCATTGCATGCTAAGTGTGAACCTTCACTCTGACGTATTGCAAGGAGGCTTGGGTGTGAATATTCACTAGGATGTAGTGCAAGGAGACCTGGGTGTGAACAGTCACTAGACTATAGTGCAGTGAGACCTGGCCGTGAACATTCACTAGGATGTAGTGCACCGAGGGCTGCGTGTGAAAATTCACTAGGATATAGGCCAGTGAGTGCTCAGTGTGAACATTCACTAGGATACAGTGCAGTAAGACCTGGGTATGAACATTCACTAGGATAGAATGCAATGAGACCTGGGTGGGAATATTCACTAGGATATAGTGCAATGAGAACTGGGTGTGAACATTCACTAGGATATAGTGTAAGGAGACCTGGGTGTGAACATTCACTAGGATATAGTGCATTGAGACCTGGATGTGAATATTCACTAGGATATAGTGCAATGGGACCTGAGTGTGAACATTCACTCAGATACAGTGCAGTGAGAGCTGAGTGTGAGCATTCACTAGGATATAGTGCAGTGAGACCTGGGTGTGAATAATCACTAGGATATAGTGTAAGGAGACCTGGGTGTGAACATTTAGTAGGATATAGTGCAAGGAGACGGGTGTGAACATTCACTAGGATATAGTGTAAGGAGACCTGGGTGTGAACATTCACTAGGATATAGTGCAATGAGACTGGGTGTGAACATTCACTAGGATATAGTGCAGTGAGACCTGGGTGTGAACATTCACTAGGATATAGTGCAGTGAGACCTGGGTGTGAACATTCACTAGGATATAGTGCAATGAGACCTGGGTGTGAACATTCACTAGGATATAGTGTAAGGCGAATTAGGTGTGAACATTCACTAGGATATAGTTCATTGCATGCTAAGTGTGAACCTTCACTCTGATGTAGTGCAAGGAGGCCTGGGTGTGAATATTCACTAGGATGAAGTGCGAGGAGACCTGGGTGTGAACAGTCATTTGGATATAGTGTAAGGAGACCTGGGTGTGAACATTCACTAGGATGTAGTGCATTGAGACCTGGGTGTGAACATTCACTAGGATGTAGTGCAGTGAGACCTGGGTGTGAACATTCACTAGGATATCGTGTAAGGCGATTTAGGTGTGAACATTCACTAGGATATAGTTCATTGCATGCTAAGTGTGAACCTTCACTCTGACATAGTGCAAGGAGGCTTGGGTGTGTATATTCACTAGGATGTAGTGCCAGGAGACCTAGGTGTGAACAGTCACTAGACTATAGTGCAGTGAGACCTGGGCGTGAAGATTCAGTAGGATGTAGTGCACCGAGGGCTGCGTGTGAAAATTCACTAGGTTATAGGCCAGTGAGTGCTCAGTGTGAACATTAACTAGGATACAGTGCAGTAAGACCTGGGTATGAACATTCACTAGGATATAATGCAATGAGACCTGGGTGTGATTATTCACTAGGATATAGTGCAATGAGACCTGGGTGTGAACATTCACTAGGATACAGTGCAGTGAGAGCTGAGTGTGAACATTCACTAGGATATAGTGTAAGGAGACCTGGGTGTGAACATTCACTAGGATACAGTGCAGTGAGAGCTGAGTGTGAAAATTTACTAGGATATAGGCCAGTGAGTGCTGAGTGTGAACATTCACTTGGATATAGTGAAATGAGACCTGGGTGTGAACATTCACTAGGATATAGTGCAGTGAGACCTGGGTGTGAACATTCACTAGGATATAATGCAGTGAGACCTGGGTGTGAACATTCACTAGGATATAGTGCAATGAGGCAATGAGACCTGGGTGTGAACATTCACTAGGATATAGTGCAGTGAGACCTGGCTGTGAACATTCACTGGGACATTGTGCAATGAGAATTGGGTATGAATATTCACTAGGATATAGTGTAAGGAGACCTGGGTGTGAACATTCACTAGGATGTAGTGCAGTGAGACCTGGGTGTGAACATTCACTAGGATATAATGCAGTGAGACCTGGGTGTGAACATTCACTTGGATATAGTGAAATGAGACCTGGGTGTGAACATTCACTAGGATATAGTGCAGTGAGACCTGGGTGTGAACATTCACTAGGATATAATGCAGTGAGACCTGGGTGTGAACATTCACTAGGATATAGTGCAATGAGACCTGGGTGTGAACATTCACTAGGATATAGTGCAGTGAGACCTGGCTGTGAACATTCACTGGGACATTGTGCAATGAGAATTGGGTATGAATATTCACTAGGATATAGTGTAAGGAGACCTGGGTGTGAACATTCACTAGGATGTAGTGCAGTGAGACCTGGGTGTGAACATTCACTAGGATATAATGCAGTGAGACCTGGGTGTGAACATTCACTAGGATATAGTGCAATGAGACCTGGGTGTGAACATTCACTAGGATATAGTGCAGTGAGACCTGGCTGTGAACATTCACTGGGACATTGTGCAATGAGAATTGGGTATGAATATTCACTAGGATATAGTGTAAGGAGACCTGGGTGTGAACATTCACTAGGATGTAGTGCAGTGAGACCTGGGTGTGAACATTCACTAGGATATAATGCAGTGAGACCTGGGTGTGAACATTCACTAGGATGTAGTGCAGTGAGACCTGGGTGTGAACATTCACTAGGATATAGTGCAGTGAGACCTGGTTGTGAACATTCAATAGGATATAGTGTAAGGAGATCTGGGTGTGAACATTCACTAGGATATTGTGCAGTGAGTGCTGAGTGTGATCATTCACAAGGATGTAGTGCAGCAAGACCTGGGTGTGAACATTCACTAGGATGCAATGTTGCAGTAGAAACTGCATTTCTTTCTTAAAACAATATGAGTAACACGATCAGATGTCTCAGAGGTACTTACAATTGAATTGGCACATGGGAATATCATGCCTAACAAGAAGAATCCTAGAAGTGGACCTCCAATGATCCCAAAAATAGTGAGGGCAGCCTGGAAAACAATGGAGAAAGTGGACAGCTGTTATATCTGTATTATTATATCTTTGACAGAGATTTGCATCAGTTTTAAAAGGAGAAATTGCTTTTAGTGACACTATTAACAGATAGTGAACATGTTTATTTCAGATTCCTCTGCGTGTTATTTTAGCACTGGTATTAACCATTTGACTGCTGATGTCACCAGGATTATTACTCACCTTTAGCCTTTTAGTAAATGACATGCCCTGAGGTGTTGCTGATGCTCTGGAGTTGGAGAATTTTAACTAAACTTCACTCCTCTGAAGTAACTGTCATTAATAGCCCAGAATATTTATTGGATTGAAATTTCTGAATTAGAAAGTTTTTCTTGATAAACATTCAGTAGTGAGGTAAGAATTTATCAATTTGTTGTACCCAGCACAGAGAGGTAGAACTGAATAAAACTACAAGTAATTACGAAGTGTAAAGGGATAGCCCTGAGTTATCCTATCTAATCTCAAGCTTCAGATAACGATAGTAAAAAGCTCAGAATTTGCTCTGTGCTTTCAGATATTATCTGTTAGATTGCTGCTTGGTGAAATTAGTTCCTAGATATTCTCATACCATATTGCTAATTGTAAAACAGATATTTTGTTACACTTCAGGTAGGTCGGTAAAACAGACACAACCACACCAGTAATCGTCAGTTGGCTGGGCCGAGTACTTCTTAATTCAGCGCCCACATTGTGCGAGAGATAATGGGGTAGATTTTCCTGAAGCTGTCGGGAAGGAGGCGGGACTACAACTTTTGGGTTTTAGTCCCGCCTACATCGACGTTCGGCCAATCCGCGTGATTTTCCCTTGATTGACCTTTTTGAGCCCGCCCAGCGGGCTCAGCAGGCCAATTAAGGGCCACCCGGCAACAGGTGACGTCACAGACTGCAATTTCATCTGTCAAGAGTTCTTGACAGATGAAATATCAGTGTTTCACAGCTGTTTGAAGCTGTCAAACACTAACAGTCTGACTTTTAACCTGAGTCCTTCTACACAGACTCAGTTAGAACTCTCACCAGCAATGAAAGCTGAAGGCTGTCACTTTTGACAGATTGCAGCCATTTTGCTTTCATTGCCGGCTGAGTGATGGACTCCCGAAACCTAGAAGAAGAAAGGCTGTTAAGGTAAGTACAGGTAATTTAAACTTCTTTACACACTTTAGACACACCAAACACACTTACCTTTGCACTCATGCACCTGAACACCGACATCGCGACCCCTCCAAGTCCTTCAACCCGACGGCCCGACTGCTCTAACCTGGCGTGGTTTGGAGCCGTCGGGAATCCCACACGACACCCCTCAAAATAGGGATTAGGCTAAAAACTGCCTGTTAACTACCTGTTAACAGGCAGTTAATTGGCACTAATCCCTTCCCGCCTCGGGTTGGCGGGTCCCAGTGCGGGGCGGGTACCCGCTTCCTCTGAAACTTACATGGAGGTGGGTTTTGGGCGGGATGGTGTCGGGACCCCTGATTTCGGGGTTTCCCCCCCCCCCCCCACACGCCTGAAACCCCGCCTGACTGCTCCAGGAAAATCTACCCCAATGGCTCTGCTCTCTGTGTAAAGGCCATGTCAGTCGATTTTAAAAGTTTCTGGAACTCAGCATTTTTGGTGAATCACTAGGAACACAGGCAACATGAGTCTTTGTGAATGTATTTCCACTGTTGTCCAGCCAATATATACTGACCCCTTTTGGTGAAATCTGTATCTGCAGAGCCCTTTGGGTGGGACCTGTATCTCCAGAGCTCTTTGGGTGGGACCTGTATCTCCAGAGCTCTTTGGGTGAATCTTGTATCTGCAGAGCCCTTTGGGTGGGACCTGTATCTCCAGACTCCTTTGGGTGGGACCTGTATCTCCAGAACCCTTTGGGTGGGACCTGTATCTCCAGAGCTCTTTGGGTGGGACCTGTATCTCCAGAGCTCTTTGGGTGAATCCTGTATCTGCAGGGCCCTTTGGGTGAATCCTGTATCTGCAGGGTCCTTTGGGTGGTACCTGTATCTCCAGAGCTCTTTGGGTGGGACCTGTATCTCCAGAGCTCTTTGTGTGAATCCTGTATCTGCAGGGCCCTTTGGGTGAATCCTGTATCTGCAGGGCCCTTTGGGTGAATCCTGTATCTACAGGGCCCTTTGGGTGGTACCTGTATCTCCAGAGCCCTTTGGGTGGGGCTGTATCTCCAGAGCTCTTTGGGTGAATCCTGTATCTGCAGGGCCCTTTGGGTGAATCCTGTATCTGCAGGGCCCTTTGGGTGAATCCTGTATCTGCAGGGCCCTTTGGGTGGTACCTGTATCTGCAGGGCCCTTTGGGTGGTACCTGTATCTCCAGAGCCCTTTGGGTGGGACCTGTATCTCCAGAACCCTTTGGGTGGGACCTGTATCTCCAGAGCCCTTTGGGTGGGACCTGTATCTCCAGAGCCCTTTGATTGAGTCTTTAAGAAAATCTCTTTCAGACATTTCCTGCTCACGCTGTTGAGGCAGTAGTAACACAGTGTAGTCTTTCCTTTTGTAGGACTTCCTACTGCTTACAATATAGGTGTTTTTAGGTAAAAGGGTAAGTGATGTATGGAAGCCTAGAGGGGGCGGCATTGTTGGTTCAAAGTTCTTCCAACTGTAGCATTGGGTTCAAATCCAGACCAGACTGATGGGATGAAGGTTTCCTATCTCCCAGGTATAAAGTTCCAAAGGTTTTATGGGTTTCTCAATTCAGTTACTGGTGGGATAGGCCTAGAGCACCAAACTGGCAATCTCACTCTCAGAGACCATGGGATGGCTGGTGTGAGAAATGGAAATTCCACAGTGCTGTAATAGGAGCTGTTAGAACGAGTGGCTAAGGTGAATTGTTAGGGAGTAGAGTGATTGTGACTCCTCAGCAGAGTGTGCTGTCTCTGACAGTGGTTCCTCAAATGAGAGAATGTTCCATTCACTAGCACAAACATTGCCCATGTTGGTGAACACCAAAATTCACCAAAAGTGAAGTGAAAAAACTATTCACATCTGTAACGCAGGTAAATCCTACCTGGAGCACGCTTCCCATCAGAGAGGATAAAGCAGCCATTCCAATACAGATGATTCCAAACATTACACCTACGGAAACATATGAGTAACTAGTATAGAAGAGCATCTCCCTGACAAATCCAGCGTGCCCATGACCAAGACCACTGATTTACGGTTTTCTTTAAAAAATAGATAGAATTCAATCCACTGGTAAAATCCTGGAATCCAATGAAATGAAAATGGAATTTGAGTTACTGGGCTGGATTTTCCTCCTTATGTCGGGGGGTGTCAGGGTGGGATTTCAGCCTCCTGCCCTTACCCCTTTGCTGGACAAACCCATGGTGGGATCCCCAACATAGAGAGAGGGCCCTCTGCTGCTGCCCAGCAAAGTCCAGCAGAGCTGGAGCAGGGCCCCACTGCAACACCTCGAGGAGAAGGTGGTGCCACTAAAGGGGGCAGGAGCAACCTGAAGATTTCTGTGGCACTCCTGTGATAGAGAATCTTACTGAGCCACAGGCTCTGTAGGGGCAGGTAAGGTGCCCGAAGAGAGGGAGAGCTGCCCACTGGGTCTTCTCCCTCCAAAAGGGGCATGATTGTGCCTCCTGCCCTGTCCCAGGGTCTACCATCCCCCCCTCTCCTCATGCTCCCTAAGGTCAGCGGTAACTGCAACAGGAGGCCGGGAATTTGATAGGGATGTTGGTGAAGAGGCGGACCCTGGCCTTTCCTACTGGGATGGAGGGGGAAAGGAGAAGCTAAGCCGGGGTGGGGATGTGGTGACAGGCCTGTCTGCCCACCCAATTTTGGAAGGTAAAGTGGGAGGAAATCCATCCCATTAGATTCACTGTGAAACAGTGGCTGTTCCCATAAGTTTGTATCGCAAACCATTCAAGTGTTACATTTTCACATTCCTTTGGGTTTCCAGAAACTGTCAATTAACTGAACCTTTAAGATGATCTAAATACAAATTAATTAAACAATCAATATTAATTAACTGGCCATCTTTAAATCTTGTGTTCCCATAGCATCACTTCTGATTAATCAAGAGTGATGAATAGGTAAATTGGAAAAGGTAGAACAAACATCCATTTAGGATATGCCAAAGTCCTTCACAGACAATTAAGTTATTTTGAAGTGAAGTCACTGCTGTAATATGGGAAAAGGTGGCCGGAATTCTGGGCACAGCAAGATCTTACAAACAGCAATGAGATAAATGATGAGGTAATCTCATAATCACAGAGACCAGCCTGGAATGTACGCACTCAACAAACAAAATGACTAGGCCTGGTTTAAAATGTTTGTGCGTGGCATTCCTTAGCAGCAAGACACACCCTCAGTGGAACCCATCCCAATGTCAGGAAAGAATGACCTTTGTCATCTGTAGAACAACGTCCAATCAGTTAACCCTGCAAAATGAAAAGGGAAATATTAGAGTCTTCGGGGTATATTGCTAAACTGAGACAGGGATCCTACAGATCAGGCTAATGGTAAACAGAAGATGATGATGATGTCTATCTACAGTATGAAAGGGGATGATGGTGTCTATCCACAGTAGGGAAGAAAATGATGATGTCTACATATCACTGAACCCCCGGTCAAACAGTATGGAAGATGATGATGGTGTCTATCTACAGTATGGAAGATGATGATGGTGTCTATCTACAGTATGGAAGATGATGAGGATGTCTATCTACAGTATGGAAGATGATGATAGTGTCTATCTACAGTATCGAAGATGATGATGGTTTCTATCTACAGTATGGAAGATGATGATGGTGTCTATCTACAGTATGGAAGATGATGATAGTGTCTATCTACAGTATCGAAGATGATGATAGTTTCTATCTACAGTATGGAAGATGATGATGGTGTCTATCTACAGTATGGAAGATGATGATGGTGTCTATCTACAGTATGGAAGATGATGGTGATGATATCTTTCTACAGTATGGAAGATGATGATAATGTTTAGCTGCAGTATCGAAGATGATGGTGTCTATCAACAGTAGGGAAGATGATGATTGTGCCTATCTACAGTATGAAAGATGACGATGATGTCTATCTACAGTATGGAAGATGATGATTGTCTCTATCTGCAGTATGGAAGTTGATGATGATGTCTCTCAGCAGTATTGGAGTGGCTTTTGATAATGTATATCTACAGTAGGTAAGCTGATGATGGTGTCTAGCTACATTAGGGAAGATGTTGATGTTGTCTTTCTACAGTATCGAAGAGGATGTTGATGTCTATCTACAATAGGGAAGATTATGATGATGTCTAGCTACAGCATTTAAGATGCTGATGATAATGTCTATCTACAGTATGGAAGATGCTGATGGTTTCTATCTACAGTATGGAAGATAATGATGGTTTCTATCTGCAGTATGGAAGATGCTGATGATGTCTATCTACAGTATGGAAGATCTTGATGATGTCTATCTACAGTATGGAAAATGATGATGGTTTCTATCTGCAGTATGGAAGATGCTGATGATGTCTATCTACAGTAGGGAAGATGATGCTGATGATGTCTATCTACAGTATGGAAAATGATGATGGTTTCTATCTGCAGTATGGAAGATGATGTTGATGTCTATCTACAATAGGGAAGATGCTGATGTGTCTATCTACAGTAGGGAAGATAATGATGGTGTCTATCTACAGTAGGGAAGATGATGTGTCTATCTACAGTAGGGAAGATGATGCTGATGTCTATCTACAGTAGGGAAGATGCTGATGTGTCTATCTACAGTAGGGAAGATGATGCTGATGTCTACAGTACGGAAGATGCTCATGGTGTCTACGTACAGTATGGATGATGCTGATGTCTATCTACAGTGCGAAAGATGTTGATGATCATGTCTATCTGCAGTAGAGAAGACAATTATGATGGTGTCTATCTGCAGTATGAAATATGATGATGGTGTCTAGCTACAGTATGGGCGATGATGATGTCTATCTACAGTATGGACGATGATGATGTCTATCTACAGTATCAAAGATGCTGATGATGTCTATCTTCAGTGTGGAAGATGCTGATGATGTCTACAGTATGGAAGATGTTGATGTTGTCATGCTACAGTATAGAAGATGATGTTGATGTCTATGTACAGTAGAGAAGACAATGATGATGGTGTCTATCTGCAGTATGGAAGATGATGATTGTCTCTATCTACAGTATGGAAGTTGATGATGTCTCTCAGCAGTATTGGAGTGGCTTTTGATAATGCATATCTACAGTAGGTAAGATGATGATGGTGTCTATCTACTTTAGGGAAGATGTTGATGTTGTCTTTCAACAGTATAGAAGATGATGTGATATCTATCTACAGCATGGAAGATGATGATGGTGTTTATCTACAGTATCGAAGATGATGTTGATGTCTATCTACAATAGGGAAGATTATGATGATGTCTAGCTACAGTATTTAAGATGCTGATGATAATGTCTATCTACAGTATGGAAAATGATGATGGTTTCTATCTACAGTATGGAAGATAATGATGGTTTCTATCTACAGTATGGAAGATGATGTGTCTATCTACAGTATGGAAGATGATGCTGATGTCTATCTACAGTAGGGAAGACAATGATGATCGTGTCTATCTGCAATAGAGAAGACAATTATGATGGTGTCTATCTGCAGTATGAAATATGATGATGTTGTCTAGCTACAGTATGGAAGATGATGATGATGTCTATCTACAGTATGGAAGAAGATGATGGTGTCTTTCTACAGTATTGAAGATGATGAGGATGTCTATCTACAGTAGGGAAGATGGTGTTGATGACTTTCTACAGTATGGAAGTTGCTGATAATGTCTATCTACAGTATGGAAGATGTTGATGTCATGCTACAGAATGGAAGATGATGTTGATGTCTATGTATGGTAGAGAAGACAATGATGATGGTGTCTATCTGCAGTATGGACGATGATGATAATATCTATCTACAGTAGGGAAGATAATGATGGTGTCTATCTACAATAGGGAAGATGATGATTGTGTCTATCTACAGTAGGGAAGATAATGATAATGGTGTCTATCTAGAGCATGGAAGATGATGTTGATGTCTATATACAGTAGGGAAGATGATGATGGTGTCTATCTACAGTAGGGAAGATGATGCTGATGTCTATCTACAGTAGGGAAGATGATGATGGTGTCTATCTACAGTAGGGAAGATGATGATGGTGTCTATCTACAGTAGGGAAGATGATGATGGTGTCTATCTACAGTAGGGAAGATGATGTTGATGTCTATCTACAGTAGGGAAGATGATGGTGTCTATCTACAGTAGGGAAGATGATGATGGTGTCTAACTACAGTAGGGAAGATGATGCTGATGTCTATCCAGTAGGGAAGATGATGATGGTGTCTATCTACAGTAGGGAAGATGATGCTGATGTCTATCCAGTAGGGAAGATGATGATGGTGTCTATCTACAGTAGGGAAGACGATGCTGATGTCTTTCTACAGTAGGGAAGATGATGATGGTGTCTATCTACAGTAGGGAAGATGATGATGGTGTCTATCTACAGTAGGGAAGATGATGCTGATGTTTATCTACAGTAGGGAAGATGATGCTGATGTCTATCTACAGTAGGGAAGATGACGATGGTGTCTATCTACAGTAGGAAAGATGATGATGGTGTCTATCTACAGTAGGGAAGATGATGCTGATGTCTATACAGTAGGGAAGATGATGATGGTGTCTATCTACAGTAGGGAAGATGATGCTGATGTCTATCTACAGTAGGGAAGATGCTGATGGTGTCTACAGTATTTAAGATGATGTTGATGTCTATCTACTATAGGGAAGATGATGATGTGTCTATCTACTATAGGGAAGATGATGATGGTGGCTATCTACAGTAGGGAAGGTGATGATGATGTGTATCTACAGTAGGGAAAATGATGATGGTGGCTATCTACAGTAGGGAAGATGATGATGTGTCTATTTACTATAGGGAAGATGATGGTGTCTATGTACAGTAGGGAAGATGATGATGGTGGCTATCTACAGTTGGGAAAATGCCCATGGTGTTTACCTACAGTATGGAAGATGATGATGATGGTGTCTATCTAGAGTATGGCAGATGATGTTGATGTCTATCTACAGTAGGGAAGACGATTATGATGGTCTCTTTCTGCAGTATGTAACATGATGGTGTCTATCTACAGTATGGAAGATGCTGTTGGTGTCAATCAACAATAAGAAAGATGATTGTTTCTATCTACAGTATGGAAGATGATGAGGATGTCTATCTACAGTGTGGAAGATAATGAAGGTTTCTATGTACAGTAGGGAAGATGATGATGATGTATATCTACAGTATGGATGATGGTGTCTATCTGCAGTATGGAATATGTTTATGGTGTCTATCTACAGTGGGGAAGATGCTGTTGGT
This sequence comes from Somniosus microcephalus, assembly GCF_052327205.1. Classification (NCBI taxonomy): domain Eukaryota; kingdom Metazoa; phylum Chordata; class Chondrichthyes; order Squaliformes; family Somniosidae; genus Somniosus; species Somniosus microcephalus. Next base: position 71,016,318 of record NC_141004.1, on the reverse strand, counting down.
GTCAATCAACAGTATGAAAGATGACGATGATGTCTATCTACAGTATAGAAACATAGAAGATAGGAGCAGGACTAAGCCATTCGGCCCCTCGAGCCTGCTCCACCATTCAATGTGATCATGGCAGATCATCCAAATTCAGTACCCGGTATCCGCTTTCTCCCCATACCCCTTGATCCCTTTAGCCTTAAGAAATATATCCAACTCCTTCTTGAATGTATTTAATGAATTGGCCTCTACTGCCTTCTGTGGTAGAGAATTCCACAGGTTCACCACTCTCTGGGTGAAGGAATTCCTCCTCATTTCTGTCCTAAATGGCATACCCCTTATCCTTAGACTGTGACCCCTGGTTCTGGACTCCCCGACCATCGGGAACATCCTTCCTGCATCTAGTCTGTCCAGTCCTGTCAGAATTTTATAAGTTTCAATGAGATCCCCTCTCATTCTTCTAAACTCCAGCGAGTACAAGCCCAATCTACCCAATCTCTCCTCATACATCATTCCTGCCATCCTAGGTATCAGCCTGGTGAATCTTCGCCGAACTCCTTCCATGGCAAGAACATCCTTCCTCAGATAAGGCGACCAAAACTGCACACAATACTCAAGATGTGGTCTCACCAAGGCCTTGTACAACTGCAGCAAGACATCCTTGTTCCTGTACTCAAACCCTCTCGCTACGAAGGCCAACATACCATTTGCCTTCTTAACCGCCTGCTGCACCTGCATGCTTACCTTCAGCGACTGGTGCACAAGGACACCCAGGTCTCGTTGCACTTCCCCTTCTCCCAATCTATTGCCATTCAGATAATAATCTGCCTTCCTGTTTTTGACACCAAAGTTGATAACCTCACATTTATCCACGTTATATTGCATCTGCCATGCTTCTGCCCAATCACCCAACCTGTCCAAATCATCCTGGAGTTTCTCGGCATCCTCCTCACAGCACACACGCCCACCCAGCTTTGTGTCATCTGCACATTTGGAGTTATTACATCTAGTTCCCTTGGCTAGATCATTAATATATATTGCGAATAGCTGGGGTCCAAGGACTGATCCCTGCGGTACCCCACCAGTCACTGCCCGCCACTCGGAAAAAGACTTGTTTATTCCAACTCTTTGCTTTCTGTCTGCCAACCAGTTTTCTATCCAAGTCAATACCTTGCCCCCAATCCCATGTGCCTTAACTTTACATCTAATCTCTTATGCGGGACCTTATCGAAAGCCTTCTGAAAGTCCAAATATACCACATCCACTGGTTCTCCCTTATCTATTTTACCAGTTACATCCTCAAAAAATTCCAGTAGATAAGTCAAGCACGATTTACCTTTTGTAAATCCAAGTTGACTTTGTCCGATCCTGTCACTGTTTTCCAAGTGCTCTGCTATTACATCTTTTATAATGGACTCTAGCATTTTCCCCACTACCGATGTCAGGCTTACCGGTCTGTGATTCCCCGTTTTCTCCCTACCACCTTTTTTGAATAGTGGGGTAACATTAGCTACCCTCCAATCCATGGGTACTGTTCCAGATTCCATCGAATGTTGGAAGATGATCAGCATTGCATCTGCTATTTCTAGGGCCACTTCCTTAAGTACCCTAGGATGTAGATTATCAGGCCCTGGGGATTTATCAGCCTTCAGTCCCATCAATTTCCTTAGCACCATTTCCTTACAAATACTGATTTCTTTCAGTTCCTCCCCTTCATCAGACCCTATGTTCCCCGACATCTCTGGGAGGTTATTTGTGTCCTCCTTTGTGAAGACAGAACCAAAATATGTATTTAATTGGTCAGCCATTTCTTTGTTCCCCATGATCAATTCCCCTGATTCTGACTGCAAGGGACCTACGCTTGACTTCACCAATCTTTTTCTCTTCACATATCTATAAAAGCTTTTACAGTCAGTTTTTATGTTCCCTGAAAGCTTACTCTCTCATTCTATTTTCCCCTTCTTAATTAATCCCTTTGTCCTCCTTTGTTGAATCCTAAACTGCTCCCAATCCTCAGGTTTGCTGCTTTTTCTGGCCAATTTATATGTCCTTTGCTTGGAGCTTATGCTATCCCTAATTTCCCTTGTTAGCCACGGTTGAGTCACCTTTTTTGTTTTATTTTTATGCCAAACTGGGATGAACAAATTCTGTAGTTCATCCATGCGGTCTTTGAATGCTTGCCATTGCCTATCCACCGTCAACCCTCTTGAGTGACATTCCCCAATCAATCCTACCCAACTCGCGCCTCAGACCAGCATAGTTTCCTTTATTTAAATTCAGGACCCTAGTCTCTGAATCAACTACTTCATTCTCCATCTTAATGAAGAATTCTCTCATATTATGATCGCTCTGACCCAAGGGGCCTCGTACAACAAGATTGCTAATTAATCCTTTCTCGTTACATAATACCCAGTCTAAGATGACCTGATCTCTGGTTGGTTCCTCGACATATTGGTCCAGGAATCCATCCCGTAAACACCCAAGGAATTCCTCCTCCACAGTATTGTTACTAATTTGGTTAGCCCAATCTATATGTAGATTAAAATCACCCATGATGACTGCTGTGCCCTTATTGCACGCTTCTCTAATTTCCCTTTTAATGCCATCCCCAACCTCCGCATTACTGTTTGGAGGTCTATATACCACGCCCACTAACGTTTTCTGCCCCTTGGTATTTGTGGTAAACCACTGTTTGTATTCCTGTTTGTCCTGTTTGTATTCCACTGTGTACATGCCTGGACATGCCTCGGCTGACTCCTCCCACAGGTCCTAGTATAAAGGTGACTGCTCCCCAGCCCTTGTATCCTGGACCGGTCGACCACTCGAGGCAGACCTCCATTCTGTTGTTAATAAAAGCCTTTAGTTACTCTTCTAACTCTCAGTCTTTTATGAGTAATTGATAGCGCATCAGTATTTCTCAGTTCTACCCATACAGATTCCACATCATCAGAGCTAATATCCTTCCTTACAATTGTGTTAATCCCTTCTTTAACCAGCAATGCTACCCCACCTCCCTTTACTTTTTGCCTATCTTTCCTGAATATTGAATACCCCTGGATGTTGAGTTCCCAGCCCTTGGCCACCCTGGAGCCATGTTTCCGTAATCCCAATCAAATCATATTCATTTACCTCTATTTGCGCAGCTAATTCATCCACCTTATTCAGAATGCTCCTCGCATTAAGACACAAAGTCTTCAGGCTTGTTTTTTTAACGCTCTTAGACCTATTAGAATTATTATTTACTGTGGCCATGTTTGATTTAAACCGTTGATTTCTCTGACTGCCACTTTTGTTTTTCTCCTTCCTATCTTTTGCTTTTATCATTGTTTCCCTTCCCTCTGTCCCCCTGTTCAGGTTCCCAACCCCCTGCCATTTTAGTTTAAACCCTCCCCCAGAGCACTAGCAAACACTCCCCCTAGGACATCGGTCCCGGCCCTGCCCAGGTGCAAACCCTCCGGTTTGAACTGGTCCCACCCCCCCCAGAATCGGTTCCAATGTCCCAGGAATTTGAATCCCTCCCCCTTGCACCATTCCTCTAGCCACGTATTCATCTGATATATCCTTCTATTTCTACTCTGACTAGCATGTGGCACTGGTAGCAATCCTGAGATTACTACCTTTGAGGTCCTATTTTTTAATTTACCTCCTAACTCCCTATATTCAGCTTTTAGGACCTCATCCCGTTTTTTACCTATATCGTTAGTGCCTATATACACCACGACAACTGGCTGTTCACCCTCCCTTTCCAAAATGTTCTGCAGCCGCTCTGAGACATCCTTGACCCTTGCACCAGGGAGGCAACACACCATCCTGGAGTCTTGTTTGCGGCCAAAGTATGGAAGATGATCATTGTTTCTATCTACAGTATGAAAGATGATGATGATGTCTATCTACAGTATGGAACATGATGATTGTTTCTATCTACGGTATGGAAGATGATGCTGGTGTCTATCTACAGTATGGAACATGATGATTGTTTCTATCTACAGTATGGAAGATGATGATGTCTATCTACAGTATGGAAGATGATGCTGGTGTCTATCTACAGTATGGAAGATGATGATGTCTATCCACAGTATGGAAGATGATGAAGGTTTCTATGTACAGTATGGAAGATGATGCTGGTGTCTATCTACAGTATGGAAGATGATGATGTCTATCCACAGTATGGAAGATGATGAAGGTTTCTATGTACAGTATGGAAGATGATGATGTCTATCTACAGTATTGAAGAATGATGAATGCACTTCTGCACAGCATGAAAAGATGATGATTGTGTCTGTCTGTGGTAATAAAATATTTTGATGGTCTATACTTTCCTCATCGTTATTAAGAAATATTATTATGGTGTGGGATAATGGTGTGGAATTATTTGGCAGAGCCACAGGTCAATGTCATCTATAAGCATTCGGAGCACACCCTACCCACTGTATTATACAGAACCACCTATTCAACACGAACTGGAATATGCCTGTATCATACACTGAGGCCGTAGGAAACTCTACGTAGTCATGGAGAAGAGTAAATCAGTGTAATACCTTATGATACCTTAGGTCTTACTGTTCCTCCATGGCATGCTGACTTCCTCTGACACATTATACAGCATTCCATTGTTATCATCTAGGGTGTGTGGGTAACAATGAGTACAGTCATAGACTTCACATTTTGAATTGATTCACCAATGGTCCATTGTGATTAACAATGTCTCCACCAATAGGTCTCCCTGACTTAACTTTGAATTTCCCACTGCTTCATCGCCAATAACCCAGGGCTCACATCACCTTCATTCTACATACAGGAGCTGACAGTGAATATATGAATATGGCTCAAAAAGGGTTTTTAAAAATGTAAAGTATATTGTGCAGACCACAATCAACACTGAAAAAAGCAGACGAGTTAAATCAGGAAATAACAATTAGGTGACTCCAAGCTTTAATTTTAAGAGCTTATAGCTTGCAAGCGTAGTAAAGACTAATAGAGATAAGGGCCTAGAAATTGGGTTGGGGCGCCAAAGTGGTGCAAAAGTCGCCTGAGTGCAGGATTTAGCACAGCGATCGGAGTGATACCGATCGCCAGAAATTCAGTTTCAGTGCCGCTCGAGGGACACAGGGCGAGGCTCGAGGCGCTCCACATCCCTCTTAGGGCGCTGAAACTGATTATCGCAGCGCAACGTGCCGCAGTGCCACACGCTGCGGCACGGCACGCTGCGGTACTGCAGGCCTTCCTCCCACTGTTAAGGGGGAGGTGCCTGCAACAGCGCGATCCCCGATCGCGAGTGCCGGCAAATGAGCCTGGCACCAAGGAGAATTGCCGGGCTCTCGGGAAACAGCCGGCAATGCCGCGCGGGGGGGGGGGGGGGGGGCGTCAGGAGGCCGGGGACGGAGGTGCTGGCAGGCAGCCGCCGAAAAAGCGGCCGCCCCGCACCTCCACCTTAACTTGCGCCGCTGCCGGCACAGTAAGGCCCTGTGAACCGGGCGCGGGTAGCGAGCGGCGCAACTGCGGCGTTCGCTACCAAATATCGCGAACGGGGCACGAATGGGGCGCTGCGCACACCGATGACATCATCGGTGGCGGCGCAGCGCAAAAGCCTAACGCCACCATTAGCGCCCCTACTGAATATCGCGGGAGATGCAGCCAGTGGCGCTACAGCCACTGACTGCCTCTTTAGGCGCTAACAGGTGGCGCTACTCACCCAATTTCTCCCCCTAGGAGTTCCACAGTTTTGAGGCCATGGTAAATAATGAGTTTGTTGTGTGAAGTGCTGATTTCCACACAGTGGGTCAAGTTGATTATACATGCATCAAATTATTAGTAACTATGAAATCTCACTTACTGAGTCCCTTTGTGATCCAAGAAAGTTTCTGCTCCGAAAAGGTGGCGTGAGGTTTGATGAAGTCCTCCACAGTGACGGCAGCCAGTGCATTGATACTGGAGGAAACCGTACTTGAGAGATCAATGGGAAAGAATTAGTGCTAAGGTACTGGAGGAGAGAGAACAGGAGACAGATCAATGGAGGGAATCAGGGCATTGATATGGGAGGAGACAGTATGTTGAATATATTCAAGGCTGAGATCGATAGACTTTTGGACTCTCGGGAATCAAGGGATATGGGGATTGGGCAGGAGAGTGGAGTTGAGGTCAAAGATCAGCCATGATCTTATTGTATGGCGGAGCAGGCTGGAGGGGCCGTATGGCCTACTCCTGCTCCTATTTCTTATGTTCTTTTAAGTCAGGGCATTGATACTGGAGGGGACAGTAGTAGAGACAGATCAATGGGAAGGAATCAGGAAATCAACGATTGTTTGATGGAGACAGACGTACCTCAAAGTCCCACTATATGCAGCTGCAACAAAGAGCCCCGGGACACCAGGATAGTCCCTCATAATATTCATCACCAGGTACGGGAGCAACTAATACAAAAGAATATGATATAATCAGAGACAGCACACGAAGACACATTTACAGGGAACTCTGCCCATCCTAGACGGTACAGCGAACTCCCAGGGAATACTGTCCATCCCATTCCTGTTCCTCCTGGCTCCACAGAAACAAAACTATAAGTTTTGCCTCCAGCAGTCCCTTTAAGAGCCACTGAAGACCCAGGTTAACTGGAAGGAGCACACACACAACAAACTCTGCCCAGTGGAGGATGAATTTGGAGCAGGGTCCTAAAACAGCTGTTCGGACCCTGATTTGTATATGCAAGGTGCCAACCGCCTGTTACGGGTGGGCGCCCGGGACGCTTGAAAATGGCCAACTTCCAATTTGTCACCTGGCACACTACCAGGGCAGATTGGGCGTGAGAGGTTATGAAGCAAAACTTGTTTTTGCTCTTTTGTTCACCAAAAAAATGGGCCTGGTGTCCAATTTCTCGCTCCCCTAACTGTCCAGAGTGGTGGAGGTGAATTGGCCGCATATCACTGTTGAGGTCTTACCTGGTCTGGTGCTCTGACTTTTTCCGCTGTTAAGGGGTCGCACTGGTAATAAATGGAGTACATAGTGAGCCCAGTGAACACTGCACATATGCCTGTGACCCACAGGCCAATCATGTTGAAGTACAGAGATCTGAAAGAATCCAAAGAATCTGTCTGAGAAACGGCAGCTTCAAGGGGCAGGAAGTGAATGTCTGATACATGCTGGGGAGACGTTGCTTGTTCAAACCCAATACATACAAGAAAACCGAGATAGCACAGGTGTTGAGGGTCAATAAGAGGGAGCCTCAGCCCTGGGCCATTCGTCCCCAGACACCAGCTTCAGAGCTCACAGCAAGTCACTTCTCAGAGGCTGAGGGAGAGCTTGTGTGTCAGCCTGTTCTCCAGCCCCTCTGTCCTCCAGCCCTCCCCACTGTAGATATCACACAGCACAAAGGGGTAAATGCAGAGAAACGTTTTTAAAAAGATCCTCATACCAAAGAAACAATAAAAGACTCAAACCTTGCAGTGACTGCGAACTTATCAGAGGCTCTCATGCCTGGACACTTGTGATGGCATAAAAGTCATATTCATTTTAAGGTGCCAAGATCAATCACATCAGTGAGTCCTGATCAATGTGTGTTGTGTGTAGATCTATCACAATAGTGAGTCCTGAGCTGTCCCTTGTAGTGTATGTACCTTTAAGGGGAGAACTACTTTTTACAGCTCCTGTATACTGTAGTACCGGCAGTGACCACACCTGTATATAAACCCTGAGTAGGGATCTGTACAATTAGTTTTAGAGTAACCCTCATCCAGTAAACACCTGTTGATTGTTCCCTGCAGTCTCTTGTCTAATTATTGAAGGACACACAACATCAAGATACACGGATCTAACATTGGCGACGAGATGATTCAAACCTACCTGCAACTCTGCATCTCCTCCCAGGGATTCACTCCTGGAGAACAGTGAAAGAAGAAGGCCGAGTCCAGAAGCACGGGCGTCGACCATCCAGCGGTGACTTGAGCATCGCAGGGGAGGCTGTTGAGAGCTGGGCTTGGTTCTCCAGTCACGGTGGTCCAGCGAAACGGGCTGGCAACAGGTACGGCGCAGACCCTTCCCGGACAGCGGCGGCTAGAGCCGACCGACAGCACAGAAAAAGGCCGAGCAGCGTCGACGGGAGAAGAGAGAGGGTAGAGCGCACAGGGTGCAGCCGGTGTTCAGGACCGAGCGGCGTCGATGGGAGAAGAGAGAGGGTAGAACGCACAGGGCGCAGCCAGTGTTCAGGACCGAGCAGCGTCAACGAGAGAGAGCAGAGCGTAGCCGGTGTTCAAGGGCCGAGCAGCGTCAGCGGGGAAGAAAGGAAAGCGCGGGAGACGCCATTTTGAGCCGCAGCGGAGAAGAAGGGAGAGCGCGGGAGACGCCATTTTGAGCCACAGCGGAGAAGAAGGGAGAGCGCGGGAGACGCCATTTTGAGCCAGTCTAACCACACCCAGGGATGCCGAAGAGTGGCAGTGTCACAGCGTTCGACAGTGAAGTCGAAGATTGGACGACATATGTCGAACGCATAGAAGTGTACTGCAAGGCGAATGAAGTGCCAGATGACAGGAAAGCGCTGGTATTGTTGAATTCAATGGGTGCAAAAATGTATGGCTTACTACGAAACCTAGTAACCCCAGAGAAGCCAGTGGAAAAGGATTTTGAAAACATAGTGTCAATCCTACAGGACCACTTAGACCCACTGCTGATAGCGGAAAGATTTAAGTTTCACAAAAGGAACCAGCATAAAGATGAAAGTAATGCTGAGTTTTTAACGGAACTGCGCAAGCTATCAAAACACTGTCAGTTTGGAACGGGACTAGCAGATACTTTAAGGGACAAGTTTGTGTGTGGGCTTCAAAGTGAATGAACCCAGAAACGGCTTCTATCAGAAAAGGATCTTACGCTGGACAAGGCTTTCAGCATGGCAGTATCACACGAAGCAGCAGCACGGGGCGCAGCAGAGATACAACGGAGACCGCAAGAATATGGCACAAATGAAATGTCATACGGAACAGTGAAGTGCTATCGCTGCGGCAGAACAACACACGACCATAAGGATTGCTGGTTCAAGGACCAAGTGTGCAGACAGTGTGGAAAAGTAGGACACATAGCAAGAGTCTGCAGGTCGGAAAAGAAAACCAGCAGCAAGAAATCCCCACAGGAGAAGTACAAGAAGGTACATAAGGTGACGGAGAGTAGTGCAGACGAACAGAAAAGTGATACAGACTCCGGAAGCAAGGAGCTGGGTTGTCTGAAACTACATAATGTGATCAAAACGGAGGATCACCAAACTATCTGGGTCACGCTCAAGATAGCTGGAGTCCAAGTGAAAAGGGAATTGGACACAGGATCAGCCCTAACAGTCATAAACCGAAGGGACTACAAGCGGCTATTCTCACATATACCCTTGAGAGATACAGAGATTGTCTTGAAGACGTACACGGGGCAAAAAGTCTACCCCAAAGGAAAAATAAGGGTGAACGTTATATATAACGGCAAGGAAACACCAAAAATGGACCTATATGTATTGCCAGATGGAGGACCACCACTACTAGGACGTGAATGGATCCGGAAGATACAGCTAGATTGGCATTCCATACAAGCACTGACTGTAGATGCCAAAAAGGATGATGACGTCACACCTGGACGACTGTCAAAAATGCTAACTGACGCACAAGAAGTGTTCCAGGAGGGACTTGGAACACTAAAAGGCATAACGGCGACGATCAAAATAGAGGAAAATGCAAGCCCAAAGTTTTTTAAGGCCATACCAGTACCTTATGCGATCCGCCCAGCCGTCGAAGCAGAGCTGGAAGGTTTGGAACATTCAGGAGTACTGTCCAAAGTGGACTGGAGCGAGTGGGCTACACCCATCGTTCCTGTAATGAAGAGGTCGTTGAGTAATACGCCTGGGGAACCAAAGAAGGTTCGCACCTGTGGGGACTTTAAGGTGACAGTGAACCCAGTCCTTCACACGGTACAATATCCGCTTCCGCGGATTAAAGATATTTTCGCCTCGCTAGCTGGAGGGAAACGCTTCACTAAGATTGATCTGGCCCAGGCGTACCTGCAAATGGAGGTAGAAGAAGCCTCGAAACAGTACCTCACGATCAACACTCATAAAGGTCTCTACCAATACAACCGGCTGGTGTTCGGGGTAGCAACAGCTCCGGCTATTTGGCAAAGGGCAATGGATCAAGTCCTGCAAGGGATTCCAGGGACCCAGTGTTATTTGGCCAACATCCTGGTCATGGGCGAAAATGACAGTGATCACCTCGCCAACCTGGAGCAGGTGCTCACTAGATTGAAGGAATATGGGCTCCGAGCTAATCGCCACAAATGCAAGTTTTTCCAGAAGCAGATCTTGTATTGTGGCCACGTTATTGATGAAGAGGGGTTACATAAGTCCCCTGAAAAGATTGAGGCAGTAGCCAAGGCTCCAGCACCAGAAAATGTGTCACAACTGAGGTCGTTCCTCGGGCTGGTGAACTGCTACCATAAGTTCTTGCCGAATTTGTCTACAGTACTACACCCACTGAACACCCTACTGCAAATGGGGGTACCATGGAAGTGGAATGACGAATGTAAACGAGCTTTCCAGAAGTGCAAAGAATTGATCACATCAAAAGAGGTGTTGGCTCATTTCAACCCAGCACTACCAGTTCGGTTGGCGTGTGATGCATCACCCTATGGCATTGGAGCGGTGCTGTCGCACAAATTCCCGGACGGCTCGGAGAGGCTAGTAGCCTTTGCGTCTCGGTCACTAACCTCAGCCGAGCGTAACTACGCCCAGATTGACAGGGAGGCCCTCAGCCTAGTGTGGGGAGTGAAAAAGTTCAACCACTATCTGCACGGGCAGAAGTTCACCTTGCTGACTGACCACCAACCACTTGTCTCCATCTTTAATCCAATGAAGGGCGTTCCGGTGATGACTGCGCAACGGTTACAAAGATGGTCCCTTTTTCTATGGGCGAACCAATATCAAATCGAGTATAAGGGCACCAAACAGCATGGAAACGCTGATGGGCTATCACGCCTGCCACTGCCTACTGCGGAGGAAGCACCAGCAGTGGACCCTGTCAAAATATTTTATTCGACTATAATTGAACGCTTGCCAGTAACTAACGCTGATACAGAGAAGGAGACCCGAAATGACCCGACACTGTCTCGGGTATATGACTTGACGGTGAAGGGATGGCCAACACATGGCGACTCACTGTTGCCAGCATTCTCATCCAGAAGAGAACAGCTGTCAGTATGCCAGGGGACCTTGATGTGTGGATCCCGAGTGGTAATTCCACCCAAGTTAAGGGAGAGAGTGCTCAATGAGCTTCACGAAGGCCATCTGGGAGGGGTGAAAATGAAAAGCCTTGCTAGGGCTTATGTGTGGTGGCCGGGGATCGATCAGCAAATCGAGGACCTGACAAAGAGCTGCTCAGGATGCCAGAAGGTCCAAAATGCACCACCACATGCCCCTCTACACCCATGGGAGTGGCCCTCATCTCCATGGCAACGGGTGCATATTGATTTTGCTGGTCCATTCATGGACTCAATGGGGCAGAAATTCGGGTCGGGGGCTTGCCGCGCGTGCAAGCCCCCAATCTGCACTTACCCGACGCGCCTGCCGTTCACCTCCAGGGACGCCTGGAATTCCTTTTTGAAACAGAAGAATCCCGGGCAGCGTCTGACGTCACGCCACCCAGGAGTGCAGCCAGCGCGAAGCCTGTAGCGCGCTGTGCAACTGAGACACACCCCTTGAGGTCTCAGTTTAATAGGACACGCCCCCAATGTTTCTCACAAGCTGAAAAGCATTTTTACATGCAGAGCAGCATTTCAAATAGGTTTTTGGTATTTTTATGAAGCTTTTGGTAACTTTAATAAACTTTTAAAAACGTTTACATTATTTTAAAGAATCTGAAGTAGTTTTAAACAGAGTTAAAGCATTTTAAAGTCTTTTAAAAGCCCTGAAAGAATTTTTTTCATTCCATTTATTTATTTAGCAACGTCGTCGTCATACGTGTCTTCACACTGTTCCCTTTGGGGAACTGTATGAAGTGGTGGAAGGATTTATGGCCGTGATTAACACTCATTCCGTGACCGTAACCATCTTTGAACCAGCCATTAGGGTGGTTAGTCCTATGGCGGGAGGGTTTTACGGGCTCCCACAAGCTATACGAGGAGGGGGGGCCACCCACACCCATGGATGCAAATATCCCACTGGATGTCAACCCAGAATTTAGAGCCGGAGCTCTGACTCCACTTGCCGGGACTGTCTGGAGCGGGGTTCGAAACCCTACCCCGTCTGGCCCAGCGGCGGGGATCCTACCGCTACGCCAAAGGCCCACTCCGATTAGCAACGTGAAATGGCTGGAATGAGCACAATTCACGGCATTAAAAGAACTCACAACTGAACTGATGATGACCTCAACAATCTCCTCAACGAGGTGGAGGCACAGCGCCTGCTCATCATTGGTAATGAGAAGTCAAAGGCGCCGCAAAAAGGACAGATGATAGCTTGGTCTTTCAAGTGGCAGCATAGGGCTCCAGTCACGGGGAGGGAAAAGGCGCAGGAAACGTATGGGTGTCACCTTTTGCGTGGAGTGGGCCTTTTGCGTAGCGGTAAGCATCCCCACCGCTGGGCCAGAAGCTGTAGGGTTTCGAACCCCGCTCCAGACAGTCCCGGCAAGTGGAGTCGGAGCTCCAACTATAAATTCTGGGTGGACATCCAGCGGGATACTTGCGTCCGCGGGTGTGGGTGGCCCCCCCCTTCAGATGGGTTGTGGGAGCCCGTAAAACCCTCACGCCATAGGACTAACCACCCTAATGGCTGGTATGAAGATGGTTATGGTCACGGAAGGAGCGTTAACGTGGCCAGAAATCCTTCCACCACTTCATACAGTTCCCAAAAGGGAACAGTGTGAGGATACGTATGACGATGACCTCTTGCGCAATGCACCTTCTTGGACCCTCAGTCGCAGATGCGAGGGGGCAAATCGTGCAATTGTTAAATTTTTCATTTTATTGACATGTAAAATATTGGCCCAGTAATTCCGTTCCAAACGCGTGAGTACGGTCGGGGTACTCACGCGTCTGGCCGGAGGAAATGCCGGTTTTCAGCATGCACAGCGCATGCGGGTAAACCGGCATTTCCTGTCCTCGGAAGCTGATGAACCAACCGACGACAGGGGGCCAGAATCGCCTCCGCACCAAGAGCAAGACACTCAGGAAAGGCGCTATCCAGAAAGAATCAGGAAGCCGCCCCAAAGACTGAATTTACAAATAGACTATTTTCAGTTAATGTTGCATGTTAAAAGTGTTAATTGTAATTAGTTGATATTTAATTGTTAAATGAATGTTATGTACTGTTAATCTAAAAGGGGAGGAATTGTAGTGTATGTACCTTTAAGGGGAGAACTACTTTTTACAGCTCCTGTATACTGTAGTACCGGCAGTGACCACACCTGTATATAAACCCTGAGTAGGGATCTGTACGGTTAGTTTTAGAGTAACCCTCATCCAGTAAACACCTGTTGATTGTTCCCTGCAGTCTCTTGTCTAATTATTGAAGGACACACAACATCAAGATACACGGATCTAACATCCCTCAACGTGTTTCTGAATTCATAACATAAGCCTTGAGCGGTGTGATTGAATCAATTTGTGGGCTGGAGTTTCCTGCACCTCCTGTACTGTATTACAAACAGGATAGAGTTCGGGGAAGTGGGGGGCGGGGGGTGGGGTGGGGGGGTTGGGTGCTGTGGTGGGGGACGTGAAGATTTTGGGCAACACATGGTGTGTTTGTTTATTTCTATCATATCACACTCTGCCTGAGGGCCTGTGATATAGCTACGAGTTACAGCTGAGCTCCTCGGCAACTGTGCCACACACTCCAATAGACCCAGGCAAGTGCTGAGCTGCTACTTACAGTTTAGCCTCGCGCTGGTTTTTACAGGCGATGTACCGCTGAACCTGAGATTGATTGATGCCATACATCGCCGTCCACATAAAACTCCCACCGACCACGATTGTCCAGAAGGTGTGTCGTCTGAACGGATCCGGGTCAAAGCTGGGAAGAGACAGGACACAGTGGTGAGGGGCCATCACCTGGAATTGCTTTAGACTGATCGCTGGGGTAACAGGACAAGCAAAGTTCTATAACTACCCTCACTAGAACACAGTAGCAACAGCCGAGCCCTTTATAGTCCAGAGCATGAGTGCATGATCTGGGCTATTAGTACAGTGCAGTACTGAGGGAGTGCTGCCTTGTTCAATGGACCATCCTTCTGATGTGACAGATAATTCTGGCCTTGTCTGCCTGTTCTGACAGTTCAGTTCAGGACGTTTAAAAAAATTGTATTTATATAGCACTTTTCACAACTTCAGGACCTTCCAAAGCGCTTTACAGCCAATTAAGTACTTTTGAAGTGTAATTTTGTAGTATACGCCCCTGTTCTTTGAATAGGGCCATGGGATCTTTTACGTCCAACTGAGAGAGTAGATGGGGCCTCGTTTTAATATCTCATCTGAAAGACGGCACCTCCGACAGTGCAGCACTCCCTCAGCACTGCACTGGAGTGTCACCCTGGATTATGGGCTTAAATCTCTGGAGTGTGACTCGATCATATAACATACTTTGAATATGATCAGGAATTTCTTGCAATGTCGATACCACAAAAAACACTGATCATTTCCTCTTTTTACTGTTTGGGGGATCTTGCCATGTGCAAAATGGCTGCTATATTTCCCGGCATAATAGTCACTGCACTTCAAAATTATTAAATGTGTGATGAGAGAAGGAATCATATCAACGTAGTCCTTCTTTGTTTCCCTTTATGTTTCAACGAAGGATGCCTGGTAAACATACACCCTAGCTCAGTACCCTAACTCTCCCATTATATCATCACTCAGTACCCTAACTCTCCCATTAAATCATCCCTCAGTACACTAACTCTCCCATCATATCATCCCTCAGTACCCTCACTCTCCCATTAAATCATCCCTCAGTACCCTAACTCTCCCATCATATCATCCCTCAGTACCCTCACTCTCCCATTATATCATCGCTCAGTACCCTAACTCTCCCATTATATCATCCCTCAATACCCTAACTCTCGCATTATATCATACCTCAGTACCCTAACTCTCCCATTATATCATCCCTCAGTAACCTAACTCCCCATTAAATCATCCCTCAGTACCCTAACTCTCCCATTAAATCATCCCTCAGTACCCTAACTCTCCCATCATATCATCCCTCAGTACCCTCACTCTCCCATTATATCATCGCTCAGTACCCTAACTCTCCCATTATATCATCCCTCAATACCCTAACTCTCCCATTATATCATCCCTCAGTACCCTAACTCTCCATTATATCATCCCTCAGTACCCTAACTCTCCCATTATATCATCCCTCAGTACCCTAACTCCCCATTAAATCATCCCTCAGTACCCTAACTCTCCCATTAAATCATCCCTCAGTACCCTAACTCTCCCATCATATCATCCCTCAGTACCCTCACTCTCCCATTATATCATCGCTCAGTACCCTAACTCTCCCATTATATCATCCCTCAGTACCCTAACTCTCCCATTATATCATCCCTCAGTACCCTAACTCTCCCATCATATCATCCCTCAGTACCCTCACTCTCCCATTATATCATCGCTCAGTACCCTAACTCTCCCATTATATCATCCCTCAGTACCCTCACTCTCCCATTATATCATCCCTCAGTACCCTAACTCTCCCATTATATCATCCCTCAGTACCCTAACTCCCCATTAAATCATCCCTCAGTACCCTAACTCTCCCATCATATCATCCCTCAGTACCCTCACTCTCCCATTATATCATCGCTCAGTACCCTAACTCTCCCATTATATCATCCCTCAATACCCTAACTCTCGCATTATATCATACCTCAGTACCCTCACTCTCCCATTATATCATCCCTCAGTACCCTAACTCTCGCATTATATCATCCCTCAGTACCCTAACTCTCCCATTATATCATCCCTCAGTACCCTCACTCTCCCATTATATCATCCCTCAGTACCCTAACTCTCCCATTATATCATCCCTCAGTACCCTAACTTCCCTTTATATCATCGCTCAGTACCCTAACTCTCCCATTATATCATCCCTCAATACCCTAACTCTCGCATTATATCATACCTCAGTACCCTCACTCTCCCATTATATCATCCCTCAGTACCCTAACTCTCCCATTATATCATCCCTCAGTACCCTCACTCTCCCATTATATCATCCCTCAATACCCTAACTCTCGCATTATATCATACCTCAGTACCCTCACTCTCCCATTATATCATACCTCAGTACCCTCACTCTCCCATTATATCATCCCTCAGTACCCTCACTCTCCCATTGTATCATCCCTCAGTACCCTAACTCTCCCATTATATCATTCCTCAGTACCCTCACTCTCCCATTATATCATCCCTCAGTACCCTCACTCTCCCATTGTATCATCCCTCAATACCCTCACTCTCCCATTGTATCATCCCTCAGTACCCTAACTCTCCCATTATATCATTCCTCAGTACCCTAACTCCCCATTATATCATTCCTCAGTACCCTAACTCTCCCATTGTATCATCCCTCAGTACCTAACTCTCCCATTATATCATCCCTCAGTACCCTAACTCCGCATTATATCATCCCTCAGTACCCTAACTCCGCATTATATCATCCCTCAGTACCCTAACTCCCCATTATATCATCCCTCAGTACCCTAACTCTCCCATTATATCATCCCTCAGTACCCTCACTCTCCCATTGTATCATCCCTCAGTACCCTAACTCTCCCATTATATCATCCCTCAGTACCCTAACTCCCCATTATATCATTCCTCAGTACCCTCACTCTCCCATTATATCATCCCTCAGTACCCTCACTCTCCCATTGTATCATCCCTCAATACCCTCACTCTCCCATTGTATCATCCCTCAGTACCCTAACTCTCCCATTATATCATTCCTCAGTACCCTCACTCTCCCATTATATCATCCCTCAGTACCCTAACTCCCCATTATATCATTCCTCAGTACCCTAACTCTCCCATTGTATCATCCCTCAGTACCCTAACTCTCCCATTATATCATCCCTCAGTACCCTAACTCTCCCATTATATCATCCCTCAGTACCTAACTCTCCCATTATATCATTCCTCAGTACCCTCACTCTCCCATTATATCATCCCTCAGTACCCTAACTCCCCATTATATCATTCCTCAGTACCCTAACTCTCCCATTGTATCATCCCTCAGTACCTAACTCTCCCATTATATCATCCCTCAGTACCCTAACTCCGCATTATATCATCCCTCAGTACCCTAACTCCCCATTATATCATCCCTCAGTACCCTAACTCTCCCATTATATCATCCCTCAGTACCCTAACTCTCCCATTATATCATCCCTCAGTACCCTAACTCTCCCATTGTATCATCTCTCAGTACCCTAACTCTCCCATTATATCATCCCTCAGTACCCTAACTCTCCCATTATATCATCCCTCAGTACCCTAACTCTCCCATTATATCATCCCTCAGTACCCTAACTCTCCCATTATATCATTCCTCAGTACCCTAACTCTCCCATTATATCATCCCTCAGTACCCTAACTCTCCCATTGTATCATCTCTCAGTACCCTAACTCTCCCATTATATCATCCCTCAGTACCCTAACTCTCCCATTATATCATCCCTCAGTACCCTAACTCTCCCATTGTATCATCCCTCAGTACCCTAACTCTCCCATTGTATCATCTCTCAGTACCCTAACTCTCCCATTATATCATCTCTCAGTACCCTAACTCTCCCATTATATCATCCCTCAGTACCCTAACTCTCCCATTATATCATCCCTCAGTACCCTAACTCTCCCATTATATCATCACTCAGTACCCTAACTCTCCCATTGTATCATCTCTCAGTACCCTAACTCTCCCATTGTATCATCTCTCAGTACCCTAACTCTCCCATTGTATCATCTCTCAGTACCCTAACTCTCCCATTGTATCATCTCTCAGTACCCTAACTCTCCCATTATATCATCGCTCAGTACCCTAACTCCCCATTATACCATCCCTCAGTACCCTAACTCTCCCATTATATCATCGCTCAGTACCCTAACTCTCCCATTATATCATCGCTCAGTACCCTAACTCCCCATTATACCATCCCTCAGTACCCTAACTCTCCCATTATATCATCGCTCAGTACCCTAACTCTCCCATTATATCATCGCTCAGTACCCTAACTCTCCCATTATATCATCGCTCAATACCCTAACTCTCCCATTATATCATCGCTCAGTACCCTAACTCTCCCATTGTATCATCTCTCAGTACCCTAACTCTCCCATTATATCATCGCTCAGTACCCTAACTCCCCATTATACCATCCCTCAGTACCCTAACTCTCCCATTATATCATCGCTCAGTACCCTAACTCTCCCATTATATCATCGCTCAGTACCCTAACTCTCCCATTGTATCATCGCTCAATACCCTAACTCCCCATTATACCATCCCTCAGTACCCTAACTCTCCCATTATATCAACCCTCAGTACCCTAACTCTCCCATTATATCGGCCCTCAATACCCTAACCCTCCCATTATATAATCGCTCAGTACCCTAACTCTCCCATTATATCATCCCTCAGTACCATAACTCTCCCATTATATCATCCCTCAATATCCTAACTCTCCCATTATATCATCCCTCAGTACCGTAACTCTCCCATTGTAACATCCCTCAGTACCGTAACTCTCCCACTATATCATCCCTCAGTACCCTAACTCCGCATTATATCATCCCTCAGTACTCTAACTCTCCCATTATATCATCCCTCAGTACCGTAACTCTCCCATTATATCATCCCTCAGTACCCTAACTCCGCATTATATCATCCCTCAGTACCCTAACTCTCCCATTATATCATCCCTCAGTACCTTAACTCTCCCATTATACCATCCCTCAGTACCCTAACTCCGCATTATATCATCCCTCAGTAACCTAACTCTCCCATTATATCATCCCTCAGTACCCTAACTCCCCATTATATCATCCCTCAGTACCCTAACTCTCCCATTATATCATCCCTCAGTACCCTAACTCCGCATTATATCATCCCTCAGTACCCTAACTCCCCATTATATCATCCCTCAGTACCCTAACTCTCCCATTATATCATCCCTCAGTACCCTAACTCTCCCATTATATCATCCCTCAGTACCCTAACTCCGCATTATATCATCCCTCAGTACCCTAACTCCGCATTATATCATCCCTCAGTACCCTAACTCTCCCATTATATCATCCCTCAGTACCCTAACTCTCCCATTATATCATGCCTCAGTACCCTAACTCTCACATTATATCATCCCACAGTACCCTAACTCTCCCATTATATCATCGCTCAGTACCCTAACTCTCCCATTATATCGTCCCTCAGTACCCTAACTCCCCATTATATCATTCCTCAGTACACTAACTCTCCCATTGTATCATCTCTCAGTACCCTAACTCTCCCATTGTATCATCACTCAGTACCCTAACTCTCCCATTATATCGTCCCTCAGTTCCTTAACTCTCCCATTGTATCATCCCTCTGTAACCTAACTCTCCCATTGTATCATCTCTCAGTACCCTAACTCCCCATTATATCATCCCTCAGTTCCTTAACTCTCCCATTGTATCATCCCTCAGTACACTAACTCTCCCATCATATCATTCCTCAGTACCCTAACTCTCCCATTATATCATCCCTCAGTACCCTAACTCTCCCATTGTATCATCCCTCAGTACCCTAACTCTCCCATTATATCATCCCTCAGTACCCTAACTCTCCCATTGTATCATCTCTCAGTACCCTAACTCCGCATTATATCATCCCTCCGTACCCTAACTTTCCCATTGTATCATCCATCAGTAACCTAACTCTCCCATTAAATCATCCCTCAGTACCCTAGCTCTCCCATTAAATCATCCCTCAGTACCTAACACTCCCATTGTATCATCTCTCAGTACCCAAACTCTCCCATTATATGATCCCTCAGTACCTAACTCTCCCATTGTATCATCCCTCAGTACCCTAACTCTCCCATTATATCATCCCTCAGTACCGTAACTCTCCCATTGCATCATCCCTCAGTACCCTAACTCCCCATTATATCATTCCTCAGTACCCTAACTCTCCCATTATATCATCCCTCAGTACCCTAACTCCCCATTATATCATTCCTCAGTACCCTAACTGTCCCATTGTATCATTCCTCAGTACCCTAACTCTCCCATTGTATCATCCCTCAGTACCCTAACTTCCCATTGTATCATCCCTCAGTACCTTAACTGTCCCATTGTATCATTCCTCAGTACCCTAACTCTCCCATTGTATCATCCCTCAGTACCCTAACTCTCCCATTGTATCATCCCTCAGTACCCTAACTTCCCATTGTATCATCCCTCAGTACCCTAACTCTCCCATTGTATCATCCCTCAGTACCCTAACTCTCCCATTGTATCATCCCTCAGTACCCTAACTTCCCATTGTATCATCCCTCAGTACCCTAACTCTCCCATTGTATCATCCCTCAGTACCCTAACTTCCCATTATATCATTCCTCAGTACCCTAACTCCCCATTATATCATCCCTCAGTACCCTAACTCTCCCATTGTATCATCCCTCAGTACCTAACTCTCCCATTATATCATTCCTCAGTACCCTAACTTCCCATTGTATCATCCCTCAGTACCCTAACTCTCCCATTATATCATCCCTCAGTACCCTAACTTCCCATTGTATCATCCCTCAGTACCTAACTCTCCCATTATATCATCCCTCAGTACCCTCACTCTCCCATTGTATCATCCCTCAGTACCCTAACTCTCCCATTATATCATCCCTCAGTACCCTAACTCTCCCATTGTATCATCCCTCAGTACCCTAACTCTCCCATTATATCATCCCTCAGTACCCTAACTCTCCCATTATATCGTCCCTCAGTACCTAACTCTCCCATTATGTCATTCATCAGTACCCTAACTCTCCCATTATATCATCCCTCAGTACCTAACTCTCCCATTATATCATCCCTCAGTACCCTAACTCTCCATTATATCATCCCTCAGTACACTAACTCTCCCATTGTATCGTCCCTCAGTACACTAACTCTCCCATTGTATCGTCCCTCAGTACCCTAACTCTCCCATTGTATCATCACTCAGTACCCTAACTCCCCATTATATCATTCCTCAGTACCCTAACTCTCCCATTATATCGTCCCTCAGTACTCTAACTCTCCCATTGTATCATCACTCAGTACCCTAACTCTCCCATTATATCATTCCTCAGTACCCTAACTCTCCCATTATATCATCCCTCAGTACCCTAACTCTCCCATTGTATCATCCCTCAGTACCCTAACTCTCCCATTGTATCATCTCTCAGTACCCTAACTCTCCCATTATATCATCTCTCAGTACCCTAACTCTCCCATTATATCATCCCTCAGTACCCTAACTCTCCCATTATATCATCCCTCAGTACCCTAACTCTCCCATTATATCATCACTCAGTACCCTAACTCTCCCATTGTATCATCTCTCAGTACCCTAACTCTCCCATTGTATCATCTCTCAGTACCCTAACTCTCCCATTGTATCATCTCTCAGTACCCTAACTCTCCCATTGTATCATCTCTCAGTACCCTAACTCTCCCATATATCATCGCTCAGTACCCTAACTCCCCATTATACCATCCCTCAGTACCCTAACTCTCCCATTATATCATCGCTCAGTACCCTAACTCTCCCATTATATCATCGCTCAGTACCCTAACTCTCCCATTATATCATCGCTCAATACCCTAACTCTCCCATTATATCATCGCTCAGTACCCTAACTCTCCCATTGTATCATCTCTCAGTACCCTAACTCTCCCATTATATCATCGCTCAGTACCCTAACTCCCCATTATACCATCCCTCAGTACCCTAACTCTCCCATTATATCATCGCTCAGTACCCTAACTCTCCCATTATATCATCGCTCAGTACCCTAACTCTCCCATTGTATCATCGCTCAATACCCTAACTCCCCATTATACCATCCCTCAGTACCCTAACTCTCCCATTATATCAACCCTCAGTACCCTAACTCTCCCATTATATCGGCCCTCAATACCCTAACCCTCCCATTATATAATCGCTCAGTACCCTAACTCTCCCATTATATCATCCCTCAGTACCATAACTCTCCCATTATATCATCCCTCAATATCCTAACTCTCCCATTATATCATCCCTCAGTACCGTAACTCTCCCATTGTAACATCCCTCAGTACCGTAACTCTCCCACTATATCATCCCTCAGTACCCTAACTCCGCATTATATCATCCCTCAGTACTCTAACTCTCCCATTATATCATCCCTCAGTACCGTAACTCTCCCATTATATCATCCCTCAGTACCCTAACTCCGCATTATATCATCCCTCAGTACCCTAACTCTCCCATTATATCATCCCTCAGTACCTTAACTCTCCCATTATACCATCCCTCAGTACCCTAACTCCGCATTATATCATCCCTCAGTAACCTAACTCTCCCATTATATCATCCCTCAGTACCCTAACTCCCCATTATATCATCCCTCAGTACCCTAACTCTCCCATTATATCATCCCTCAGTACCCTAACTCCGCATTATATCATCCCTCAGTACCCTAACTCCCCATTATATCATCCCTCAGTACCCTAACTCTCCCATTATATCATCCCTCAGTACCCTAACTCTCCCATTATATCATCCCTCAGTACCCTAACTCCGCATTATATCATCCCTCAGTACCCTAACTCCGCATTATATCATCCCTCAGTACCCTAACTCTCCCATTATATCATCCCTCAGTACCCTAACTCTCCCATTATATCATGCCTCAGTACCCTAACTCTCACATTATATCATCCCACAGTACCCTAACTCTCCCATTATATCATCGCTCAGTACCCTAACTCTCCCATTATATCGTCCCTCAGTACCCTAACTCCCCATTATATCATTCCTCAGTACACTAACTCTCCCATTGTATCATCTCTCAGTACCCTAACTCTCCCATTGTATCATCACTCAGTACCCTAACTCTCCCATTATATCGTCCCTCAGTTCCTTAACTCTCCCATTGTATCATCCCTCTGTAACCTAACTCTCCCATTGTATCATCTCTCAGTACCCTAACTCCCCATTATATCATCCCTCAGTTCCTTAACTCTCCCATTGTATCATCCCTCAGTACACTAACTCTCCCATCATATCATTCCTCAGTACCCTAACTCTCCCATTATATCATCCCTCAGTACCCTAACTCTCCCATTGTATCATCCCTCAGTACCCTAACTCTCCCATTATATCATCCCTCAGTACCCTAACTCTCCCATTGTATCATCTCTCAGTACCCTAACTCCGCATTATATCATCCCTCCGTACCCTAACTTTCCCATTGTATCATCCATCAGTAACCTAACTCTCCCATTAAATCATCCCTCAGTACCCTAGCTCTCCCATTAAATCATCCCTCAGTACCTAACACTCCCATTGTATCATCTCTCAGTACCCAAACTCTCCCATTATATGATCCCTCAGTACCTAACTCTCCCATTGTATCATCCCTCAGTACCCTAACTCTCCCATTATATCATCCCTCAGTACCGTAACTCTCCCATTGTATCATCCCTCAGTACCCTAACTCCCCATTATATCATTCCTCAGTACCCTAACTCTCCCATTATATCATCCCTCAGTACCCTAACTCCCCATTATATCATTCCTCAGTACCCTAACTGTCCCATTGTATCATTCCTCAGTACCCTAACTCTCCCATTGTATCATCCCTCAGTACCCTAACTTCCCATTGTATCATCCCTCAGTACCTTAACTGTCCCATTGTATCATTCCTCAGTACCCTAACTCTCCCATTGTATCATCCCTCAGTACCCTAACTCTCCCATTGTATCATCCCTCAGTACCCTAACTTCCCATTGTATCATCCCTCAGTACCCTAACTCTCCCATTGTATCATCCCTCAGTACCCTAACTCTCCCATTGTATCATCCCTCAGTACCCTAACTTCCCATTGTATCATCCCTCAGTACCCTAACTCTCCCATTGTATCATCCCTCAGTACCCTAACTTCCCATTATATCATTCCTCAGTACCCTAACTCCCCATTATATCATCCCTCAGTACCCTAACTCTCCCATTGTATCATCCCTCAGTACCTAACTCTCCCATTATATCATTCCTCAGTACCCTAACTTCCCATTGTATCATCCCTCAGTACCCTAACTCTCCCATTATATCATCCCTCAGTACCCTAACTTCCCATTGTATCATCCCTCAGTACCTAACTCTCCCATTATATCATCCCTCAGTACCCTAACTCTCCCATTGTATCATCCCTCAGTACCCTAACTCTCCCATTATATCATCCCTCAGTACCCTAACTCTCCCATTGTATCATCCCTCAGTACCCTAACTCTCCCATTGTATCATCCCTCAGTACCCTAACTCTCCCATTATATCATCCCTCAGTACCCTAACTCTCCCATTGTATCATCCCTCAGTACCCTAACTCTCCCATTATATCATCCCTCAGTACCCTAACTCTCCCATTATATCGTCCCTCAGTACCTAACTCTCCCATTATGTCATTCATCAGTACCCTAACTCTCCCATTATATCATCCCTCAGTACCTAACTCTCCCATTATATCATCCCTCAGTACCCTAACTCTCCATTATATCATCCCTCAGTACACTAACTCTCCCATTGTATCGTCCCTCAGTACACTAACTCTCCCATTGTATCGTCCCTCAGTACCCTAACTCTCCCATTGTATCATCACTCAGTACCCTAACTCCCCATTATATCATTCCTCAGTACCCGAACTCTCCCATTATATCGTCCCTCAGTACTCTAACTCTCCCATTGTATCATCACTCAGTACCCTAACTCTCCCATTATATCATTCCTCAGTACCCTAACTCTCCCATTATATCATCCCTCAGTACCCTAACTCTCCCATTGTATCATCCCTCAGTACCCTAACTCTCCCATTGTATCATCTCTCAGTACCCTAACTCTCCCATTATATCATCTCTCAGTACCCTAACTCTCCCATTATATCATCCCTCAGTACCCTAACTCTCCCATTATATCATCCCTCAGTACCCTAACTCTCCCATTATATCATCACTCAGTACCCTAACTCTCCCATTGTATCATCTCTCAGTACCCTAACTCTCCCATTGTATCATCTCTCAGTACCCTAACTCTCCCATTGTATCATCTCTCAGTACCCTAACTCTCCCATTGTATCATCTCTCAGTACCCTAACTCTCCCATTATATCATCGCTCAGTACCCTAACTCCCCATTATACCATCCCTCAGTACCCTAACTCTCCCATTATATCATCGCTCAGTACCCTAACTCTCCCATTATATCATCGCTCAGTACCCTAACTCCCCATTATACCATCCCTCAGTACCCTAACTCTCCCATTATATCATCGCTCAGTACCCTAACTCTCCCATTATATCATCGCTCAGTACCCTAACTCTCCCATTATATCATCGCTCAATACCCTAACTCTCCCATTATATCATCGCTCAGTACCCTAACTCTCCCATTGTATCATCTCTCAGTACCCTAACTCTCCCATTATATCATCGCTCAGTACCCTAACTCCCCATTATACCATCCCTCAGTACCCTAACTCTCCCATTATATCATCGCTCAGTACCCTAACTCTCCCATTATATCATCGCTCAGTACCCTAACTCTCCCATTGTATCATCGCTCAATACCCTAACTCCCCATTATACCATCCCTCAGTACCCTAACTCTCCCATTATATCAACCCTCAGTACCCTAACTCTCCCATTATATCGGCCCTCAATACCCTAACCCTCCCATTATATAATCGCTCAGTACCCTAACTCTCCCATTATATCATCCCTCAGTACCATAACTCTCCCATTATATCATCCCTCAATATCCTAACTCTCCCATTATATCATCCCTCAGTACCGTAACTCTCCCATTGTAACATCCCTCAGTACCGTAACTCTCCCATTATATCATCCCTCAGTACCCTAACTCCGCATTATATCATCCCTCAGTACTCTAACTCTCCCATTATATCATCCCTCAGTACCGTAACTCTCCCATTATATCATCCCTCAGTACCCTAACTCCGCATTATATCATCCCTCAGTACCCTTACTCTCCCATTATATCATCCCTCAGTACCTTAACTCTCCCATTATACCATCCCTCAGTACCCTAACTCCGCATTATATCATCCCTCAGTAACCTAACTCTCCCATTATATCATCCCTCAGTACCCTAACTCCCCATTATATCATCCCTCAGTACCCTAACTCTCCCATTATATCATCCCTCAGTACCCTAACTCCGCATTATATCATCCCTCAGTACCCTAACTCCCCATTATATCATCCCTCAGTACCCTAACTCTCCCATTATATCATCCCTCAGTACCCTAACTCTCCCATTATATCATCCCTCAGTACCCTAACTCCGCATTATATCATCCCTCAGTACCCTAACTCCGCATTATATCATCCCTCAGTACCCTAACTCTCCCATTATATCATCCCTCAGTACCCTAACTCTCCCATTATATCATGCCTCAGTACCCTAACTCTCACATTATATCATCCCACAGTACCCTAACTCTCCCATTATATCATCGCTCAGTACCCTAACTCTCCCATTATATCGTCCCTCAGTACCCTAACTCCCCATTATATCATTCCTCAGTACACTAACTCTCCCATTGTATCATCTCTCAGTACCCTAACTCTCCCATTGTATCATCACTCAGTACCCTAACTCTCCCATTATATCGTCCCTCAGTTCCTTAACTCTCCCATTGTATCATCCCTCTGTAACCTAACTCTCCCATTGTATCATCTCTCAGTACCCTAACTCCCCATTATATCATCCCTCAGTTCCTTAACTCTCCCATTGTATCATCCCTCAGTACACTAACTCTCCCATCATATCATTCCTCAGTACCCTAACTCTCCCATTATATCATCCCTCAGTACCCTAACTCTCCCATTGTATCATCCCTCAGTACCCTAACTCTCCCATTATATCATCCCTCAGTACCCTAACTCTCCCATTGTATCATCTCTCAGTACCCTAACTCCGCATTATATCATCCCTCCGTACCCTAACTTTCCCATTGTATCATCCATCAGTAACCTAACTCTCCCATTAAATCATCCCTCAGTACCCTAGCTCTCCCATTAAATCATCCCTCAGTACCTAACACTCCCATTATATCATCTCTCAGTACCCAAACTCTCCCATTATATGATCCCTCAGTACCTAACTCTCCCATTGTATCATCCCTCAGTACCCTAACTCTCCCATTATATCATCCCTCAGTACCGTAACTCTCCCATTGTATCATCCCTCAGTACCCTAACTCCCCATTATATCATTCCTCAGTACCCTAACTCTCCCATTATATCATCCCTCAGTACCCTAACTCCCCATTATATCATTCCTCAGTACCCTAACTGTCCCATTGTATCATTCCTCAGTACCCTAACTCTCCCATTGTATCATCCCTCAGTACCCTAACTTCCCATTGTATCATCCCTCAGTACCTTAACTGTCCCATTGTATCATTCCTCAGTACCCTAACTCTCCCATTGTATCATCCCTCAGTACCCTAACTCTCCCATTGTATCATCCCTCAGTACCCTAACTTCCCATTGTATCATCCCTCAGTACCCTAACTCTCCCATTGTATCATCCCTCAGTACCCTAACTCTCCCATTGTATCATCCCTCAGTACCCTAACTTCCCATTGTATCATCCCTCAGTACCCTAACTCTCCCATTGTATCATCCCTCAGTACCCTAACTTCCCATTATATCATTCCTCAGTACCCTAACTCCCCATTATATCATCCCTCAGTACCCTAACTCTCCCATTGTATCATCCCTCAGTACCTAACTCTCCCATTATATCATTCCTCAGTACCCTAACTTCCCATTGTATCATCCCTCAGTACCCTAACTCTCCCATTATATCATCCCTCAGTACCCTAACTTCCCATTGTATCATCCCTCAGTACCTAACTCTCCCATTATATCATCCCTCAGTACCCTAACTCTCCCATTGTATCATCCCTCAGTACCCTAACTCTCCCATTATATCATCCCTCAGTACCCTAACTCTCCCATTGTATCATCCCTCAGTACCCTAACTCTCCCATTGTATCATCCCTCAGTACCCTAACTCTCCAATTATATCATCCCTCAGTACCCTAACTCTCCCATTGTATCATCCCTCAGTACCCTACCTCTCCCATTATATCATCCCTCAGTACCCTAACTCTCCCATTATATCGTCCCTCAGTACCTAACTCTCCCATTATGTCATTCATCAGTACCCTAACTCTCCCATTATATCATCCCTCAGTACCTAACTCTCCCATTATATCATCCCTCAGTACCCTAACTCTCCATTATATCATCCCTCAGTACACTAACTCTCCCATTGTATCGTCCCTCAGTACACTAACTCTCCCATTGTATCGTCCCTCAGTACCCTAACTCTCCCATTGTATCATCACTCAGTACCCTAACTCCCCATTATATCATTCCTCAGTACCCTAACTCTCCCATTATATCGTCCCTCAGTACTCTAACTCTCCCATTGTATCATCACTCAGTACCCTAACTCTCCCATTATATCATTCCTCAGTACCCTAACTCTCCCATTATATCATCCCTCAGTACCCTAACTCTCCCATTGTATCATCACTCAGTACCCTAACTCCCCATTATATCATTCCTCAGTACCCTAACTCTCCCATTATATCGTCCCTCAGTACACTAACTCTCCCATTAAATCATCCCTCAGTACCCTAACTCTCCCATTATATGTCCCTCAGTACCCTAACTCTCCCATTGTATCATTCCTCAGTACCCTAACTCCCCATTATATCGTCCCTCAGTGTCCTAACTCCCCATTATATCATTCCTCAGTACCCTAACTCCCCATTATATCATCCCTCAGTACCTAACTCTCCCATTATATCATCCCTCAGTACCCTAACTCTCCATTATATCATCCCTCAGTACCCTAACTCTCCCATTATATCATCCCTCAGTACCTAACTCTCCCATTATATCATCCCTCAGTACCCTAACTCCCCATTATATCATCCCTCAGTACCCTAACTCTCCCATTATATCATCCCTCAGTACCCTAACTCTCCATTATATCATCCCTCAGTACCTAACTCTCCCATTATATCATTCCTCAGTACCCTAACTCTCCCATTATATCATCCCTCAGTACCCTAACTCTCCATTATATCATCCCTCAGTACCTAACTCCCCATTATATCATTCCTCAGTACCCCAACTCCCCATTATATCATCCCTCAGTACCTAACTCTCCCATTATATCATTCCTCAGTACCCTAACTCCCCATTATATCATCCCTCAGTACCTAACTCTCCCATTATATCATCCCTCAGTACCCTAACTCTCCCATTATATCATCCCTCAGTACCCTAACTCTCCCATTATATCATCCCTCAGTACCCTAACTCTCCCATTGTATCATCCCTCAGTACCCTAACTCCCCATTATATCATTCCTCAGTACCCTAACTCTCCCATTATATCGTCCCTCAGTACACTAACTCTCCCATTAAATCATCCCTCAGTACCCTAACTCTCCCATTATATGTCCCTCAGTACCCTAACTCTCCCATTGTATCATTCCTCAGTACCCTAACTCCCCATTATATCGTCCCTCAGTGTCCTAACTCCCCATTATATCATTCCTCAGTACCCTAACTCCCCATTATATCATCCCTCAGTACCTAACTCTCCCATTATATCATCCCTCAGTACCCTAACTCTCCATTATATCATCCCTCAGTACCTAACTCTCCCATTATATCATTCCTCAGTACCCTAACTCCCCATTATATCATTCCTCAGTACCCTAACTCTCCCATTATATCATCCCTCAGTACCCTAACTCTCCATTATATCATCCCTCAGTACCTAACTCCCCATTATATCATTCCTCAGTACCCTAACTCCCCATTATATCATCCCTCAGTACCTAACTCTCCCATTATATCATTCCTCAGTACCCTAACTCCCCATTATATCATTCCTCAGTACCCTAACTCTCCCATTATATCGTCCCTCAGTACTCTAACTCTCCCATTGTATCATCCCTCAGTACACTAACTCTCCCATTAAATCATCCCTCAGTACCCTAACTCTCCCATTATATGTCCCTCAGTACCCTAACTCCCCATTATATCGTCCCTCAGTGTCCTAACTCCCCATTATATCATTCCTCAGTACCCTAACTCCCCATTATATCATCCCTCAGTACCTAACTCTCCCATTATATGATCCCTCAGTACCCTAACTCTCCCATTATATCATCCCTCAGTACACTAACTCTCCCATTATATCATCCCTCAGTACCTAACTCTCCCATTATATCATCCCTCAGTACACTAACTCTCCCATTATATCATCCCTCAGTACCTAACTCTCCCATTATATCATCCCTCAGTACACTAACTCTCCCATTGTATCATCCCTCAGTACCCTAACTCTCCCATTATACCATCCCTCAGTACCCTAACTCCCCATTATATCATCCCTCAGTACCTAACTCTCCCATTATATCATCCCTCAGTACACTAACTCTCCCATTGTATCATCCCTCAGTACCCTAACTCTCCCATTATACCATCCCTCAGTACCCTAACTCCCCATTATATCATCCCTCAGTACCCTAACTCTCCCATTATATCATCCCTCAGTACCCTAACTCCCCATTATATCATCCCTCAGTACCTAACTCTCCCATTGTATCATCCCTCAGTACCCTAACTCTCCCATTATACCATCCCTCAGTACCTAACTCTCCCATTATATCATTCCTCAGTACCCTAACTTCCCATTGTATCATCCCTCAGTACCCTAACTCTCCCATTATATCATCCCTCAGTACCCTAACTCTCCCATTATATCATCCCTCAGTACCCTAACTTCCCATTGTATCATCCCTCAGTACCTAACTCTCCCATTATATCATCCCTCAGTACCCTAACTCTCCCATTGTATCATCCCTCAGTACCCTAACTCTCCCATTATATCATCCCTCAGTACCCTAACTCTCCCATTGTATCATCCCTCAGTACCCTAACTCTCCCATTATATCATCCCTCAGTACCCTAACTCTCCCATTATATCATCCCTCAGTACCCTAACTCCCCATTATATCATCCCTCAGTACCCTAACTCTCCCATTGTATCATCCCTCAGTACCTAACTCTCCCATTATATCATCCCTCAGTACCCTAACTCTCCCATTATATCGTCCCTCAGTACCTAACTCTCCCATTATGTCATTCATCAGTACCCTAACTCTCCCATTATATCATCCCTCAGTACCCTAACTCTCCCATTATATCATCCCTCAGTACCTAACTCTCCCATTATATCATCCCTCAGTACCCTAACTCTCCATTATATCATCCCTCAGTACACTAACTCTCCCATTGTATCGTCCCTCAGTACACTAACTCTCCCATTGTATCGTCCCTCAGTACCCTAACTCTCCCATTGTATCATCACTCAGTACCCTAACTCCCCATTATATCATTCCTCAGTACCCTAACTCTCCCATTATATCGTCCCTCAGTACTCTAACTCTCCCATTGTATCATCACTCAGTACCCTAACTCCCCATTATATCATTCCTCAGTACCCTAACTCTCCCATTATATCGTCCCTCAGTACACTAACTCTCCCATTAAATCATCCCTCAGTACCCTAACTCTCCCATTATATGTCCCTCAGTACCCTAACTCTCCCATTGTATCATTCCTCAGTACCCTAACTCCCCATTATATCGTCCCTCAGTGTCCTAACTCCCCATTATATCATTCCTCAGTACCCTAACTCCCCATTATATCATCCCTCAATACCCTAACTCCCCATTATACCATCCCTCAGTACCCTAACTCTCCCATTATATCATCCCTCAGTACCCTAACTCTCCCATTGTATCATCTCTCAGTACCCTAACTCTCCCATTATATCGGCCCTCAATACCCTAACCCTCCCATTATATAATCGCTCAGTACCCTAACTCTCCCATTATATCATCCCTCAGTACCATAACTCTCCCATTATATCATCCCTCAATATCCTAACTCTCCCATTATATCATCCCTCAGTACCGTAACTCTCCCATTGTAACATCCCTCAGTACCGTAACTCTCCCATTGTAACATCCCTCAGTACCCTAACTCCGCATTATATCATCCCTCAGTACCCTAACTCTCCCATTATATCATCCCTCAGTACCATAACTCTCCCATTGTAACATCCCTCAGTACCCTAACTCCGCATTATATCATCCCTCAGTACCCTAACTCTCCCATTATATCATCCCTCAGTACCTTAACTCTCCCATTATACCATCCCTCAGTACCCTAACTCTCCCATTATATCATCCCTCAGTACCGTAACTCTCCCATTATATCATTCCTCAGTACCCTAACTCCGCATTATATCATCCCTCAGTACCCTAACTCTCCCATTATATCATCCCTCAGTACCCTAACTCTCCCATTATATCATCCCTCAGTACCCTAACTCCCCATTATATCATCCCTCAGTAGCCTAACTCTCACATTATATCATCCCACAGTACCCTAACTCTCCCATTATATCATCGCTCAGTACCCTAACTCTCCCATTATATCGTCCCTCAGTACCCTAACTCTCCCATTATATCGTCCCTCAGTTCCTTAACTCTCCAATTGTATCATCCCTCAGTACACTAACTCTCCCATTGTATCATCTCTCAGTACCCTAACTCTCCCATTGTATCATCACTCAGTACCCTAACTCTCCCATTATATCGTCCCTCAGTTCCTTAACTCTCCCATTGTATCATCCCTCTGTAACCTAACTCTCCCATTGTATCATCTCTCAGTACCCTAACTCCCCATTATATCATCCCTCAGTTCCTTAACTCTCCCATTGTATCATCCCTCAGTACACTAACTCTCCCATTATATCATCCCTCAGTACCCTAACTCTCCCATTGTATCATCCCTCAATACCCTAAGTCTCCCATTATGTCATCCCTCAGTACCCTAACTCCGCATTATATCATCCCTCAGTTCCTTAACTCTCCCATTGTATCATCCCTCAGTACACTAACTCTCCCATCATATCATCCCTCAGTACCCTAACTTTCCCATTGTATCATCCATCAGTAACCTAACTCTCCCATTAAATCATCCCTCAGTACCCTAGCTCTCCCATTAAATCATCCCTCAGTACCTAACACTCCCATTATATCATCTCTCAGTACCCAAACTCTCCCATTATATGATCCCTCAGTACCTAACTCTCCCATTATATCATCCCTCAGTACCGTAACTCTCCCATTGTATCATCCCTCAGTACCCTAACTCCCCATTATATCATTCCTCAGTACCCTAACTCCCCATTATATCATTCCTCAGTACCCTAACTCTCCCATTGTATCATCCCTCAGTACCCTAACTCTCCCATTGTATCATCCCTCAGTACCCTAACTCCCCATTATATCATTCCTCAGTACCCTAACTCCCCATTATATCATTCCTCAGTACCCTAACTGTCCCATTGTATCATTCCTCAGTACCCTAACTCTCCCATTGTATCATCCCTCAGTACCCTAACTTCCCATTGTATCATCCCTCAGTACCTTAACTGTCCCATTGTATCATTCCTCAGTACCCTAACTCTCCCATTGTATCATCCCTCAGTACCCTAACTTCCCATTGTATCATCCCTCAGTACCCTAACTCTCCCATTGTATCATCCCTCAGTACCCTAACTCTCCCATTATATCATCCCTCAGTACCCTAACTCCCCATTATATCATTCCTCAGTACCCTAACTCCCCATTATATCATTCCTCAGTACCCTAACTCTCCCATTGTATCATCCCTCAGTACCCTAACTCTCCCATTATATCATCCCTCAGTACCCTAACTCTCCCATTGTATCATCCCTCAGTACCTAACTCTCCCATTATATCATTCCTCAGTACCCTAACTTCCCATTGTATCATCCCTCAGTACCCTAACTCTCCCATTATATCATCCCTCAGTACCCTAACTCTCCCATTATATCATCCCTCAGTACCCTAACTTCCCATTGTATCATCCCTCAGTACCTAACTCTCCCATTATATCATCCCTCAGTACCTAACTCTCCCATTATATCATTCCTCAGTACCCTAACTTCCCATTGTATCATCCCTCAGTACCCTAACTCTCCCATTGTATCATCCCTCAGTACCCTAACTCTCCCATTATATCATCCCTCAGTACCCTAACTCTCCCATTATATCATCCCTCAGTACCCTAACTCTCCCATTATATCATCCCTCAGTACCCTAACTCCCCATTATATCATCCCTCAGTACCCTAACTCTCCCATTATATCATCCCTCAGTACCCTAACTCTCCCATTATATCATCCCTCAGTACCCTAACTCTCCCATTATATCATCCCTCAGTACCCTAACTCCCCATTATATCATCCCTCAGTACCCTAACTCTCCCATTATATCATCCCTCAGTACCCTAACTCTCCCATTGTATCATCCCTCAGTACCCTAACTCTCCCATTATATCATCCCTCAGTACCCTAACTCTCCCATTATATCATTCCTCAGTACACTAACTCTCCCATTGTATCATCCCTCAGTACTCTAACTCCCCATTATATCATCCCTCAGTACCCTAACTCTCCCATTGTATCATCCCTCAGTACCCTAACTCCCCATTATATCATTCCTCAGTACCCTAGCTCTCCCATTATATCATCCCTCAGTACCCTAACTCCCCATTATATCATCCCTCAGTACCCTAACTCTCCCATTGTATCATCCCTCAGTACCCTAACTCTCCCATTATATCATCCCTCAGTACCCTAACTCTCCCATTATATCGTCCCTCAGTACCTAACTCTCCCATTATGTCATTCATCAGTACCCTAACTCTCCCATTATATCATTCCTCAGTACCTAACTCTCCCATTATATCATCCCTCAGTACCCTAACTCTCCATTATATCATCCCTCAGTACACTAACTCTCCCATTGTATCGTCCCTCAGTACACTAACTCTCCCATTGTATCGTCCCTCAGTACCCTAACTCTCCCATTGTATCATCACTCAGTACCCTAACTCCCCATTATATCATTCCTCAGTACCCTAACTCTCCCATTATATCGTCCCTCAGTACTCTAACTCTCCCATTGTATCATCACTCAGTACCCTAACTCCCCATTATATCATTCCTCAGTACCCTAACTCTCCCATTATATCGTCCCTCAGTACACTAACTCTCCCATTAAATCATCCCTCAGTACCCTAACTCTCCCATTATATGTCCCTCAGTACCCTAACTCCCCATTATATCGTCCCTCAGTGTCCTAACTCCCCATTATATCATTCCTCAGTACCCTAACTCCCCATTATATCATCCCTCAGTACCTAACT
The DNA here is from genome assembly GCF_052327205.1 of Somniosus microcephalus. Taxonomy (NCBI): domain Eukaryota; kingdom Metazoa; phylum Chordata; class Chondrichthyes; order Squaliformes; family Somniosidae; genus Somniosus; species Somniosus microcephalus. The sequence continues at coordinate 70,980,680 of NC_141004.1, read as the reverse complement.
CTCCCATTATATCATCCCTCAGTACCCTAACTCTCCCATTATATCATCCCTCAGTACACTAACTCTCCCATTATATCATCCCTCAGTACCCTAACTCTCCCATTATATCATCCCTCAGTACACTAACTCTCCCATTATATCATCCCTCAGTACCTAACTCTCCCATTATATCATCCCTCAGTACCCTAACTCTCCCATTATATCATCCCTCAGTACACTAACTCTCCCATTATATCATCCCTCAGTACCCTAACTCTCCCATTATATCATCCCTCAGTACCTAACTCTCCCATTATATCATCCCTCAGTACACTAACTCTCCCATTGTATCATCCCTCAGTACCCTAACTCTCCCATTATATCATCCCTCAGTACCCTAACTCTCCCATTATATCATCCCTCAGTACACTAACTCTCCCATTATATCATCCCTCAGTACCCTAACTCTCCCATTATATCATCCCTCAGTACCTAACTCTCCCATTATATCATCCCTCAGTACACTAACTCTCCCATTGTATCGTCCCTCAGTACCCTAACTCTCCCATTGTATCATCCCTCAGTACCCTAACTCTCCCATTATATCATCCCTCAGTACCCTAACTCTCCCATTATATCATCCCTCAGTACCCTAACTCTCCCATTGTATCGTCCCTCAGTACACTAACTCTCCCATTGTATCATCCCTCAGCACCTAACTCTCCCATTATATCATTCCTCAGTACCCTAACTTCCCATTGTATCATCCCTCAGTACCCTAACTCTCCCATTATATCATCCCTCAGTACCCTAACTCTCCCATTATATCATCCCTCAGTACCCTAACTTCCCATTATATCATTCATCAGTACCCTAACTCTCCCATTATATCATCCCTCAGTACCCTAACTCTCCCATTATATCATCCCTCAGTACCCTAACTCTCCCATTATATCATCCCTCAGTACCCTAACTCTCCCATTGTATCATCCCTCAGTACCCTAACTCTCCCATTATATCATTCCTCAGTAACCTAACTTCCCATTGTATCATCCCTCAGTACCCTAACTCTCCCATTATATCATTCCTCAGTACCCTAACTCTCCCATTATATCATCCCTCAGTACCCTAACTTCCCATTATATCATTCATCAGTACCCTAACTCTCCCATTGTATCATTCCTCAGTACCCTAACTCTCCCATTATATCATCCCTCAGTACCCTAACTCTCCCATTATATCATTCCTCAGTACCCTAACTCTCCCATTGTATCATCCCTCAGTACCCTAACTCTCCCATTGTATCATCCCTCAGTACCCTAACTCTCCCATTGTATCATCCCTCAGTACCCTAACTCTCCCATTATATCATCCCTCAGTACCTAACTCTCCCATTATGTCATTCATCAGTACCCTAACTCTCCCATTATATCATCCCTCAGTACCTAACTCTCCCATTATATCATCCCTCAGTACCCTAACTCTCCCATTGTATCATTCCTCAGTACCCTAACTCCCCATTATATCGTCCCTCAGTGTCCTAACTCCCCATTATATCATTCCTCAGTACCCTAACTCTCCCATTATATCGTCCCTCAGTACACTAACTCTCCCATTAAATCATCCCTCAGTACCCTAACTCTCCCATTATATGTCCCTCAGTACCCTAACTCTCCCATTGTATCATTCCTCAGTACCCTAACTCCCCATTATATCGTCCCTCAGTGTCCTAACTCCCCATTATATCATTCCTCAGTACCCTAACTCCCCATTATATCATCCCTCAGTACCTAACTCTCCCATTATATCATCCCTCAGTACCCTAACTCTCCATTATATCATCCCTCAGTACCCTAACTCTCCCATTATATCATCCCTCAGTACCCTAACTCTCCATTATATCATCCCTCAGTACTCTAACTCTCCCATTGTATCATCCCTCAGTACACTAACTCTCCCATTAAATCATCCCTCAGTACCCTAACTCTCCCATTATATGTCCCTCAGTACTCTAACTCTCCCATTGTATCATCCCTCAGTACACTAACTCTCCCATTAAATCATCCCTCAGTACCCTAACTCTCCCATTATATGTCCCTCAGTACCCTAACTCCCCATTATATCGTCCCTCAGTACCCTAACTCCCCATTATATCATCCCTCAGTACCCTAACTCCACATTATATCATCCCTCAGTACCCTAACTCTCCCATTGTATCATCCCTCAGTACCCTAACTCTCCCATTATATCATCCCTCAGTACCTAACTCTCCCATTATATCATCCCTCAGTACCCTAACTCTCCCATTATATCATCCCTCAGTACACTAACTCTCCCATTGTATCGTCCCTCAGTACACTAACACTCCCATTGTATCATCCCTCAGTACCCTAACTCTCCCATTATACCATCCCTCAGTACCCTAACTTCCCATTGTATCATCTCTCAGTACACTAACTCTCCCATTATATCATCCCTCAGTACACTAACTCTCCCATTGTATCGTCCCTCAGTACACTAACTCTCCCATTGTATCATCCCTCAGTACCCTAACTCTCCCATTATACCATCCCTCAGTACCCTAACTTCCCATTGTATCGTCCCTCAATACCCTAACTCTCGCATTATATCATACCTCAGTACCCTCACTCTCCCATTATATCATCCCTCAGTACCCTAACTCTCCCATTATATCATCCCTCAGTACCCTAACTCTCCCATTATATCATCCCTCAATACCCTAGCTCTCGCATTATATCATCCCTCAGTACCCTCACTCTCCCATTATATCATCCCTCAGTACCCTAACTCTCCCATTATATCATCCCTCAGTACCCTAACTCTCCCATTATATCATCCCTCAATACCCTAACTCTCGCATTATATCATCCCTCAGTACCCTCACTCTCCCATTATATCATCCCTCAGTACCCTAACTCTCCCATTATATCATCCCTCAGTACCCTAACTCTCCCATTATATCATCCCTCAGTACCCTAACTCTCCCATTATATCATCCCTCAGTACCCTAACTCTCCCATTGTATCATCTCTCAGTACCCTAACTCTCCCATTATATCATCCCTCAGTACCCTAACTCTCCCATTGTATCATCTCTCAGTACCCTAACTCTCCCATTGTATCATCTCTCAGTACCCTAACTCTCCCATTGTATCATCTCTCAGTACCATAACTCTCCCATTATATCATCGCTCAGTACCCTAACTCTCCCATTATATCATCCCTCAGTACCCTAACTCTCCCATTGTATCATCTCTCAGTACCCTAACTCTCCCATTATATCATCGCTCAGTACCCTAACTCCCCATTATACCATCCCTCAGTACCCTAACTCTCCCATTATATCATCGCTCAGTACCCTAACTCTCCCATTATATCATCGCTCAGTACCCTAACTCTCCCATTGTATCATCGCTCAATACCCTAACTCCCCATTATACCATCCCTCAGTACCCTAACTCTCCCATTATATCATCCCTCAGTACCCTAACTCTCCCATTGTATCATCTCTCAGTACCTTAACTCTCCCATTATATCGGCCCTCAATACCCTAACCCTCCCATTATATAATCGCTCAGTACCCTAACTCTCCCATTATATCATCCCTCAGTACCATAACTCTCCCATTATATCATCCCTCAATATCCTAACTCTCCCATTATATCATCCCTCAGTACCGTAACTCTCCCATTGTAACATCCCTCAGTACCGTAACTCTCCCATTGTAACATCCCTCAGTACCCTAACTCCGCATTATATCATCCCTCAGTACCCTAACTCTCCCATTATATCATCCCTCAGTACCGTAACTCTCCCATTGTAACATCCCTCAGTACCCTAACTCCGCATTATATCATCCCTCAGTACCCTAACTCTCCCATTATATCATCCCTCAGTACCTTAACTCTCCCATTATACCATCCCTCAGTACCCTAACTCTCCCATTATATCATCCCTCAGTACCGTAACTCTCCCATTATATCATTCCTCAGTACCCTAACTCCGCATTATATCATCCCTCAGTACCCTAACTCTCCCATTATATCATCCCTCAGTACCCTAACTCTCCCATTATATCATCCCTCAGTACCCTAACTCCCCATTATATCATCCCTCAGTAGCCTAACTCTCACATTATATCATCCCACAGTACCCTAACTCTCCCATTATATCATCGCTCAGTACCCTAACTCTCCCATTATATCGTCCCTCAGTACCCTAACTCTCCCATTATATCGTCCCTCAGTTCCTTAACTCTCCCATTGTATCATCCCTCAGTACACTAACTCTCCCATTGTATCATCTCTCAGTACCCTAACTCTCCCATTGTATCATCACTCAGTACCCTAACTCTCCCATTATATCGTCCCTCAGTTCCTTAACTCTCCCATTGTATCATCCCTCTGTAACCTAACTCTCCCATTGTATCATCTCTCAGTACCCTAACTCCCCATTATATCATCCCTCAGTTCCTTAACTCTCCCATTGTATCATCCCTCAGTACACTAACTCTCCCATTATATCATCCCTCAGTACCCTAACTCTCCCATTGTATCATCCCTCAATACCCTAAGTCTCCCATTATGTCATCCCTCAGTACCCTAACTCCGCATTATATCATCCCTCAGTTCCTTAACTCTCCCATTGTATCATCCCTCAGTACACTAACTCTCCCATCATATCATCCCTCAGTACCCTAACTTTCCCATTGTATCATCCATCAGTAACCTAACTCTCCCATTAAATCATCCCTCAGTACCCTAGCTCTCCCATTAAATCATCCCTCAGTACCTAACACTCCCATTATATCATCTCTCAGTACCCAAACTCTCCCATTATATGATCCCTCAGTACCTAACTCTCCCATTATATCATCCCTCAGTACCGTAACTCTCCCATTGTATCATCCCTCAGTACCCTAACTCCCCATTATATCATTCCTCAGTACCCTAACTCCCCATTATATCATTCCTCAGTACCCTAACTCTCCCATTGTATCATCCCTCAGTACCCTAACTCTCCCATTGTATCATCCCTCAGTACCCTAACTCCCCATTATATCATTCCTCAGTACCCTAACTCCCCATTATATCATTCCTCAGTACCCTAACTGTCCCATTGTATCATTCCTCAGTACCCTAACTCTCCCATTGTATCATCCCTCAGTACCCTAACTTCCCATTGTATCATCCCTCAGTACCTTAACTGTCCCATTGTATCATTCCTCAGTACCCTAACTCTCCCATTGTATCATCCCTCAGTACCCTAACTTCCCATTGTATCATCCCTCAGTACCCTAACTCTCCCATTGTATCATCCCTCAGTACCCTAACTCTCCCATTATATCATCCCTCAGTACCCTAACTCCCCATTATATCATTCCTCAGTACCCTAACTCCCCATTATATCATTCCTCAGTACCCTAACTCTCCCATTGTATCATCCCTCAGTACCCTAACTCTCCCATTATATCATCCCTCAGTACCCTAACTCTCCCATTGTATCATCCCTCAGTACCTAACTCTCCCATTATATCATTCCTCAGTACCCTAACTTCCCATTGTATCATCCCTCAGTACCCTAACTCTCCCATTATATCATCCCTCAGTACCCTAACTCTCCCATTATATCATCCCTCAGTACCCTAACTTCCCATTGTATCATCCCTCAGTACCTAACTCTCCCATTATATCATCCCTCAGTACCTAACTCTCCCATTATATCATTCCTCAGTACCCTAACTTCCCATTGTATCATCCCTCAGTACCCTAACTCTCCCATTTTATCATCCCTCAGTACCCTAACTCTCCCATTATATCATCCCTCAGTACCCTAACTCTCCCATTATATCATCCCTCAGTACCCTAACTCTCCCATTATATCATCCCTCAGTACCCTAACTCCCCATTATATCATCCTTCAGTACCCTAACTCTCCCATTATATCATCCCTCAGTACCCTAACTCTCCCATTATATCATCCCTCAGTACCCTAACTCTCCCATTATATCATCCCTCAGTACCCTAACTCCCCATTATATCATCCCTCAGTACCCTAACTCTCCCATTATATCATCCCTCAGTACCCTAACTCTCCCATTGTATCATCCCTCAGTACCCTAACTCTCCCATTATATCATCCCTCAGTACCCTAACTCTCCCATTATATCATTCCTCAGTACACTAACTCTCCCATTGTATCATCCCTCAGTACTCTAACTCCCCATTATATCATCCCTCAGTACCCTAACTCTCCCATTGTATCATCCCTCAGTACCCTAACTCCCCATTATATCATTCCTCAGTACCCTAACTCTCCCATTATATCATCCCTCAGTACCCTAACTCCCCATTATATCATCCCTCAGTACCCTAACTCTCCCATTGTATCATCCCTCAGTACCCTAACTCTCCCATTATATCATCCCTCAGTACCCTAACTCTCCCATTATATCGTCCCTCAGTACCTAACTCTCCCATTATGTCATTCATCAGTACCCTAACTCTCCCATTATATCATCCCTCAGTACCTAACTCTCCCATTATATCATCCCTCAGTACCCTAACTCTCCATTATATCATCCCTCAGTACACTAACTCTCCCATTGTATCGTCCCTCAGTACACTAACTCTCCCATTGTATCGTCCCTCAGTACCCTAACTCTCCCATTGTATCATCACTCAGTACCCTAACTCCCCATTATATCATTCCTCAGTACCCTAACTCTCCCATTATATCGTCCCTCAGTACTCTAACTCTCCCATTGTATCATCACTCAGTACCCTAACTCCCCATTATATCATTCCTCAGTACCCTAACTCTCCCATTATATCGTCCCTCAGTACACTAACTCTCCCATTAAATCATCCCTCAGTACCCTAACTCTCCCATTATATGTCCCTCAGTACCCTAACTCCCCATTATATCGTCCCTCAGTGTCCTAACTCCCCATTATATCATTCCTCAGTACCCTAACTCCCCATTATATCATCCCTCAGTACCTAACTCTCCCATTATATCATCCCTCAGTACCCTAACTCTCCCATTATATCATCCCTCAGTACACTAACTCTCCCATTATATCATCCCTCAGTACCCTAACTCTCCCATTATATCATCCCTCAGTACACTAACTCTCCCATTATATCATCCCTCAGTACCTAACTCTCCCATTATATCATCCCTCAGTACCCTAACTCTCCCATTATATCATCCCTCAGTACCCTAACTCTCCCATTATATCATCCCTCAGTACCTAACTCTCCCATTATATCATCCCTCAGTACACTAACTCTCCCATTGTATCGTCCCTCAGTACCCTAACTCTCCCATTATATCATCCCTCAATACCCTAACTCTCCCATTATATCATCCCTCAGTACACTAACTCTCCCATTATATCATCCCTCAGTACCCTAACTCTCCCATTATATCATCCCTCAGTACCTAACTCTCCCATTATATCATCCCTCAGTACACTAACTCTCCCATTGTATCGTCCCTCAGTACCCTAACTCTCCCATTGTATCATCCCTCAGTACCCTAACTCTCCCATTATATCATCCCTCAGTACCCTAACTCTCCCATTATATCATCCCTCAGTACCCTAACTCTCCCATTGTATCGTCCCTCAGTACACTAACTCTCCCATTGTATCATCCCTCAGCACCTAACTCTCCCATTATATCATTCCTCAGTACCCTAACTCTCCCATTGTATCATCCCTCAGTACCCTAACTCTCCCATTATATCATTCCTCAGTACCCTAACTTCCCATTGTATCATCCCTCAGTACCCTAACTCTCCCATTATATCATTCCTCAGTACCCTAACTCTCCCATTATATCATCCCTCAGTACCCTAACTTCCCATTATATCATTCATCAGTACCCTAACTCTCCCATTGTATCATTCCTCAGTACCCTAACTCTCCCATTATATCATCCCTCAGTACCCTAACTCTCCCATTATATCATTCCTCAGTACCCTAACTCTCCCATTGTATCATCCCTCAGTACCCTAACTCTCCCATTGTATCATCCCTCAGTACCCTAACTCTCCCATTGTATCATCCCTCAGTACCCTAACTCTCCCATTATATCATCCCTCAGTACCTAACTCTCCCATTATGTCATTCATCAGTACCCTAACTCTCCCATTATATCATCCCTCAGTACCTAACTCTCCCATTATATCATCCCTCAGTACCCTAACTCTCCCATTGTATCATCCCTCAGTACCCTAACTCTCCCATTGTATCATCCCTCAGTACCCTAACTCTCCCATTGTATCATCCCTCAGTACCCTAACTCTCCCATTATATCATCCCTCAGTACCCTAACTCTCCCATTATACCATCCCTCAGTACCTAACTCTCCCATTATGTCATTCATCAGTACCCTAACTCTCCCATTATATCATCCCTCAGTACCTAACTCTCCCATTATATCATCCCTCAGTACCCTAACTCTCCCATTATATCGTCCCTCAGTACCTAACTCTCCCATTATGTCATTCATCAGTACCCTAACTCTCCCATTATATCATCCCTCAGTACCCTAACTCTCCCATTATATCATCCCTCAGTACCCTAACTCTCCCATTATATCGTCCCTCAGTACCCTAACTCTCCCATTATATCATCCCTCAGTACCCTAACTCTCCCATTATATCGTCCCTCAGTACCTAACTCTCCCATTATGTCATTCATCAGTACCCTAACTCTCCCATTGTATCATCCCTCAGTACCTAACTCTCCCATTATATCATCCCTCAGTACCCTAACACTCCCATTATATCATCCCTCAGTACCCTAACTCTCCCATTGTATCATCCCTCAGTACCTAACTCTCCCATTATATCATCCCTCAGTACCTAACTCTCCCATTATATCATCCCTCAGTACCTAACTCTCCCATTATATCATCCCTCAGTACCCTAACTCTCCCATTATATCGTCCCTCAGTACCTAACTCTCCCATTATGTCATTCATCAGTACCCTAACTCTCCCATTATATCATCCCTCAGTACCTAACTCTCCCATTATATCATCCCTCAGTACCCTAACTCTCCATTATATCATCCCTCAGTACACTAACTCTCCCATTGTATCGTCCCTCAGTACACTAACTCTCCCATTGTATCGTCCCTCAGTACCCTAACTCTCCCATTGTATCATCACTCAGTACCCTAACTCCCCATTATATCATTCCTCAGTACCCTAACTCTCCCATTATATCGTCCCTCAGTACCCTAACTCTCCCATTAAATCATCCCTCAGTACCCTAACTCTCCCATTATATGTCCCTCAGTACCCTAACTCTCCCATTGTATCATTCCTCAGTACCCTAACTCCCCATTATATCGTCCCTCAGTGTCCTAACTCCCCATTATATCATTCCTCAGTACCCTAACTCCCCATTATATCATCCCTCAGTACCTAACTCTCCCATTATATCATCCCTCAGTACCCTAACTCTCCCATTATATCATCCCTCAGTACCCTAACTCTCCATTATATCATCCCTCAGTACTCTAACTCTCCCATTATATGTCCCTCAGTACCCTAACTCCCCATTATATCGTCCCTCAGTGTCCTAACTCCCCATTATATCATTCCTCAGTACCCTAACTCCCCATTATATCATCCCTCAGTACCCTAACTCTCCCATTATATCATCCCTCAGTACCCTAACTCCCCATTATATCATCCCTCAGTACCCTAACTCTCCATTATATCATCCCTCAGTACTCTAACTCTCCCATTATATGTCCCTCAGTACCCTAACTCCCCATTATATCGTCCCTCAGTGTCCTAACTCCCCATTATATCATTCCTCAGTACCCTAACTCCCCATTATATCATTCCTCAGTACCCTAACTCCCCATTATATCATCCCTCAGTACCCTAACTCTCCCATTATATCATCCCTCAGTACCCTAACTCCCCATTATATCATCCCTCAGTACACTAACTCCCCATTATATCATCCCTCAGTACCCTAACTCTCCCATTATATCATCCCTCAGTACCCTAACTCCCCATTATATCATCCCTCAGTACCCTAACTCTCCCATTGTATCATTCCTCAGTACCCTAACTCTCCCATTATATCATCCCTCAGTACCCTAACTCCCCATTATATCATCCCTCAGTACACTAACTCTCCCATTATACCATCCCTCAGTACCCTAACTCTCCCATTATATCATTCCTCAGTACCCTAACTCTCCCATTATATCATCCCTCAGTACACTAACTCTCCCATTGTATCGTCCCTCAGTACCCTAACTCTCCCATTATACCATCCCTCAGTACCCTAACTTCCCATTGTATCATCTCTCAGTACCCTAACTCTCCCATTATATCATCCCTCAGTACACTAACTCTCCCATTGTATCGTCCCTCAGTACCCTAACTCTCCCATTGTATCGTCCCTCAGTACACTAACTCTCCCATTGTATCATCCCTCAGTACCCTAACTCTCCCATTGTATCATCCCTCAGTACACTAACTCTCCCATTGTATCGTCCCTCAGTACACTAACTCTCCCATTATATCATCCCTCAGTACCCCAACTCTCCCATTATACCATCCCTCAGTACCCTAACTCTCCCATTATACCATCCCTCAGTACCCTAACTCTCCCATTGTATCATCGCTCAGTACCCTAACTTCCCATTATACCATCCCTCAATACCCCAACTCTCCCATTATACCATCCCTCAGTACACTAACTCTCCCATTGTATCATCCCTCAATACCCTAACTCTCCCAATGTATCATCCCTCAGTATCCTAACTCTCCTATTGTATCATCCAGATGCATATTGGAATAACGTGCTTAAGTATTACACTGCTTGGCAGATTATTCCCACTATTTTTTGCTCTCTGTTTTAAAACTATAGCGGTTATTTTAACTAAGTCGCGTTCCTTGTGAAAGCCTTGCCTGTTGCTTGTGCTTGTCAGTAATTCAGGCCTGTAGTCTCCACTATCTTCTACCCATTCATTTAACGGACAGCGTTCTGCTCCTGAGTTATTGCTGCTCCCTGTGTGAGAGGCTCACTGGTGGGAGCAAGGTTTTACAAAATGTTCCCTCATTTTCATTTATTTAAACTGATATCGGCTGCTATTATTTTCCTGGGTAAATTTTGAAGTAACATTCTGGGTTTCATTCGACTACATCATGTAACATTTTCTATACCTCTGTGAGACACCTCTTCCCTCCACATTGGAGTGCTTGATCATCTCTGCTCTTTCCCCAAAGCCAAGACAATTAATTTGCTCTTTTCAAAGAAAAAATACATAACATTGCAGAATTTGTTGTCCAAAACCAGTAAAACATTTTCAGGTAATTCCAAGATTCTAGTGGATCAGAATCGATTTTGACTTTATTGGGCTGAACCTCATTTCATGCGACCCTGGCATTAGCACACTGCCGTTTCCTGGAGTGCCTCTCATTACGTATGCAAGGCTGGCTAACAGCAGTAAAAACATTGGTCGATGGTTTACTGGCACTGGGCGGGTGGGAAATCTAGTTGTACCAAAGCATTTAAAAAGCTACAGATGATTAAAGGGGAAAACATGTAGGAATTCTGGAATATACAGAGGAAGAGAAAGTAAGCCAGCCTGTCTGAAGGAGGAGCAGCCTCTGGGGTGAGGGGGGTCAGCAGACGGAAGGACCCCCGAGTATTCTGAAGCAAGAAACCGTCTATCCCTAGCTCACTCCCAGACAGACATCTACAAGTCTAGTACTGGCACTGCCCATTCCTAACCCACTTCCAGACAGGTACAAATCTGACTGTAAAATCATCGAACCCCTATGATGAAGCTACTCTCCTCTCCCTGCCAACATATTCCCAACCCCCAAATATAAGTGTCAGAGTCGTACTCCCAGAAGTTGAGTCTCCCTCCATGATATGAGATATTCCAGATCCGTTCGAAGCCTTGTTGGATCACCACGCCTCGGATTATCACCGCCAAAAACCCAGAGATCATAATCCCCATCTGGAACACATCAGTCCATACCACGGCTTTCAGACCACCCTAAAAACACAAGAGGTAGTGAACACAACATCCGTTATATCTGGTATCTAAACAGAAAGCGCTGGTCGGTCAACTTCTGATCATCTTTCTGAGAACATGATAGGCACGTATGTGCCATGCCTCCAGATGGAACAGCATACACGTCATTACATGTGCTTTCCCTGGGTAATCTAGGGAAAGCACTAACACAGCAGTCGCGTTTGTGGAACCTTCCTACCCTACCAAATCAAAATGGTGGAAGCGTGTGGTTTTGCCACAGATGAATTCTCGCACTACAAATCCATTAGTGCAAATGAATAGAAACTAATAGCCCACTTGTTATATCACTCCATTCACACTTTGGGATCTGTGTAAATGACAGGGCGGGGGGTATTTTTTTCATCACATGCAAAGTGTGACAGTTTTTATAAAATGGCACAGGAGAGATTTAGGAAAACTCATTTCATTGACTGCCTGATAAGCATGGCTTTTCCGATTGGGCACACCACAATCTTCCAATCAGACGAACCTATGAATTTTCCATTTGCACCGACCCAATTTTCCAACATCAGTTCAAGAGGGGCAGGAAGCATCCGGGCAATTTAGCATAATTCCACCCAAAGAATGCTGGGTTGTTTCCCTTTCTTGCCCATTGTCATGTTTTTTCACTTATTACACAAGATGTTTGGTGTCACCAGCCACTGCCTAATCAGACCTCATATCCCCTATGATCTGCAGCATGCACTTGTGGTAAACCACTGTTATACCTGCCTGTGTGGGTGTTTGTATTCCACTGTGTACATGTCTGTACATGCCTCGGCTGACTCCTGCCACGAGTCCAGGTATAAAGGTGACTGCTCCACAGTCCCTCTGTATTCTGGACTGGTCGACCACTCGAGGCACACCTTCATTCTCTTGTTAATAAAAGCCTGTTAGTTACTCGCTTAACCTCAGTCTTTTGAGTAATTGATAGCGCATCAATTTTATTAACAAGATTTTTTATAATGGAGAAGATCCTCACACCAGCATGCCTGGACTTAGACCATCGGGAGGCAGACGCATCCACCAAGTTTGCTCACTGGCTTAGGTGCTTTGAAAGATTCCTGATCGCCTCCGCTGCAACGGTCAAATCGGATGAGGACAAACTGGATGTCCTGACCTCCAAAGTGAACCACCGAGCGTACTCGGTCATCCAGGACGCGACCTCGTACACGGCTGCTCTCAAGCTCCTCAAGGACCAGTACACGCGCCCAGTGAACGAGGTGTACGCCAGGCACCTCCTGGGGAGTCGTAAACAACAACCTGGGGAATCGACCGAGGAATACCTTCAGGCACTGTCTGTGCTTGGCCGGGCCTGTGGTTGTAAGGATGTAAAGCCCGCCGTGTACACAGAGGAACTTATCCGGGACGCTTTTGTAGCAGGCCACAGGTCCAATTACACCCGACAGCGACTGTTGGAGCAGAGTGACCTCAACCTCAACAAGGCCTCTGAACTCGCACTATCATTGGACGCAGCCTACCGGGGCATGGATGCCTACTCCTCTGCACCGTGGACGCCGCAGGGAACGACAGCCTGGGACACGGTAGGACCGTCTCATAGCGCCGTGCCACCCCAGCCACATCCCAGCAACGGCCCAACTACCGCAGCAGTGTCCCAAGGCCAGAAATGCTACTTCTGTGGCCAGGCCAAACACCCCAGAGCGCGCTGCCCGGCGAAAAATGCGATCTGCTCGGGCTGCGGGAAGAAGGGACACTACGCCAGCGTCTGCAGGGCCAAAGCCACCCCGAACCCCAGCAGCGCCGCGTGTGGGCCGTGCGGGCCGCCATCTTGGGCCTCCCCAGCCATGTGCGAACCACCGGAACAGCAGCCATTTTCGACGCCTCCAGCCACATGGGGATCATGGACGCCGCCATCTTGGACGTCAGCCGGGACGCAGCAGGCCCCCAACACCGCCTCATCTGATACCCGCAGTGACACACCGACCCCTACGCTGGCCTCCGTTACGCTGGACCAAGCGAGACCGCACCAACAGGCCCGGTCCACAATGGACATTAAGGTAAATGGTCACGAAACAACCTGCCTTTTTGACTCTGGGAGCACGGAGAGCTTCATCCACCCCGACACGGTGCGGCGTTGCTCTCTCCCAGTCCTGCCTGCGCACCAGCGGATTTCTATGGCCTCCGAGTCCCAGTCGGCGGACATTGGCGGCTACTGCATGGTGACACTCTTAGTAGACGGGACTGTGTACGATAATTTTAAACTCCTGGTCCTGCCCCACCTCTGTGCTGCCGTTCTACTGGGGTTAGATTTTCAGTGCCACCTTAAAAGTGTTACGATGGCATACGGTAGACCCCTCCCCCCACTCACAGTCCGCAGCCAGCAGCTTCCAAATTGCCCGCCGCGCACCAGATGCAACCTCTCCACACTCAGAGTCACCCCCCCCCCACTGTTTGCTAACCTCACCCCCGACTGTAAGCCCATCGCCACAAAGAGCAGGCGATACAGTGCCATGCACGCAGTGGACGAATCCATCCCCTTCCAGGTGGAAAGCGACGCTTCCGACTTTGCCCTGGCCGCTACCCTTAATCAGGCGGGGAGACCCGTGGCCTTCTTTTCACGAACCCTCCAGGGCCCGGAGACCAGACACTCCGCTGTTGAGAAGGAGGCCCAGGCTATTGTGGAGGCTGTGCGTCATTGGAGGCACTACCTGGCCAGAAAACGATTTACCCTGCTCACTGACCAGCGTTCAGTTGCTTTTATGTTTAACAACAAGCAGAGGGGCAAAATCAAAAACGACAAGATCTTGAGGTGGAGAATCGAACTTTCCACCTACAATTACGAGATCTTGTACCGGCCCGGGAAGCTCAATGAACCCCCGGATGCTCTATCGCGTGGCACCTGCGCCAGCGCGCAGATCGATAGACTGCGGGCCCTCCACAATAACCTCTGCCACCCGGGGGTCACCAGGTTCTTCCACTTCATCAAGGCCCGCAACCTGCCTTACTCCATTGAGGAGGTCAGGACCATGACCAGGAACTGCCAAGTCTGCGCTGAGTGCAAACCGCACTTTTATAGACCAGACAGGGCTCACCTGATAAAAGACACTCGCCCCTTCGAGCGCCTGAGCGTTGATTTTAAAGGGCCTTTCCCCTCCTCCGACCGCAATGTGTACTTCCTCAACATTATTGATGAGTACTCCCGTTTCCCGTTCGCCATCCCCTGCCCGGACATGACCAGTGCCACGGTCATTAAATGTCTGAACGACCTCTTCACCCTGTTCGGTTTCCCCAGCTATATCCATAGCGACCGGGGCTCATCGTTTATAAGCGACGAACTCCGCCAGTACCTGCTCGCTAGGGGTATTGCCACAAGCAGGACCACCAGTTACAACCCCCGGGGGAACGGACAGGTGGAAAGAGAGAATGTGACAGTTTGGAAGGCCGCCCTGCTAGCCTTAAAGTCTAGGGGCCTTCCGACCTCCCGCTGGCAGGATGTGCTCCCCGATGCGCTCCACTCTATTCGGTCACTGCTCTGCACTGCCACTAACGCCACCCCTCATGAGAAAATGTTTGTCTTCCCAAGGAAGTCCACAGCGTCGGCGGGAAACCTGAGCGGCAGAGTGGGGTATAAAAGTCCCCAGAGACCAGGTAAGGCCTCACAGCGTCGGCGGGAAACCTGAGCGGCAGAGCGGGGTATAAAAGTCCCCAGAGACCAGGTAAGGCCTCACAGCGTCGGCGGGAAACCTGAGCGGCAGAGCGGGGTATAAAAGTCCCAGAGACCAGGTAAGGTCTCACAGCGTCGGCGGGAAACCTGAGCGGCAGAGCGGGGTATAAAAGTCCCAGAGACCAGGTAAGGTGTACCAGTTTCCAGTCTCCAGTCTGGAAGGAGAGAGGTAAAAAGTAATTCAAGTGTGACGTCACCAGAAAGCGGGTAAGTGATTGGTTGGTAAGTATTTCTCCCTTTTAAGCTTAAATCTCTTTGGTTTATAGTTTCTAAGGTGTGATATTCACCATCTAGAATCGGGGCAGAGGATATTTAAGAATAATATTAATAAATTTAATTAATTACACAGAATGGGAGACCAGGCGATGTGTTGCTGCTGCAATATGTGGGAGCTGGTGAACACCATTGATGCTCACGGTGATCACATTTGCAGTAAGTGTTGGCTGCTCGAGGAATTCTGGCTCCGTGTTGAAGAGCTGGAGTCCGAGCTTCAAATACTGAGACACATCAGGGAGGGGGAGAGTTACCTGGACTCTGTGTATCACGAGGTAGTCACACCAATTAGATTAATTAATGCAGATGTAGTCCGTGGCCAGGGTCAGGATGGTGTGACTAGAAGTGAGGCAGGTACGGGGATCCAGGAGGTAGTGTTGGAGGAGCCGCAGCCCCTGCACTTGTCCAACAGGTTCGCGGCTCTTACTCCCTGTGGGGACAGGAGCAGGGGCTGCAGGGAGGATCAGCAACCTGGCCACAGCACCGTGGAGCAGGGGGCCATTCAAGTGGGGGGAGTTAAAAGAAATGTTGTAGTGGTAGGGGATAGTATCATTAGGGGGATAGATAGAGTTCTTTGCAGCCGCGAGCGAGAGTCCCGAAGGCTGTGTTGCCTACCCGGTGCCAGGGTTAAGGACATCTCCTCTGGGCTGGAGAGAAACTTGGAGTGGGAGGGGGAGGATCCAGTTGTCGTGGTCCATGTTGGTACCAATGACATAGGAGGTTCTGCTGAGGGAGTTTGAGCAGCTAGGGGCCAAATTAAAAAGCAGAACCACAAGGGTAATAATCTCTGGATTATTACCTGAGCCACGAGCGAATTTGGCTAGGACAAATAAAATTAGAAAGTTAAATGCGTGGCTCAAAGACTGGTGTGGGAGAAATGGGTTTTGCTTCCTGGGACACTGGCACCAGTACTGGGGCAGGAGGGAGCTGTTCCGTCGGGACGGGCTTCACTTGGCCAGTGCTGGGACTAGAGTCCTGGCGGATCATATAACTAGGGCTGTAGAGAGGGCTTTAAACTAACTAGTGGGGGGGAGGTTCCTAGAGAGCAAATAATAAAAATGACAACAGAGAAGGTCATAGACTTAGGTAGCAGTGGGGAAATTAAAAACCAGAGCGTGTCAGGAAGGGGCAGAAGGTATGGAGTAAAAGGTAAAGTAATAAAAAGGGCAAAAGCAGGAACTAAGTGTCACAAAACATCTTTGAAAGTTCTCTATCTGAATGCACGTAGCATTCATAACAATTTAGACGAGTTAATGGCACAAATAACTACATATGGGTATGATCTTGTGGCCATTACAGAAACATGGCTGCAGGGCGACAATGCCTGGGAATTAAACATACCAGGTTATTTAACGATCAGGAAGGACAGGCAGGAAGGAAGGGGAGGTGGGGTGGCTATGTTAATAAAGGAAGGAATCACTGTAATACAGAGAAATGATATTGGGTCAAAAGATCTGGATAATGAAACAGTTTGGGTGGAGGTAAGGAATAATAAGGGGAAAAAAACACTAGTGGGCGTAGTCTATAGGCCGCCGAACAGTGGCAACTCTGTTGGACGGAGTATCAATCAGGAAATGGTTGAGGCTTGTAATAAGGGAACATCTATAATTATGGGGGATTTTAACTATCATATTAATTGGACAAATCAAATTGGGCAGGGCTGCCTTGAGGATGAGTTCATTGAGTGTATTAGGGATGGGTTTCTTGAGCAGTATGTAACTGAACCGACCAGGGGGCAAGCAACCTTAGATCTGGTCCTGTGTAACGAGACGGGATTAATTAAAAATGTCCTAGTAAAGGATCCCCTTGGAATGAGTGACCATAACATGGTTGAATTCCACATTCAATTAGAGGGTGAGAAGGTTGGATCTCAAACAAGCGTGCTAAGCTTGAATAAAGGAGACTATGAAGGTATGAGAGCGGAATTGAGTAGAGTGGATTGGGAAAATAGATTAAAGGGTAAGACGATACATGATCAGTGGTGTACATTTAAGGAGTTATTTTACAACTTCCAAAAAAAATATATTCCACTGAGAAGAAAAGGGTGTAAAAGAAAAGACAGCCATCCATGGCTAAGTAAAGAAATTAAGGATAGTATTCGACTAAAAACAAGGGCATATAAGGCAGCCAAATCTAGTGGGAGGATAGAGGATTGGGAAAACTTTAAAAGACTGCAAAAAATAACAAAAAGATTGATTAAGAAAGGGAAGATAGATTATGAAAGTAAATTAGCAAAAAATATAAAAACAGATAGTAAGAGTTTTTATAGTTATATAAAAAGAAAAAGGGTGGCTAAAGTAAATGTTGGTCCCTTAGAGGATGAGACCGGGAAATTAATGGTGGGAAATATGGAGATGGCAAAAACACTGAATGAATATTTTACATCAGTCTTTACAGTAGAAGACACTAAGAATATCCCAACACTGGACAAACAGGGGGTAAAGGGGGGAGGAGCTAAACACGATCAAAATCACTAAGGAAGTGGTACTCGGTAAAATAATGGGACTCAAGGCGGATAAATCACCTGGACCTGATGGCTTACATCCTAGGGTCTTGAGGGAAGTGGCGGTAGGGATTGTGGTTGCATTGGTAATAATTTTCCAAAACTCCCTGGACTCGGCAAAGGTCCCGGCAGACTGGAAAACTGCAAATGTAACACCCTTATTTAAAAAGGGCAGTAGACAGAAGTCTGGAAACTATAGACCGGTTAGCCTAACATCTGTGGTAGGTAAAATTTTGGAGTCCATTATTAAGGAGACAGTAACAGGACATTTGGATAATCATAATTTAATAGGACAAAGTCAGCATGGTTTTATGAAGGGGAAGTCATGTTTGACAAATTTGCTGGAGTTCTTTGAGGAAGTAACATATAGGGTGGATAAAGGGGAACCAGTGGACGTAGTGTATTTAGACTTCCAAAAGGCATTTGACAAGGTACCACACAAAAGATTATTGCTTAAGATAAAAAATCACGGGATTGGGGGTAATATTCTGGCATGGATAGAGGATTGGCTATCTAACAGAAGGCAGAGAGTTGGGATAAATGGTTCATTCTCAGACTGGCAATCAGTAACTAGTGGTGTTCCGCAGGGGTCAGTGCTGGGTCCCCAACTCTTTACAATCTATATTAACGATTTGGAGGAGGGGACCGAGTGTAACATATCAAAGTTTGCAGATGATACTAAGATGGGAGGGAAAGTAGTGAGTGAGGAGGACATAAAAAACCTGCAAGGGGACATAGACAGGCTAAGTAAGTGGGCAGAGATTTGGCAGATGGAATACAATACTGGAAAGTGTGAGGTTATGCACTTTGGCAGGAAAAATAGTAGAGCAAGTTATTATCTTAAGGGCAAGAAACTGGAAAGAACTGAAGTACAAAGGGATCTGGGGGTCCTGGTGCACGAAACTCAAAAGGTTAGTATGCAGGTGCAGCAAGTGATTAAGAAGGCCAATGGAATGTTGGCTTTCATTGCTAGGGGGATAGAATATAAAAATAGGGAGGTATTGCTTCAGTTGTACAAGGTATTGGTGAGACCGCACCTGGAATACTGCGTACAGTTTTGGTGCCCATACTTAAGAAAGGACATACTTGCTCTCGAGTCAGTACAGAGAAGGTTCACTCGGTTAATCCCGGGGATGAGGGGATGGACATATGAGGAGAGGTTGAGTAGATTGGGACTCTACTCATTGGAGTTCAGAAGAATGAGAGGCGATCTTATTGCAACATATAAGATTGTGAAGGGGTTGGATCGGGTGGATGCGGGGAAGATGTTCCCGATGATGGGTGAAGCTAGAACTAGGGGGCATAGTCTTAGAATAAGGGGCTGCTCTTTCAAAACTGAGATGAGGAGGAACTACTTCACTCAGAGGGTGGTAGGTCCATGGAATATGCTGCCCCAAAAAGCTGTAGAAGCTACATCATTACATAAATTTAAAACAGAAATAGACAGTTTCCTAGAAGTAAAGGGAATTAAAGGTTACGGGGAGCGGGCAGGAAATTGGACATGAGTCTAGGTTCGGATCGGTCATGGCCCTGTGGGTAGCGGAGCGGGCCCAGGGGCCGTGTAGCCTGATCCTGCTCCTATTTCGTGTGTCTAATTCTGTTAGATTCAGGAGATGGTTCTGTGATAGTGGATTGGCGGTTAGGATCAGATCAGCCATGATCTTATTGAATGGCGGAGCAGGCTCGAGGGGCCGATTGGCCTACTCCTGCTCCTATTTCTTATGTTCTTATGTTCTTATGACATCGCTACCGCCATGGCTGACGCCCCCAGGGCCGGTCCTACTGAGAAGACACGTGAGGACCCATAAAACGGACCCCTTGGTCGAGAGGGTCGACCTCCTCCACGCCAACCCCCAGTATGCTTACATTGCGTACCCGGACGGGCGGGAGGACACAGTCTCCATAGGAGACCTCGCACCCTCGGGGGCCCCAGTAACCCACTACCCACTACCACCCCCCCCCCACGATCCAATATCCAACCCCAGCAGACGGCACGCCTGGGCCCCGCGACCCGCTCGACACCCACGAGGACTACACACCAGTGCCCCAGCCTACGCGGGACTCGACGCCGGAAGCTTCACTACCCCTGCCGTCGCCACATCGATCACAGCGGCAGACAAGACCTCCGGAGAGACTCCAATACACAAACTTTTAATACACTTCACCCCGCCGGACTCATTTTTAAACAAGGGGTGATTGTGGTAAACCACTGTTATACCTGCCTGTGTGGGTGTTTGTATTCCACTGTGTACATGTCTGTCAATGCTACGGCTGACACCTCCCACGAGTCCAGGTATAAAGGTGACTGCTCCACAGTCCCTCTGTATTCTGGACTGGTCGACCACTCGAGGCACACCTTCATTCTCTTGTTAATAAAAGCCTGTTAGTTACTCGCTTAACCTCAGTCTTTTGAGTAATTGATAGCGCATCAGCACTTTCCTGGCCAATATCTAGGTAAACAATAGTGAGATATAGCAATCGTAACTTGGGTACCAGCTGCTGCCATGTGATTCTCCTGTCCCACCAAACAGCAGACTGGATAAACAGAAGAAATAGGAGCAGGAGTCGGCCATACGGCCCCTCGAGCCTGCTCCGCCATTCAATAAGATCATGACTGAACTTTTACATCAACTCCTCTTTCCCGCCCGATCCCCATTTCCCTTGATTCCCTTAGTGTCCAAAAATCTATCGATCTCAGCCTTGAATATACTCAAAGACTCAGCACTCACAGCCCTCGGGCAGAGAATTGCAAAGATTCACAACCCTCTGAGTGAAGACATTCTTCCTCATCTCAGTCTTAAATGGCTGACCCCCTTATCCTGAGAATATGACCCCTGGTTCCAGACTCTTCAGCCAGGGGAAACAGCCTCTCAGCATCTACCCTGTCAAGCCCTTTAAAATTTTTATATATCTCAATGAGATCACCTGTCATTCTTCTAAACTCCAGAGAGCATAGGCCCATTCTACTCAATCTCCTCTCATAGGTCAATCTTCTCATCCCAGGAATCAATCTAGTGAACCTTCATTGCACCCCCTCTAAGGCAAGTACATCCTTCCTTAGGTACGGAGACCCAAACTGTACACAGCACTCCAGATGTGGTCTCACCAAAGCCCTATATAATTTCAGCAATAATTCATTACTCTTATACTGCAACCCCCTTGCAATAAAGGCTAACATATCATTTGCACTCTTATCAAATTGAGATATGCTTTCAACCACTAATTCATTTTATTTACATAAGATAGATGAACAAACAGTACACAGTGAGAAGTCTATGGCCTAGAAATTCATTAAGGCGCTGCCAGCTTTGCGCCCAGTTAACGCCTAAAGGGTGATTTTGCACCAAAAATGAGTTTGCGCAGATATTCAGCGCAGCGGTATTGGCGGCGGTAGTGCCCCGGTTCCGCCCTGAAACCGCGCCGATCCCCATATTTAGTTGCGGCCGCCTCCTCCGAAGCGGCCGCAAACAGCGACCAGAAAACGGGGCCGTCCTGCTGCCTTAGTGGGGCGCTTTAAAGCGGAAGGTGCGGCCGGCCGCTTTTGCGGCGGCCGCCTGCCCGCACCTCCTTCCCCGGCCTCCTCCACCACCCCCCCCCCCGCGGCATTGCCGGCTGCTTTCCGCGAGCCCAGCACTTCTCCGTGGTGCCGGGCTCATTTGCCGGCACTATCCAGCGGCGATCTCCCCGTTGCAGGCAGCTCCCCCTTAAGAGAAGGAGGAGGCCTGCAGTACCGCAGCCTGCCGCTCCGCAGCGCCTGGCGCAGCGGTGCCAAGAGCGCTGATATTCAGTGTCAGCGCACCAAGCGGAGGCGGGCACACCCTGGTATAGCGCCCGCTTCCGAATTGGGGTGCTAACAATGAATATCTGACGATCGCTATAGGCTTCCCGCCCAGCGCTAACTTTTGGGCGCTAGCCAGCTGGCGGGGCCATAGTGAATTTCTAGGCCAATGTCCCTACACTCCTTAACACATAAGATGACAAGGACACAACTCAGTTTGTCCCTAAACTTGGACTTTTAAACAGAAGTGTACCTATTGAACCTTCACACCCGCCTAACACCTCTGGCAGGCCAGCAATACTTGAGACGCTGGGCTCAAAACTCCACAGACCATCCAACTCAGTTTAAATGCCAGGATATGCCACTGGAGACCTCTGCGCTGAAATTGCCAAAGTATAACCTGAGTAGGCACCCGGACCATCAGGGATGCATCTCAAGTCCCCGCAAGTGGGAGAAGGCTTCAAAACATGATGGTGAGGGTGCCAGGGCCAGAGAGGGTGCTCCACCCCCAGGAAAGTATCATTACATGGCCTTTTGGCTCCCTTTCTAAAGGGGCAATGAAAAACAGGAAACAGTGTTTACAAGTTGGGGGGTCCAGGCATGATACTTTTTGTGGCCTCCTCCCATGGACACCCAATAGCTTCTCTCTCCTTCGCTAAAGCTACTTGAGAAAGTTTTGGACATCTATGTCGCTGAAATTGTGGCTCTTATTTTCTGCCTCTTTGCAATGACCTTGTTTCCTCTTTGACTGCCTCTACCAGATCATTCACTGGAAGACATTCTTAGAAAGTGGCACAAAATCACACTCAAGCCATCCATTACAGTAGGACAGAACACACACTGAGACAAACACTTTCCTACTCACCCCCCACCAACACACCCCACCACCAGCACACCCCCCCACCAACACCCCCCCACACATCCCCCCACCAACACACCCCAACACACCCCCAACACAACCCCAACACACCCCAACATACCCCAACAAACACCCCCAACACACCCCAACACACCCCAACAAACATCCCCAACACACCCCAACACATCCCAACACAACCCCAACACACCCCAACACACCCCAGCACACCCCAACACACCCCCAACACCCCAAACACACCCCAACACACACCAACACATCCCAACACACCCCAACACACCCACAACACATCCCAACACACCCCAACACAACCCCAACACACACCAACACACCCCAACACACCCCAACACACCCCCAACACACACCAACACATCCCAACACCCCAACACACCCCAACATACCCCAACACACCCCAACACATCCCAACACACCCCAACACACCCCAGCACACCCCAACACAATCCCAACACCCCAACACACCCCAGCACACCCCAACACACCCCAGCACACCCCAACACCCCAACACACCCAGCACACCCCAGCACACCCCAACACACCCCAACACACCCCAACACCCCAACACACCCAGCACACCCCCAACACACCCCGACACACCCCAACACACCCCCAACACACCCCAACACACTCCCAACACACCCCAACACATCCCCAACACACCCCAACACATCCCCAACACACCCCAACACACCGGACTAAACTTACCAGAGTACAGTAAATGGTGCAGACAAGACCTGTTGCAACAAGAACTCCCCAGAGATCAAATCCAGTTACTGATAAAAATAAGAGTTGTTCCAACTTAGTGCAAAGAATGAATCTACTTTTACACAGCAATATTTTTACCTTATAACATTAAATACATTTATAAAATAAGAAATGAATTGGTCCTAATGCCAGAGGCAGTGGGCAAGATGGAGACAGTGAGAGAAATAAAAGCAGGTAAGCAGACTGAGAGGCAAGCAATCGTGTGCAAAGCAAATAGAGGCAAAGGCAGGAAAACAGAGAGACACACAGAGATGAATGGAGACAGAAAGACAGAGAGAAAGAAAGACAGAGAGAAAGATAGACAGAGAAATATTGAGAGAGGCAGAATGAAAGACAGAGAAAGTAACACATGGACATGTCGAGAGAGAGGTGGGCAGAACGTTAGGGGCAGAGAGTGATATAGAAACAGATGGGAAAACAGAAAAATAGAGAGAGAGGAAGGGTAATATAAGACAGGAAGTAGTGAGAGAAAGAGGGATAAAGACAAAAAAGACAGAAAAACATATAGAGAGATAGAAAAAGGCAGAGAGAGATATTTGAGAGACAGAGGGGCCGATCATGTAATCTTCAGTCCCTGGGCATCAGGTGCCTGTTTGTTGCTTTAGTTGTTCTGAAGCATGAGTGAAGCTCTGTTCTCTGTGCATATAGAGCACAATAATACACCCCACAAATATCTCTGGCACTCAGAGCCTGTATGTAAGAGTATAGATATGGATTTTATTATTATTTTAATACAGAACAAAGACAGAACAAAAATGTAGTCAGAATTAGCTTAAACTGCATGATTGCAAATCCTATCTCTTGATCATAATGACACTGATAACAGCGGAAGCAAAGGTTAATGAGATGACAATGTAACGGAATATCAGGGCCGAAGGCATTGTACTCTGTAAGGATAGGCACATATAGATTATTTAATAGAATAAGCTAATTGGCATTATAAAAAATTATATAATATTGAGCTAAGTTAAAACACACTCAAGAGAAAGACCTACACACAGTTGAAAGGGACAGCAGGGGGAGTGTGAAGAAGGAATGTCGATTGCCAGGAGATAAGAGGCAACATTCCTTTGCCATAAAGATTAGGAGAGATAAGACAACAACAACAACAACAAGGCACATCACAGGAACATTATCAAACAAAATGTGACACCGAGACACATAAGGGGGTGTTAGGACAGGTAACCAGAAGCTTGGTCAAAGAGGTAGATTTTAAGGAGCGGCATAAAGGACATCAGGGGTAACAGCTAATAAATTAAACAGCAGCCATTATGTCGACAGGATAGAAACATAAAAACATAGAAGATAGGAGCAGGAGTAGGCCATTCGGCCCCTCGAGCCCGCTCCGGCATTTAATGAGATCATGGCTGATCATCCAAATTCAGTACCCTGTCCCTGCCTTCAACCCATATCCCTTGATCCCATTAGTCTTAAGAAAAATATCTAACTCCTTCTTGAATATATTTAATGAATTGGCCTCAACTGCCTTCTGTGGTAGAGAATTCCACAGGTTCACCACTCTCTGGGTGAAGAAATTCCTCCTCATCTCTGTCCTAAATGGCTTACCCCTTATTCGTAGATTGTGACCCCTGGTTCTGGACTCCCCCGCCATCGGGAACATCCTTCCTGCATCTAGTCTGTATGGTCCTGTCTGCGAGGGTGGGGTGATTATAGTCATGTCTGCGAGGGTGGGGTAAATATAGTCCTATCTGCGAGGGTGGGGTGAATATAGTCTCGTCTGTGAGGGTGGGATGAATATAGTCTTGCCTGTGAGGGTGGGGTGAATACAGTCCTGTCTGCGAGGGTGGGGTGAATATAGTCCTGTCTGCGAGTTTGGGGTGAATATAGTCCTGTCTGCGAGGGTGGGGTGAATATAGTCCTGTCTGCAAGGGTGGGGTGATAATATTTTCCTGTCTGCAGGGTGGGGTGAATATAGTCCTGTCTGCGAGGGTGGGGTGAGTATAGTCCCGTATGTGAGGGTGGGGTGAATATAGTCCTCTCTGCGAGGGTGGGGTGAATATAGTCCTGTCTGCGAGGGTGGGGTGAATATAGTCCTGTCTGCGAGAGTGTGGTGAATATAGTCCTGTCTGCGAGGGTGGGGTGAATATAGTCCTGTCTGCGAGGGTGGGGTTAATATATTCCTGTCTGCAAGGGTGGGGTGAATATACTCCTGTCTGTGAGTGGGGTGAATATATTCCTGTCTGCGAGCATGGGATGAATATAGTCCTGTCTGTGAGAGTGAGGTGAATATAGTCCTGTCTGCGAGGGTGGGGTGAATATAGTCCTGTCTGTGAGTGTGGGGTGAATATAGTCCTGTCTGTGAGTGTGGGGTGAATATATTCCCGTCTGTGAGGGTGGGGTGAATATATTCCCGTCTGCGAGGGTGGGGTGAATATAGTCCTGTCTGTGAGTGTGGGGTGAATATAGTCCTGTCTGTGAGAGTGGGGTGAATATAGTCCTGTCTGCGAGAGTGGGATGAATATAGTCCAGTCTGTGAGAGTGGGGTGAATATAGTCCCGTCTGTGAGAGTGGGGTGAATATAGTCCTGTCTGCAAGAGTGGGATGAATATAGTCCAGTCTGCGAGAGTGGGATGAATAAAGTCCTGTCTGTGAGAGTGGGGTGAATATGATCCTGTCTGTGAGAGAGGGGTGAATATAGTCCTGCCTGTGAGGGTGGGGTGAATATAGTCCTGTCTGTGAGGGTGGGGTGAATATAGTCCTGTCTGTGAGAGTGGGGTGAATATAGTCCTTTCTGCGAGGGTGGGGTGAATATTGTCCCGTCTGTGAGGGTGGGGTGAATATAGTCCTGTCTGTGAGATTGGGATGAATATAGTCCGGTCTGTGAGGGTGGGTGAAAATAGTCCTGTCTGTGAGAGTGGGGTAAATATAGTCCTGTCTGCGAGGGTGGGGTGAATATAGTCCTGTCTGCGAGGATGGGGTAAATATCGTCCTGTCTGAGAGGGTGGGGTGAATATAGACCTGTCTGTGAGAGTGGGGTGAATATAGTCCTGTCTGCAAGGGTCGGGTGAATATAGTCCCATCTGTGAGAGTGGGTGAAAATAGTCCTGTCTGTGAGAGTGGGGTGAATATAGTCCTGTCTGCTAGGGTGCGGTAAATATCGTCCTGTCTGAGAGGGTGGGGTGAATATAGCCCCGTCTGTGAGAGTGGGGTGAATTTATTCCTGTCTGCGAGGGTGGGGTGAATATTGTCCTGTCTGCGTGGGTGGGATGAATATTGTCCTGTCTGCGAGGGTGGGGTGAATATAGTCCTGTCTGCGAGTTTGGGGTGAATATAGTCCTGTCTGCGAGGGTGGGGTGAATATAGTCCTGTCTGCGAGTTTGGGGTGAATATAGTCCTGTCTGCGAGGGTGGGGTGAATATAGTCCTGTCTGCGAGGGTGGGGTGAATATAGTCCTGTCTGTGAGCATGGGATGAATATAGTCCTGTCTGTGAGAGTGAGGTGAATATAGACCTGTCTGTGAGGGTGGGGTGAATATATTCCCGTCTCTGAGGATGGGGTGAATATAGCCCTGTCTGCGAGGGTGGGGTGAATATAGTCCTGTCCGCAAGGGTGGGGTGAATATAGTCCTGTCTGCGAGGGTGGGGTGAATATAGTCCTGTCCGCAAGGGTGGGGTGAATATAGTCCTGTCTGTGAGGGCGGGGTTGAATATAGTCCTGTCTGCGAGGGTGGGGTGAATATTGTCCCATCTTTGAGGGTGGGGTGAATATATTCCCGTCTGCGAGGGTGGGGTGAATATAGTCCTGTCTGTGAGAGTGGGGTGAATATATTATCGTCTGTGTGTGTGGGGTTAATATAGTCCTGTGTGTGAGAGTGGGGTGAATATAGTCCTGTCTGCGAGGGTGGGGTGAATATAGTCCCATCTGTGAGAGTGGGGTGAATATAGTCCTGTCTGTGAGGGTGGGGTGAATATAGTCCTGTCCGTGAGGGTGGGGTGAATATAGTCCTGTCTGTGAGGGTGGGGTGAATATAGTCCTGTCTGTGAGAGTGGGGTGAATATAGTCCTGTCTGCGAGGGTGGGGTGAATATAGTCCCGTCTGTGAGGGTGGGGTGAATATTGGCCTGTCTGCGTGGCTGGGGTGAATATAGCCCCGTCTGTGAGGGTGGGTTGAATATAGTCCTGTCTGTGAGAGTGGGGTGAATATAGTCCTGCCTGCGAGAGTGGGGTGAATATAGTCCTGTCTGTGAGGGTGGGGTGAATATAGTCCTGTCTGTGAGTGTGGGGTGAATATAGTCCTGTCTGTGAGGGTGGGGTGAATATAGTCCTGTCTGTGAGAGTGGGGTGAATATAGTCCTGTTTGCGAGGGTGGGGTGAATATAGTCCTGTCTGTGAGGGTGGGGTGAATTTTGGCCTTTCTGCGTGGCTGGGGTGAATATAGTCCCGTCTGTGAGGGTGGAGTGAATATAGTCCTGTCTGTGAGTGTGTGGTGAATATAGTCCTGTCTGTGAGGGTGGGGTGAATATGGGATTGGGGGTAATACTCTGGCATGGATAGAGGATTGGCTATCTAACAGAAGGCAGAGAGTTGGGATAAATGGTTCATTCTCAGACTGGCAATCAGTAACTAGTGGTGTTCCGCAGGGGTCAGTGCTGGGTCCCCAACTCTTTACAATCTATATTAACGATTTGGAGGAGGGGACCGAGTGTAACATATCAAAGTTTGCAGATGATACTAAGATGGGAGGGAAGGTAATGAGCGAGGAGGACATAAAAAACCTGCAAGGGGACATAGACAGGCTAAGTAAGTGGGCAGAGATTTGGCAGATGGAATACAATACTGGAAAGTGTGAGGTTATGCACTTTGGCAGGAAAAATCGTAGAGCAAGTTATTATCTTAATGGCAAGAAACTGGAAAGTACTGAAGTACAAAGGGATCTGGGGGTCCTGGTGCACGAAACTCAAAAGGTTAGTATGCAGGTGCAGCAAGTGATTAAGAAGGCCAATGGAATGTTGGCTTTCATTGCTAGGGGGATAGAATATAAAAATAGGGAGGTATTGCTTCAGCTGTACAAGGTATTGGTGAGACCGCACCTGGAATACTGCGTACAGTTTTGGTGTCCGTACTTAAGAAAGGACATACTTGCTCTCGAGTCAGTACAAAGAAGGTTCACTCGGTTAATCCCGGGGATGAGGGGATGGACATATGAGGAGAGGTTGAGTAGATTGGGACTCAACTCATTGGAGTTCAGAAGAATGAGAGGCGATCTTATTGAAACATATAAGATTGTGAAGGGGTTGGATCGGGTGGATGCGGGGAGGATGTTCCCGATGATGGGTGAAACTAGAACTAGGGGGCATATTCTTAGAATAAGGGGCTGCTCTTTCAAAACTGAGATGAGGAGGAACTACTTCACTCAGAGGGTGGTAGGTCCATGGAATATGCTGCCCCAAAAAGCTGTAGAAGCTACATCATTACATAAATTTAAAGCAGAAATAGACAGTTTCCTAGAAGTAAAGGGAATTAAGGGTTACGGGGAGCGGGCAGGAATTTGGACATGAGTCTAGGTTCGGATCGGTCATGGCCCTGTGGGTAGCGGAGCGGGCCCAGGGGCCGTGTAGCCTGATCCTGCTCCTACTTCGTGTGTCTAATTCTGTTAGATTCAGGAGATGGTTCTGTGATAGTGGATTGGCGGTTAGGATCAGATCAGCCATGATCTTATTGAATGGCGGAGCAGGCTCGAGGGGCCGATTGGCCTACTCCTGCTCCTATTTCTTATGTTCTTATGTTCTTATGTCCTGTCTGCGTGAGCGGGGTGAATATATTCCTGTCTGCGAGGGTGGGGTGAATATAGTCCCATCTGTGAGAGTGGGGTGAATATAGTCCTGTCTGTGAGGGTGGGGTGAATATAGTCCTGTCCGTGAGGGTGGGGTGAATATAGTCCTGTCTGTGAGGGTGGGGTGAATATAGTCCTGTCTCTGAGAGTGGGGTGAATATAGTCCTGTCTGCGAGGGTGGGGTGAATATAGTCCCGTCTGTGAGGGTGGGGTGAATATTGGCCTGTCTGCGTGGCTGGGGTGAATATAGCCCCGTCTGTGAGGGTGGGTTGAATATAGTCCTGTCTGTGAGAGTGGGGTGAATATAGTCCTGCCTGCGAGAGTGGGGTGAATATAGTCCTGTCTGTGAGGGTGGGGTGAATATAGTCCTGTCTGTGAGTGTGGGGTGAATATAGTCCTGTCTGTGAGGGTGGGGTGAATATAGTCCTGTCTGTGAGAGTGGGGTGAATATAGTCCTGTCTGCGAGGGTGGGGTGAATATAGTCCTGTCTGTGAGGGTGGGGTGAATTTTGGCCTTTCTGCGTGGCTGGGGTGAATATAGTCCCGTCTGTGAGGGTGGGGTGAATATAGTCCTGTCTGTGAGTGTGTGGTGAATATAGTCCTGTCTGTGAGGGTGGGGTGAATATGGGATTGAGGGTAATACTCTGGCATGGATAGAGGATTGGCTATCTAACAGAAGGCAGAGAGTTGGGATAAATGGTTCATTCTCAGACTGGCAATCAGTAACTAGTGGTGTTCCGCAGGGGTCAGTGCTGGGTCCCCAACTCTTTACAATCTATATTAACGATTTGGAGGAGGGGACCGAGTGTAACATATCAAAGTTTGCAGATGATACTAAGATGGGAGGGAAGGTAATGAGCGAGGAGGACATAAAAAACCTGCAAGGGGACATAGACAGGCTAAGTAAGTGGGCAGAGATTTGGCAGATGGAATACAATACTGGAAAGTGTGAGGTTATGCACTTTGGCAGGAAAAATCGTAGAGCAAGTTATTATCTTAATGGCAAGAAACTGGAAAGTACTGAAGTACAAAGGGATCTGGGGATCCTGGTGCACGAAACTCAAAAGGTTAGTATGCAGGTGCAGCAAGTGATTAAGAAGGCCAATGGAATGTTGGCTTTCATTGCTAGGGGGATAGAATATAAAAATAGGGAGGTATTGCTTCAGTTGTACAAGGTATTGGTGAGACCGCACCTGGAATACTGCGTACAGTTTTGGTGTCCGTACTTAAGAAAGGACATACTTGCTCTCGAGTCAGTACAAAGAAGGTTCACTCGGTTAATCCCGGGGATGAGGGGATGGACATATGAGGAGAGGTTGAGTAGATTGGGACTCTACTCATTGGAGTTCAGAAGAATGAGAGGCGATCTTATTGAAACATATAAGATTGTGAAGGGGTTGGATCGGGTGGATGCGGGGAGGATGTTCCCGATGATGGGTGAAACTAGAACTAGGGGGCATATTCTTAGAATAAGGGGCTGCTCTTTCAAAACTGAGATGAGGAGGAACTACTTCACTCAGAGGGTGGTAGGTCCATGGAATATGCTGCCCCAAAAAGCTGTAGAAGCTACATCATTACATAAATTTAAAGCAGAAATAGACAGTTTCCTAGAAGTAAAGGGAATTAAGGGTTACGGGGAGCGGGCAGGAATTTGGACATGAGTCTAGGTTCGGATCGGTCATGGCCCTGTGGGTAGCGGAGCGGGCCCAGGGGCCGTGTAGCCTGATCCTGCTCCTACTTCGTGTGTCTAATTCTGTTAGATTCAGGAGATGGTTCTGTGATAGTGGATTGGCGGTTAGGATCAGATCAGCCATGATCTTATTGAATGGCGGAGCAGGCTCGAGGGGCCGATTGGCCTACTCCTGCTCCTATTTCTTATGTTCTTATGTTCTTATGTCCTGTCTGCGTGAGCGGGGTGAATATATTCCTGTCTGCGAGGGTGGGGTGAATATAGTCCCATCTGTGAGAGTGGGATGAATAAAGTCATGTCTGTGAGAGTCGGGTGAATATAGTCCTGTCTGCGATGGTGGGGTTAATATAGTCCTGTCTGGGAGAGTGGGCTGAATATACTCCTGTATGTGAGGGTGGGGTGAATATAGTGATGCCTGCGAGGGAGGGGAGTATATAGTCCCGTCTGTGAGGGTGGGGTGAATATATTCCTGTCTGTGAGGGTGGGGTGAATACAGTCCTGTCTGCGAGGGTGGGGTGAATAAAGTCATGTCTGTGAGAGTCGGGTGAATATAGTCCTGTCTGCGATGGTGGGGTTAATATAGTCCTGTCTGGGAGAGTGGGCTGAATATACTCCTGTATGTGAGGGTGGGGTGAATATAGTGATGCCTGCGAGGGAGGGGAGTATATAGTCCCGTCTGTGAGGGTGGGGTGAATATATTCCTGTCTGCAAGGGTGGTGTGAATATAATGATGTTTGTGAGGGTGGGGTGAATATAATCCTGCCTGCGAGGGTGGGGTGAATATAGTCCCGTCTGTGAGAGTGGAGTGAATATAACGATGTTTGTGAGGGTAGTGTGAATATAATCCTGTCTGCGAGGGTGGAGTGAATAGAACGATGTTTGTGAGGGTGGGGTGAATATAGTCCTGTCTGCGAGGGTGGGGTGAATATAACCCTGTCTATGAGGGTGGGGTGAATATAGTCCAGTCTGCGAGGGTGGGGTGAATATAACCCTGTCTGTGAGGGTAGGGTGAATATAGTCCTGTCTGCAAGAATGGTGTGAATATTGTCCCGTCTGTGAGGTTTCGGTGAATATAGTCCTGTCTGTGAGTGTGGGGTGTATATAATCCTGTCTGCGAGGGTAGGGTGAATATAGTCCAGCCTGTGAGTGTGGGGTGAATATAGTCCTGTCTGTGAGAGTGGGCTGAATATAGCCCTGTCTGTGAGAGTGGGGTGAATATAGTCCCGTCTGTGAGGGTGGGGTGAATATGGTCCTGTCTGCGAGGTTGGGGTGAATATAGTCCTGTCTGTGAGGGTGGGGTGAATATATTCCCGTCTGTGAGAGTGGGGTGAATATAGTCCTGTCTGCGAGGGTGGGGTGAATATAGTCCCATCTGTGAGTGTGGGGTGAATATCGTCCTGTCTGCGAGGGTGGGGTGAAAAGAACCCTGTCTGTGAGGTTGGGGTGAATATAGTCCTGTCTGCGAGTGTGCGGTGAATATAGTCCCGTCTGCGAGGGTGGGGTTAATATCGTCCTGTCTGCGAGGGTGGGGTGAAATGAACCCTGTCTGTGGGGGTGGGCTGAATATAGTCCTGCCTGCAAGGATGGGGTGAATATATTCCTGTCTGCGAGGGTGGGGTGAATATAGTCCTGTCTGCGAGGGTGGGGTGAATATAGTCCCGTCTGTGAGAGTGAGGTGAATATAGTCCTGTCTGTGAGGGTGGGGTGAATATAGTCCTGTCTGCGAAGGTGGGGTGAATATAGTCCTGTCTGCGAGGGTGGGGTGAATATAGTCCTGTCTGCGAGGGTGGGGTGTATATAGTCCCGTCTGTGAGATTGAGGTGAATATAATCCTTTCTGCGAGGGTGGGGTGAATATAACCCTGTCTGTGAGGGTGAGGTGAGTATAGTCCTGTCTGCAAGGGTGGGGTGAATATAGTCCTGTCTGCGAGGGTGGGGTGTATATAGTCCTGTCTGCGAGGGTGGGGTGTATATAGTCCCGTCTGTGAGATTGAGGTGAATATAATCCTTTCTGCGAGGGTGAGGTGAATATAACCCTGTCTGTGAGGGTGAGGTGAGTATAGTCCTGTCTGCAAGGGTGGGGTGAATATAGTCCTGTCTGAGAGGGTGGGGTGAATATAGTCCTGTCTGCGAGGGTGGGATGAATATAGTCCTGTCTGCAAGGGTGGGGTGAATATAGTCCTGTCTGCGAGGGTGGGGTGCATATAGTCCTGTCCGCGAGGGTGGGGTTAATATAGTCCTGTCTGCGAGGGTGGGGTGAATATAGTCCCGTCTGTGAGGGTGGGGTGAATATAGTCCAGTCTGCGAGGGTGGGGTGAATATAGTCCTGTCTGCGAGGTTGGGGTGAATATAGTCCCGTATGTGAGGGTGGGGTGAATATAGTCCTGTCTGCGAGGGTGGGGTGAATATAGTCCCGTCTGTGAGAGTGGGCTGAATATAGTCCCGTATGTGAGGGTGGGGTGAATATAGTTCAGTCTACGAGGGTGGGGTGAATATAGTCCTGTCTATGAGAGTGGGCTGAATATAGCCCTGTCTGTTTAAGTGGGGTGAATATAGTCCTGTCTGTGAGGTTGGGGTGAATATGGTCCTGTCTGTGAGGGTGGGGTGAATATAGTCCTGTCTATGAGAGTGGGCTGAATATAGCCCTGTCTGTTTAAGTGGGGTGAATATAGTCCCGTCTGTGAGGGTGGGGTGAATATATTCCCGTCTGTGAGTGTGGGGTGAATATAGTCCCGTCTGTGAGGGTGGGGTGAATATATTCTCGTCTGTGAGAGTGGGGTGAATATAGTCCTGTCTGTGAGGGTGGGGTGAATATAGTCCCGTCTGTGAGGGTGGCGTGAATATAGTCCTGTCTGTGAGGGTGGCGTGAATATAGTCCTGTCTGTGAGGGTGGCGTGAATATAGTCCTGTCTGTGAGGGTGGCGTGAATATAGTCCTGTCTGTGAGGGTGGGGTGAATATAGTCCTGTCTGTGAGGGTGGCGTGAATATAGTCCTGTCTGTGAGGGTGGCGTGAATATAGTCCTGTCTGCGAGGGTGGGGTGAATATGGTCCTGTCTGTGAGGGTGGGGTGAATATAGTCCTGTCTGTGAGAGTGGGGTGAATATAGTCCTGTCTGTGAGTGTGGGGTGAATATGGTCCTGTCTGTGAGTGTGGGGTGAATATAGTCCTGTCTGTGAGAGTGGGGTGAATATAGTCCTGTCTGTGAGAGTGGGGTGAATATAGTCCTGTCTGTGAGTGTGGGGTGAATATAGTCCTGTCTGTGAGGGTGGGGTGAATATAGTCCTGTCTGTGAGAGTGGGGTGAATATAGTCCTGTCTGTGAGTGTGGGGTAAATATAGTCCTGTCTGTGAGGGTGGGGTGAATGTAGTCCTGTCTGTGAGTGTGGGGTGAATATAGTCCTGTCTGTGAGAGTGGGGTGAATATAGTCCTGTCTGTGAGGGTGGGGTGAATGTAGTCCTGTCTGTGAGTGTGGGGTGAATGTAGTCCTGTCTGTGAGTGTGGGGTGAATATAGTCCTGTCTGTGAGAGTGGGGTGAATATAGTCCTGTCTGCGAGAGTGGGGTGAATATAGTCCCAACTGTGAGGGTGAGGTAAAAATAGTCCTGTCTGTGAGGGTTGGGTGATTATACTCCTGTCTGTAAGGGTGGGGTGAATATAGTCCTGTCTGCGAGCGTGGGGTGAATATAGTCCTGTCTGCGAGTGTGGAGTGAATTTATTCCTGTCTGCGAGGGTGGGGTGAATATAGTCCTGTCTGCGAGGGTGGGGTGAATATAGTCCTGTCTGAGAGGGTGGGGTGAATATATTCCCATCTGTGAGGGTGGGGTGAATATAGTCCTGTCTGTGTGGGTGGGGTGAATATAGTCCTGTCTGCGACGTTGGGGTGAATATAGTCCCGTATGTGAGGGTGGGGTGAATATAGTCCTGTCTGCGAGGGTGGGGTGAATATAGTCCCGTCTGTGAGGGTGGGGTGAATATAGTCCAGCCTGCGAGGGTGGGGTGAATATAGTCCTGTCTGCGAGGGTGGGGTAAATATAGACCTGTCTGTGTGAGTGGGGTGAATATAGTCCTGTCTGTGTGAGTGGGGTGAATATATTCCCGTCTGTGAGGGTAGGGTGAAAATAGTCCTTTTGGCGAGGGTGGGGTGAATATAGTCCCATCTGTGAGGGTAGGGTGAATATAGTCCTGTCTGTGAGATTGGGGTGAATATATTCCTGTCTGTGAGAGTTGGGTGAATATAGTCCTGTCTGCGAAGGTTTTGTGAATATAGTCCTGTCTGTGTGAGTGGGGTGAATATAGTCCCAACTGTGAGGGTGAGGTGAAAATAGTCCTGTCCGCAAGGGTGGGGTGAATATAGTCCTGTCTGCGAGGGTTGGGTGAATATAGTGCTGTCTGAGAGGGTGGGGTGAATATATTCCCATCTGTGAGGGTGGGGTGAATATAGTCCTGTCTGCGAGTGTGGAGTGAATTTATTCCTGTCTGCGAGGGTGGGGTGAATATAGTCCTGTCTGCGAGGGTGGGGTGAATATAGTCCTGTCTGTCAGGGTGGGGTGTATATAGTCCTGTCTGTGAGGGTGGGGTGAATATAGTCCCGTATGTGAGGGTGGGTGAATATAGTCCTGTCTGCGAAGGTGGGGTGAATATAGTCCTGTCTGCGAGTTTGGGGTGAATATATTCCTGCTGCGAGGGTGGGGTGATAATATTTTCCTGTCTGCAAGGGTGGTGTGAATATAGTCCCGTATGTGAGGGTGGGTTGAATATAGTCCTGTCTGCGAGGGTGGGCTGAATATAGTCCCGTATGTGAGGGTGGGGTGAATAAAGTCCTGTCTGCTAGAGTGTGCTGAATGTAACCCTGTCTGTGAGTGTGGGGTGAAAATAGTCCTGTCAGCGAGGGTGGGGTGAATATAGTCCTGTCTGCGAGAGTGGAGTGAATATATTCCTGTCTGCAAGGGTGGGGTGAATATAACCCTGTCTGCGAGGGTTGGGTGAATATAGTTCTGTCTGCGAGGGTGTGGTGAATATATTCATGTCTGCGAGGGTGGGGTGAATATATTCCTGTATGCTAGTGTAGGGTGAATATAGTCATGTCTGTGAGGGTGGGGTAAATATAACCCTTTCTGCGAGGATGGGGTGAATATAGTCCTGTCTGGGAGGATGGGGTGAATATAGTCCTGTCTGGGAGGATTGGGTGAATATAGTCCTGTCTGTGAGGCTGGGGTGAATATAGTCCTGTCTGTGAGGATGGGGTGAATATAGTCCTGTCTGGGAGGATTGGGTGAATATAGTCCTGTCTGTGAGGCTGGGGTGAATATAGTCCTGTCTGGGAGGGTGGGGTGAATATAGTCCTGTCTGGGAGGGTGGGGTGAATATAGTCCTGTCTGGGAGGGTGGGGTGAATATAGTCCTGTCTGTGAGGATGGGGTGAATATAGCCCTGTCTGTGAGGATGGGGTGAATATAGTCCTGTCTGGGAGGGTGGGGTGAATATAGTCCTGTCTGTGAGGATGGGGTGAATATAGTCCTGTCTGGGAGGGTGGGGTGAATATAGTCCTGTCTGTGAGGATGGGGTGAATATAGTCCTGTCTGGGAGGGTGGGGTGAATATAGTCCTGTCTGTGAGGATGGGGTGAATATAGTCCTGTCTGGGAGGGTGGGGTGAATATAGTCCTGTCTGGGAGGGTGGGGTGAATATAGTCCTGTCTGTGAGGATGGGGTGAATATAGCCCTGTCTGTGAGGATGGGGTGAATATAGTCCTGTCTGGGAGGGTGGGGTGAATATAGTCCTGTCTGTGAGGATGGGGTGAATATAGCCCTGTCTGTGAGAGTGAGGTGAATATAGTCCTGTCTGGGAGGGTGGGGTGAATATAGTCCTGTCTGTGAGAGTGGGGTGAATATAGCTCTGTCTGGGAGGATGGGGTGAATATAGTCCTGTCTGTGAGGATGGGGTGAATATAGTCCTGTCTGTGAGCATGGGGTGAATATAGCTCTGTCTGGGAGGATGGGGTGAATATAGTCCTGTCTGCGAGGGTGAGGTGAATATAGTCCTGTCTGCGAGGGTGAGGTGAATATAGTCCTGTCTGCGAGGGTGAGGTGAATATAGTCCTGTCTGCGAGCGTGGGCTGAATATAGTCCTGTCTGCGAGGGTGAGGTGAATATAGTCCTGTCTGCGAGGGTGAGGTGAATATAGTCCTGTCTGCGAGCGTGGGCTGAATATAGTCCTGTCTGCGAGGGTGAGGTGAATATAGTCCTGTCTGCGAGGGTGAGGTGAATATAGTCCTGCCTGTGAGAGTGAGGTGAATATAGTCCTGTCTGTGAGGTTGGGGTGAATATAGTCCTGTCTGTGAGAGTGAGGTGAATATAGTCCTGTCTGCGAGGGTGAGGTGAATATAGTCCTGTCTGCGAGGGTGAGGTGAATATAGTCCTGTCTGCGAGGGTGAGGTGAATATAGTCCTGTCTGCGCGGGTGGTCTGAATATAACCCTGTCTCTGTGGACAGGCAGAACCCAACTGTACACTGAAAGTGTTGCCAGCCTAAGGTTTGCTGTTATACCATCCCAGGAGTTGATGTACTCCTCATCCCATGTCGGGGTGGGAGCGATTGTAAACGATGTAAGTGAAGTGGAGCTGAGGCTTGATTGTGCATTAACTGACTAACAGATGTGTATCGAGTCCTGACATTCTTTACCAGTAAACTTATACTTACTCTGATTCAATGCTAATGCAGGGGCATAAATGACAATCCCAGTGTACAGCACCTTTAAAAAGATATTCAGTATCATTAACCAATATTTTCACCCAGAGCCATATTGAATCAATTACTTCACCCACATGATGAAATTAATGATGCCTCACTGGACTGTGCCACAGGCTCAGGGCTGAGTGAAACATGAGGGGGTCGATTTTAGTTCAGGCGCGGGGAATTGGCTGGTTCCCCAAATTTAGTGATTCCGACACGATTGTAAATGGGTCTATGAGATTGATGCAATTTTAACGCAATTGGCCAATTGATTTCCAGCGTGTGGGAAGCCTTGGCAATTGAGTATTTCCAGTCAGAAAGTCACAGAATATGACGTCATCATTGCTGCTGCTTCTAAGGTCCACAGCAAGCCTTGCTTCCTCTGCAGGCTCCCAAATGTCACCATTAAGATGGCACAGGAGCCTGCAGGAGGAACGGCCAGCGGGAGGGCCAGATCTGCCCCCAAATTTGATGAGGCTTCACTCCAGGCATTGCTGGATGGTGCTAGGGCCCACAGGGAGGCCCTGTTCCCTTCTTCAGGGAGGAAGAGGCCTCCCAGTCAGACCAAGGCTGTGTGGCTACAGGTGGCTGGTGAAGTCAATTCCTTGGGGCTCACACGAAGAACGTGGTTTCAGTGTAGGAAAAGAGAGCTCACAATAAAAGAGAACAAGCGAGGACAGGAGGAGGGCCACCATCAGTATCCCACCTCACCCCCTGGGCGGAGGCAATCCTGGAGATCGTAGGACTGGAGGATGAGGCACAAGTGGGGGACGGACAGATGGGTGCATCACAGCAAGCTGGTGGCAGAATAGTTTTCCATCTCTCTCATTGACATTGCATGAGTCGCTGATAATGATTCTGAAGCTATAACAAATGGACCTATGATCATCTGCAATATGCAATGTGCATGTAACCTTGACCTCACATCTCCAACTCTTTCCTTCACTTCCCCACAGGACCATCGAGAGCCCCTGTCCCCACTGTCCAGGAGGACAGCTGTAGTGTATGTGCCTTTAAGTCAGAACTACTTTTACAGCTCCTGTATACTGTAGTACCGGCAGTGACCACACCTGTATATAAGCTTTGCGCATGCCTCTGTACCCCCAGTCTTGAGACTACCCTCCTCCAGTAAAGACCTGTTTATTGTTAATGTACAGCATCCGTGTGATTATTTAATAACAGCATATCCACTGAACCACGGATCCAACACCAGCTGTGGAACATTCCGGACCCTTTGACATGGGGAACATGTTTTGGCTTTCTCCTCAATATTTCCATCGAGACCTGGCCACCAGAAGTAGCTTCTTGCCATTTCCTTCATCCGAACCATCCCACTGTGGCCTGTATGAAGTTGTTGCAGTAGAGGTTCCCTCAGAGGTGGCGGAATGATGACACGGCGTCCCCAAAGAAGACAACCTGCCTGGACGGAGAGCTCATTTCTTTTTGAAATGTAAGGTTTCAAACTAGGAGAATCTCCTATAGCTCTCCCTCGAATGACATCGTCCATTACCTCAGACAGGACTGGATCGTTGCGGGTGTACCTTCGCACCTGAACTGCCGTGACAGGTGCTCCCTCCACTTGTCTAAAGTAGAAGATGTCTATCTGACGAGGCTCTGGGGGAGTAACAGGCAAGGGTAGCCTTGAGAGACTGTCTGCATTGCCGTGCAAGTCTGATTTGCGATATTTGATGTTGTATGTGTGTCCTGACAACAGTAAAGCCCACCTTTGCATCCTGCTTGCAGCAAGAGACGGAATTCTGGTGTGGGGCCCGAAGATTGAAGTCAATGGACGGTGGTTCGTCAGGAGTGTGAACCTTCTCCCAAACAGGTACTGATGAAATTTTCGAATTCCAAAAATGATTCCCAAGGCCTCGCACTCAATCTGTGCATAGTTACTCTCGGCCTTGTTCAAGGCGCGTGATGCGAAGGCGATAGGTTTCTCTTCACCAGAAGGCATGATGTGGGATATGACTGCTCCCACACCATATGGTGATGCATCACATGCTAGCTGCACGGGTAGCTTTGGGTCGAAGTGTGTCAGGACCTCCGATTTCAGCAATGCTTTCTTTGCTTGGGCGAAAGCTTCGTTGCACAGTTCAGTCCGTTTCCATGTTTTGCCTTGACATAGCAACTGATGTAACGGCTTCAGCAATGTTGCTAAGTCTGGAATAAACTTCCCATAGTAGTTAAGTAGCCCCAGAAATGAACGTA
Organism: Somniosus microcephalus; assembly: GCF_052327205.1. Lineage (NCBI taxonomy): Eukaryota > Metazoa > Chordata > Chondrichthyes > Squaliformes > Somniosidae > Somniosus > Somniosus microcephalus. Next base: position 70,940,297 of record NC_141004.1, on the reverse strand, counting down.
ACTGGCTCACATTCTGGGGTGCTGGGGCCTCCACGATCGCCTTGACCTTTGACGGCGCCTTATGCAGGCCAGTAGCATCAATCACATGCCCCAGGTACTCAACTGAAGACTGAAAGAATTCACATTTGTCTTTACGAACTCTGGTCCATACTCTTTCAGTCGTTGCAGTGTCGCATCCAAGTTCAGAAGATGATCCTCCTCATTGTTGAGCATTCACAATGCTGAGAGGGTCGTGGATAGCACGTTTAGTGAGTTGGTCACACCGCAGGGAAGGGCTGCACAGGAAGACAGGAAATGGGTGACCACCAGGCGGAGCAATAGAAGCAGGCAGGTAGTGCAGGAGACCCCTGTGACCATTCCCCTCTCAAACAAGTATACCGCTTTGGATACTGTTGAGGGGGATGACTCACCAGGGGAAGGCAGCAGCAGCCAACTTCCTGGCACTGGGGGTGCTCCTGCTGCCCAGGAAGGGGGGAAAAAGAGTGGGAGAGCAATAGTGGTAGGGGATTCTATAGTAAGGGGAACAGATAGGCGTTTCTGTGGCCGTAGACGTGAATCCAGGATGGTTTGTTGCCTCCCTAGTGCCAGGGTCAAGGATATCACTGAGCGGCTGCAGGGCACTCTGGAGGGGGAGGGTGAACAGCCAGAGGCCGTGGTCCACATTGGTACCAACGACATAGGTAAAAAGAGGGATGAGGCCCTGCAGCAAGAATTTAGGGAGCTAGGTGAAGGATTAAAGAGCAGGACCTCAAAGGTTGTAATCTCTGGATTACTCCCGGTGCCACGTGCTAGTGGGTATAGGAATAGGAAGATAGAACAGATGAATGCGTGGCTAAAGGGATGGTGCAGGGGGGAGGGCTTTAGTTTCCTGGATCACTGGGTCTGCTTCTGGGAAAGGTGGGACTTGTACAAGTCGGACGGTTTACACCTGAACCAGAGGGGAACCAATATCCTTGCGGGGAGGTTTGCTAGCACTGCTGGGGGGGGTTTAAACTAACTTGGCAGGGGGATGGGGTACAGAGTGGAGCTATAGTAGGGGGTGATTTACAGCCAAATACAGAGGAAAAAACAAGTCAGCTGGGAAGGCAGAGCAAATATGTGAAGGCAAAAGGGAATATGGCAGGGCTGGAAGGCATTTATTTTAATGCAAGGAGTCTTGCAAATAAGGTGGATGAACTGAAGTTGTTGTTGAGCACATGGGAGTACGATATTGTTGCTATCACGGAGACATGGTTGAGGGAGGGTCAGGACTGGCAGCTCAATATTCCGGGGTATAGAATCTTCAGGCGAGACAGAGGGGGGTGTAAAAGGGGAGGGGGTGTTGCAATATTAATTAAGGAGTCAATTACTGCTGTAAGGAGGGATGATATATTAGCGGGTTCCTCTAATGAGGCCATATGGGTAGAACTTAAAAACAAAAAGGGGGCAAGCACTTTGCTGGGAGTGTACTATAGGCCCCCAAACAGTCAGGGGGAGATAGAGGAACAGATATGTAGGCAAATCTCAGAGAAGTGTGAAAATAATAGGGTAATAATAGTGGGGGATTTCAACTTCCCCAATATAAATTGGGATAGTCAGAGTGTGAAAGGCTTAGAGGGTGCAGAATTCTTAAAGTGCATCCAGGAGAGCTTTTTGAGCCAACATGTAGAAAGTCCTACAAGAGAGGGGGCGGTACTGGACCTAATTCTGGGGAATGTAGCCGGGCAAGTGGTGGAAGTGTCAGTAGGAGAGCATTTTGGCGACAGTGACCATAATTCGGTGAGATTTAAGGTGGTCATGGAAAAAGACAAAGACGGCCCGGAAATAAGGGTTCTAAATTGGGGTAAGGCCGATTTTAATATGATAAGGCAGGATCTGGCCAAAGTGGACTGGGAGCAGCTACTTATAGGAAAATCCACATCAAAACAGTGGGAGACTTTCAGAAGGGAAATAGAGAGAGTACAACGCCAACATGTTCCTGTAAAGGTCAAGGGTGGGACCAACAAGCAAAGGGAACCTTGGATGACAAGGGATATACAAAAATGCATTAGAAATAAAAGGGGGGCTTTTGGCAGTTACAAAAGACTAAAGACGGAAGAAGCCCTAGAGGAGTATAAAAAGTGCAGGGGCATACTTAAAAAAGAAATTAGGAGGGCGAGGAGGGGCCATGAAATAACACTGGTGAGCAAAATAAAGGAAAATCCTAAGATGTTTTATAAGTATATTAAGGGCAAGAGGATAACCAGGGAAAGGGTAGGGCCCATTAGGGACCAAAGTGGCAATCTGTGTGTAGAGCCAGATGATGTAGGCGGGGTTTTAAATGAATTTTTTGCATCTGTGTTCACTATGGAGAAAGACGATGCAGACATAGAAATCGGGCAAGGGGACTGTGACATACTTGAACATATTAACATCAAGAGGGAGGAGGTGCTAGCGGTTTTAGCAGGCCAAAAAGTGGATAAATCCCCAGGCCCGGACGATATGTATCCCAGGCTGCTGTGGGAGGCAAAGGAGGAGATTGCAGGGGCTCTGACACAAATTTTCAGAACCTCTCTGGCCACAGGGGATGTACCAGAGGACTGGAGAACAGCTAATGTAGTACCATTATACAAGAAGGGTAGCAGGGATAAACCAGGAAATTACAGGCCAGTGAGCCTAACATCTGTGGTAGGGAAATTATTGGAAAAAATTCTGAGGGACAAAATTAGTCTCCACTTGGAGAGGCAAGGATTAATCGGGGATAGTCAGCATGGCTTTGTCAAGGGTAAATCATGTCTGACAAATCTGATTGAATTTTTCGAGGGGGTGACTAGGGGGGTGGATGAGGGAAATGCTGTGGATGTGGTTTACATGGACTTCAGTAAAGCTTTTGACAAAGTCCCGCATAGGAGACTGGTCAAGAAGGTAAGAGCCCATGGGATCCAGGGTGCCTTGGCGCGTTGGATCCTAAACTGGCTGAGTGGCAGGAGGCAGAGGGTGATGGTCGAAGGTTGCTTTTGTGACTGGAAGCCTGTGTCCAGTGGGGTACCTCAGGGATCGGTGCTGGGTCCCTTGTTGTTTGTGATCTACATAAATGATTTGGATGAGAATGTAAAAGGTATGATCAGTAAGTTTGCAGATGACACGAAAATTGGTGGGGTGGTAAATTGCGAGGAGGAAAGCCTCAGGCTACAGGACGATATAAACGGGTTGGTCAGATGGGCGGAAAAGTGGCAAATGGAATTTAACCCTGAAAAGTGCGAGGTGATGCATTTTGGACGGACAAATAAGGCAAGGGAATACACAATGAGTGGTGGGACCCTAGGAAGTACAGAGGGTCAGAGGGACCTTGGTGTACATGTACATAGATCCCTGAAGGCAGCGGAACAGGTAGATAAGGTGGTTAAAAAAGCATATGGGATACTTGCCTTCATTAGCCGAGGCATAGAATATAAGAGCAGGGAGGTTATGATGGAGCTGTACAAAACGCTGGTGAGGCCACAGCTGGAGCACTGTGTGCAGTTCTGGTCACCTCACTATAGGAAGGATGTGATTGCTTTGGAGAGGGTGCAGAGAAGATTCACCAGGATGTTACCTGGGATGGAGCGCCTCAGCTATGAAGAAAGACTAAACAGGCTGGGGTTGTTTTACTTGGAGCAAAGAAGGCTGAGGGGGGACCTGATTGAGGTGTACAAAATGATGAGGGGCATAGATAGGGTAGACAAAGAGGAACTTTTCCCCTTAGTAGGGGGGTCAATAACAAGGGGGCATAGATTCAAGGTAAGGGGCAGGAGATTTAGTGGGGATTTGAGGAGGAACTTTTTCACCCAGAGGGTGGTTGGAATGTGGAACTCAATGCTTAAAAGGGTGGTAGAGGCAGGAACCCTCACAACATTCAAGAAGCATTTGGATGAGCACTTGAAATGCCATTGCATACAAGGCTACGGACCAAATGCTGGAAAATGGGATTAGATTAGACAGGGCTTGATGGCCGGCGCAGACACGATGGGCCGAAGGGCCTCTTTCTGTGCTGTAAAACTCTATGACTCTATGACTCTATTTGTCCCAGTGACAAGTGTTGTGTATGTAATAGGTATGTTACTTTAAACCTATGGCCAGGGCAGCACTACTTTGTAGGGCGTAGTGATACCGTAGTACCACTCCTGGCCATAGGGGTATAAATAGTACTGTGGGTACTGATCTCCCCTCAGTTCCCGCCTGTTGGTATTAAGTAAAGACCTACGTTAAATCTTCCAAGCTGTCTCTTCATTATTGGATTAAGTATAGACACATACTTTATACTGGCGACGAGTAAGGTTCAAACTCACCAGTACATGGTGCAACAAAGGAACGGCAGCAGTACGGAGAGAGAAGGAGAGAGGCTTCTTACCAGCTAGCCTGCAGAGTCCAGCGTCGACCGAAGGAGGCCGCCCAGCACTCCGGGTTCGGGAGGAGCGGCAGCAACGGAGCGAGAGAGAGAGGTTTCCAGCGGAGGCTGCAGCAGCTGAGAGAAGAGGCTGAACGGGCGCTCCAGCCATGGGGCAAAAGTCCACCCAGGGCCAGGTAAACTGAAATCCTTCCCGGGGAACGGGAGCTGCAAGGGCCAGAATGGGCAGGCGATCTGGGGAACAAACGGAGCCACGAGGACTAGCAAGCCACGAGAGGGGAAGGTCTTTGTTAATAGCGGCGGTGGCAATAACGGGAGCTGCAAGGGCCAAAAATAACGAAGCTGGAGAGAGGTCATTAGCCGCAGCAGGAGAAAAGGCGGGAAAAACACCATCTAGTGGACAAAGGGGAAAAGTTTTTTTTTCTCTTCAACAGTTTAAAATAAAAAAATAAAAAAACGCCATCTAGTGGAGAAAGGCGGGAAAAGCTCTTCAGCAGTTTACAATGTCTAAAGAAGGGTGGTTGTCAGCATTTGTTGAGGACACAGAAGAGTGGGATGCCTATATCGAAAGGCATGAACTTTATTGCATAGTAAACAAGGTGGAAGATGACAAAAAGTAGCAACCTTATTAAATTGTATGGGGGCAAAAACATACGGTCTGCTGAGGAATCTTCTTACTCCAGAAAAGCCAGCAGACAAAACGTATGCCCAAATTGTTGATACGTTAAAGGAACATTTAAACCCTAAGCCACCATTTATAGCGGAAAGGTACCGCTTCTACAGACGCGACCAAAGGAATGATGAGTCGCAGGCAGCCTATTTAGCTGAGCTCAGAAGGTTGTCCAAACATTGCCAGTTTGGAGCCATATTGGCAGATGCGATCAGAGACAGATTTGTCTGTGGCATGTTAAATGAGAGTACACGAAAACGGTTGCTAGCCAAGAAACAGCTCAGCCTAGATCAGGCGATTGAAATAGCATCGGTCCACGAAGCAGCAGCACAGGGTGCTGCTCAAATGCGACAAAACACAACCTGCTATGTCACCCATGAGGTGACATTTCACAAAGGTAAATGCTACCATTGTGGCAAAACCACCCACGACCAAAGTAATTGTTGGTTTCGTGATAAAATATGCCGGCAGTGTGGAAAAAAGGGGCATATGGCGAAAGTTTGTCGGTCGGGTACGAAACCCAATAGTGGGGGCAGTCCGAGCAGTACCAAGGCAAGGAAAAAAATACATACGATGTCTGACAGTAGCTCAGACGAGTCACAGGAAGGCAGAAAAGCAGAGCCTAAAGGTCTGGGATGTCTCAAGTTATACGGCGTAGACAAAACGGAGGACCACAGCACAATGTGGGTTAAAATGAAGGTAGCAGGCGTCGAAGTTAATATGGAGCTGGACACGGGTTCGGCCCTATCAGTAATTAATGAACAAGATTATAACAGGCTATTCAAACGCATTCCCTTAAAGGATACGGAAATTAAATTAAAAACATATACGGGACAAAAAGTTTACCCGAAGGGAAAAATGCAAGTAACAGTTAAATACAATGGCAGGAAAGTGCCAGGACTTTATTTATACGTCCTACCAAACGGTGGACCACCACTTTTGGGTAGGGAATGGATAAGAAAAATCCATTTCGACTGGAAGTCGATACACGAGTTAAAAGTAGAGACCACCAAGGATGATACAACCATTACAAGCAGGCTGTCGAAAATATTGGCAAAAACGCCAGAGGTGTTCCAACAAGGGCTGGGGACCTTAAAGGACATTAGAGCAAAAATAACTATTGCTCAAGACGCAAACCCCAAGTTTTGTAAGGCCAGACCGGTGCCTTACGCCATTCGGCCAGCTGTGGAAGCAGAACTGGATGCTTTAGAGAGTGCAGGTGTCCTTACAAAGATTGAGTGGAGTGAGTGGGCCATGCCCATCGCCCCAGTTATAAAGAAATCTGCAAATAACACAACGGGGGAACCAAAGAAGGTTCGCATTTGCGGGGATTTTAAGATAACTATTAACCCAGTCCTGCACACGGTACAGTATCCGCTGCCGCGGATAGAGGACATATTCGCATCGTTAGCTGGGGGTAGACACTTTATGAAGATTGACCTTTGTCAAGCTTATTTACAGATGGAGGTGGAACAGGACTCGAAAAAGCTCCTAACGATTAACACACACAAGAGATTGTACCAGTACAATCGCCTGGTATTTGGTGTGGCGTCCGCCCCGGCAATATGGCAGAGGACCATGGAACAGGTCCTACAGGGCATTCCAGGAACGCAGTGCTACCTGGATGACATCCTGGTGACAGGACAAACGGATAACGACCACCTCGCTAACCTGGAGCGAGTGCTTCTGCGGTTGCAACAATACGGACTCAGGGCGAACAAGCAGAAATGTGAGTTTTTCCAGGAACGTATCTCATATTCTGGTCACATTATAGATAAGGAAGGCCTGCATAAGTCCCCGGAAAAGATCGAGGCAGTAGTGAAGGCCCCGCCCCCTGAGAATGTATCTCAGTTACGATCATTCTTAGGCCTTATAAACTACTACCATAAGTTCCTCCCGAACTTATCGTCCATTTTACATCCACTAAATTCCTTGCTGCAAACGGGAGTCTCCTGGAATTGGGACGAAGCGTGTGAGGCTGCTTTTAAAAAGGGTAAACAACTCATTACATCAAAGGAAGTGCTCGCACACTTTGACCCAAAAATGCCAATGAGGTTGGCATGTGACGCCTCCCCGTACGGTATAGGGGCAGTGTTGTCACACAAATTTCCCAACGGGACGGAGGGGCCAATAGCATTTGCCTCAAGGTCGTTAACTACAGCCGAAAGAAACTATGTGCAAATCGACAGGGAGGCCCTCAGTCTGGTGTGGGGTGTAAAAAAATTCCACCACTACCTGCATGGGCAACGTTTCACACTACTGACGGATCATCAACCGTTGGTGTCGATATTTAATCCAACAAAAGGGGTGCCCCTGATGACGGCCCAAAGGCTACAGAGATGGTCACTGTTCTTAGGAGCACACCAGTACCTTATCGAATATAAGGGTACCAAACAGCATGGCAATGCGGATGGCCTGTCGCGGCTATCCTTGCCTGCCGAGATCGAAGAGATAGTACAGGACCCCGTGGAAATATATCATACGGCTGTTATGGAACACTTGCCCATCACCAGCCAATGTATCGAGCGGGAAACACGGAACGACCCGACATTGGCAAGGGTTTATGAGTTAACCGTGAAAGGCTGGCCGGCGCAGGGTGACGCATCATTGCCGGCGTTTTTGGCAAGGAAGGACTAGTTGTCCGTCTGCCGGGGCACATTGATGTGCGGAGCCAGGTTGGTGGTCCCTCAAAAATTACAACATAAAGTGTTGCAGGACTTACACGAAGGTCATCTGGGGGGTGTCAAAATGAAAAGCCTCGCCAGAGCCTACGTCTGGTGGCCCGGCATTGACAGGGACATTGAGGAAGTAGCAAAAGCGTGCCAAGGGTGCCAGATGGTACAGAACGTACCACCACAAGCCCCACTACATCCGTGGGAGTGGCCCTCAACGCCGTGGCAAAGGATCCACGTGGACTTCGCTGGCCCCTTCCTGGATGCGATGTTCCTTATTGTAGTGGACGCCCATTCAAAATGGCCGGAGGTCATAAAGATGTCATCAACGACAGCCGAAAAGACGGTCGCAGTCTTAAGGACCATTTTTGCCCGAAACGGGGTGCCCGAGCAAGTCTGTTCGGACAATGGGCCACAATTTGTGGCAGAAGAATTTCAAGCATTCCTAAAAAGGAATGGAGTGCGACATTATACGTCTGCACCATATCATCCGGCTACAAATGGGCTGGCAGAGCACTTTGTACAGACTTTTAAAAAGGCCATCAAGGCGATGGGGGAGGAAAGGTTGCCACTACAACACAAGGTGGACAACTTCCTATTCGCATACCGTAATGCTGCACATACGGTGACCAACCAGGTCCCCGCCGTCATGTTCTTTAATAGAAGGTTAAGGTCTCGCCTTGAATTGCTCAGACCAAACATTCGGAGAGATGTGGAAAACCGAGTATTTCGTAGGGCTCCTGACAGACAGACACGGAGCTTCGAGGTGGGGCAGCAAGTGTTGGCCCGTGATTATCGGAATGAAAAGTGGCGGTCTGGTACGATAAAGGCCCGCCAGGGACCCTTGATGTACACAGTTGAGACAGGGGAAGGCATAATCAGACGACATGCTGATCAACTTGTGGAGTCCAGAAACCCAACTGATTCACTACCTCAAACGTCTCAGCACATTGTTACAGCGGAATCACGGCCCAGCTCGTCGTTACAGAGGTCTCAGGATTGCGAGGAGTTCGGCACGCCAGTGATCTCCACGGCACAGGATGTGCCACCAGACACCGACGAGTCCAGCGATGAAGGGGTGACGGAAGTACCGCCGCCTACACCGAGACCGACTAGAGAAAGACGTTATCCTAGTCGAGATAGGAGGCCTCCTCAGAGACTGAATCTATAACATGTTTCTGTTTATATATATATAAGTAGACAACTCTTGATGTAAATATGTTATGTATATTGTGTTACCAAATGTTATTAGCCCTAGTTATGGGGCATCTATTGACTTAATTGCACGGGTACGTTTTAAGTAAAAGGGGAGGAATGTTGTGTATGTAATAGGTATGTTACTTTAAACCTATGGCCAGGGCAGCACTACTTTGTAGGGCGTAGTGATACCGTAGTACCACTCCTGGCCATAGGGGTATAAATAGTACTGTGGGTACTGATCTTCCCTCAGTTCCCGCCTGTTGGTATTAAGTAAAGACCTACGTTGAATCTTCCAAGCTGTCTCTTCATTATTGGATTAAGTATAGACACATACTTTATAACAAGGATGTCGTCCAGGTAGCACTGGACTCCTGGCAGTCCACTCAAAATCTGATCCATTGCCCTTTGGATTAGAGCAGGTGCTGACGTAATTCCAAACGAAAGGCGGCAGTACCTGTATAGCCCCTTGTGTGTCACAATTGTCAGCAGCTCCTTTGATTTGTCATCGACATGCATTTGTAGATAAGCCTGGCATAAGTCTATTTTGCTGAACTTTTGCCCTCCAGCCAGGCCCATAAAAAGATCATCAATGAGGGGAAGAGGGTACTGTCCGCAGACAGCACCGGGTTAATAGTCACGTTAAAATCCCCGCAGATTTGAACAGATCCATCCTTTTTCAGGACAGGAACAATGGGTGTGGCCCATTTGCTCACGCTCACAGGCTCCAGGACTTCATTCTCGACTAAGGCCTCCAAGTTAGCCTTAACTTTTGGCCTAAATGCATAGGGTACAGGTTGGGCTTTGTGAAACTTCGGCTTGCTGTCAGGTTTAATGTCCAGTCTCACGCTGATCTTTTTCATGCTCCCAAGTTCCCCATTGAAGAGTTCTGCATGTTTGTTTAACACTGTAGTCAGACCTAACTCCCCTTTTGACATCATGCGGACTGCAGGCCAGTCCAGCGTGATTTTCTCTAGCCACGCACGTCCCAGTAGCGATGGGTAATTTCCCTTTACCACATATAGTGGCAGTTTCGCAGTCTGTCCATTCAATTTAACTGTCACCTCAATGGCGCCTCTCATGGCCACAGGTTCGTCGGTCTACGTCTTTAGCCCAATGTTTGTTGGCTGAAGGGTAAGATGCTTTAGCATTTTGTTGTAGACAGTGTCTGAAACAAGGGACACAGCCGCGCCTGAGTCCACGTCCATCTGCACTGATTGTCCCTCCACCAGTGGTGACACCCAATAGCCATTTGAACCACCTGCAACCGTCAGTATGTGCACCTCTTCCTCCTCAGAGGTGTCGCTCCCCTCTGTTTTGCTTGTTCCATCATACTGCACTGAATGAACACTCTTTTTCCTCTCTTGTCCAAATACAGACATTTTGCTTTCATGCTTCCCAGCTCTGTCTGTTCTTTTTTTACCTCTACAGGCGCGTTCAATGTGACCCTTTTTGCCACAATTTCGGCATTCCAGCTCCGTACACCAGCAGTCATTAGCGTGATGGCCCGTTTTCCCACAACGGTAACATGTGCCGCTCCGCGCACCTTTAGGCTCAGACGACACCTTGTGAACTCTCCCTGTTGAACTCAACTGGTGAGCCTCCTTTTCCACCATCTCCATGGAGACACTAACTTCAATGGCCTTTTCAAGAGTAAGGTTGTCCCCAGTAAGAAGGCGCTTCTGTTTGGCTGCACTTTGCAGACCACACACAAGCCTGTCTCTAATGGTGTCGTTCAGCACCTCCTTGAACTCGCAGTTTTCTGACAACCTTTTTAAAGCAGCAATAAACATCGTCACTGATTCCCCCTCCTCTTGATTCCATTTGTGAAATCTAAATCTCTCAGCAATAACCAGATGTTTTGGTGAAAAATGTGCTCCAAGAATTTCCACTAGTTGCTTATATGTTTTAGTTCCTGGCTTATCTGGCTGCACAAGGCTGCGAAGTAAATTGAATGTCTTCGGCCCCATTACACTCAAAAAGGTAGGCACGAACTTTTCGTTTGCCACCGCATTCCCCAAAACAAAACAGTCAAAACGTTCCGCATAAGCGCTCCATTGCTCCACATTTTCATCAAAATCACCGATGTTTCCTAACATAGTAGCCATCTCACGTTTCAAATTAAAATTTCTGTTTACTCACTGCACCCATAACGTTAATGTGATGCTGCAATCTCTGTTCCGAGTGTTTTGTAGTCGAAAACAAGAAAGTTCCCACAACGCAGATTCATCCGATCCTCGTCGCCACTTTGTTGTGTCGGTACCTTTCTACCTAGGCACAATTAGAACTCAGAACCCAGAGATTCAAACATGAAGTGCTTTATTCAGGAAGGAAAAGGAAGTTCTGGAGAGTTCTGAACAAAGAGAGCTAAACTTAACCAAGAGAACACCCAACCATGTATCTGCTGTGACAGCGCCACCACAGGTGGGAGGAGAACACACAATACATAACAGCAATTTTAACCTCCCGCACGACTAAAAGCCCGCCTGTCGGCCCAATGAAAATCAAGGCCGAGGAGTTCATTGAAATCATCCATTTTTCTCCTTACTTGCTCTTTGGGAGCTGTGAATTGTGAATTGTGATACTGGCTCAGATTGCCTGTCTCCTCGTATCTTACCCAAGTGGTCAGTCATTGTGAGAGGGCCTAGAAGGTGAGTGTCAGCAGGCTATTTGACTGAGACAGGTAGCTCTGGACCCTTGGCTGATTTTCCGCTCACTAAGCCAGACAAAATAAAATCTAAAATAAAAACAGACAATGCCTGAAATACTCAGCAGGTCAAGTAGCATCTGTGGAGAGAGAAACAGAGTTAATGATTCAGGTCTGAAACGTTAACTGTGTTTCTCCACAGATGCTGCCTGGCCTGCTGAGTATTTCAGGCATTTTCTGTTTTTATTTTGCTTTTGTTGAAGTAAAATCTAAAGGGGGAGACATTCGGTATCGCCCATTTTGGGGCGCTAACATTGGCCGGGTGCAACGTTTAGCGCCCGGCAACAGTTACCGCCGGACACTGTGATAGTCGCCTCCAATGCCCCTGCAGGTGATTGCAGTGCTAAATCAAGCGCCACACACCCCTCTTAGGGTGCTAATGTCAGGGAGCGGGGCGCTACCGCCGAGCGCTACCCTAGGCCAGTCGCTGTGAATCGCAACTAATCAGACATATCGGCGCCTTCCAGCTCTTAAAGGGGATGTTCAAGCATCTGCACAGCCGCATTCTTCTCATTGCTGCTTGTGACCTGGTCCTGGAGAAAGCCTCAAACCTTGCACTGAGACAGTGACCAGGCATTGCAGGCCCAGGGAGAGAGCCCACCTCTACAGTGACCAGACACTGGAGGCCCAGGGAGAGAGCCCACCTCTACAGTGACCCCACACTGGAGACCCAGGGAGAGAGCCCACCTCTACAGTGACCCCACACTGGAGACCCAGGGAGAGAGCCCACCTCTACAGTGACCGGGCACTGGAGACCCAGGGAGAGAGCCCACCTCTACAGTGACTGGACACTGGAGACCCAGGGAGAGAGTCCACCTCTACAGTGACCGGGCACTGGAGACCCAGGGAGAGAGCCCACCTCTACAGTGACCCCACACTGGAGACCCAGGGAGAGAGCCCACCTCTACAGTGACTGGGCACTGGAGACCCAGGGAGAGAGTCCACCTCTACAGTGACTGGGCACTGGAGACCCAGGGAGAGAGCCCACCTCTACAGTGACCCCACACTGGAGGCCCAGGGAGAGAGCCCACCTCTACAGTGACCGGACACTGGAGACCCAGGGAGAGAGCCCACCTCTACAGTGACCCCACACTGGAGACCCAGGGAGAGAGCCCACCTCTACAGTGACTGGGCACTGGAGGCCCAGGGAGAGAGCCCACCTCTACAGTGACCCCACACTGGAGACCCAGGGAGAGAGCCCACCTCTACAGTGACTGGACACTGGAGACCCAGGGAGAGAGCCCACCTCTACAGTGACTGGGCACTGGAGACCCAGGGAGAGAGCCCACCTCTACAGTGACCAGGCACTGGAGACCCAGGGAGAGAGCCCACCTCTACAGTGACCAGGCACTGGAGACCCAGGGAGAGAGCCCACCTCTACAGTGACCAGACACTGGAGACCCAGGAGAGAGCCCACCTCTACAGTGACTGGACACTGGAGACCCAGGGAGAGAGCCCACCTCTACAGTGACCAGACACTGGAGGCCCAGGAAGAGAGCCCATTGATTCAGTGACCAGGCATTGGAGGCTCTGGTCATGGCAGTCGAATGGCGATGGGCACTGCTGTTCCCACACACTGTCAGGAGGCCATTGCCCCGGGAATGTTCAAGGCTGTGGAGGGAGGTGGCCCAGTATGTCTCCTCCAGAAGTGTGGTGGGAAGGACACCCACCCAGTGTTGGAAGAAGTTCAACGACCTCACTCGGGTGGTCAGGGTGAGTACATGCTTCAAAAGCCTCTTCATTCCACCATCCCACCATTCCAACCCCACTGTGTGCACAGACTGTATACACTGCCACATCCCCAAACACACCCACCAACTATCTTCTTCTTCTTAGGCAGTCCATCGGAACCGAGGATGACTTGCTTCCACATTAAAAATTAGTTCTCAGGTGACTGATGAGCCCAATGCGGGACCTACAGTCTCTGTCACAGGTGGGGCAGACGGTGGGTGGGGTGCTTGTGTTGACGTGCGCTCCTTGCGCTGCCTGCGCTTGTCTTCCACTTGCTCCTGGCGAAGAGACTCGGTGTTCGGCTCCTTCCCGGATGCTTCTCCGCCACTTTGTGCGGTCTTGGGCCAGGGATTCCCAGGTGTCAGTGGGGATGTTACACTTTTTCAAGGAAGCTTTGAGGGTGTCCTTGAAGCGTTTCCTCTGCCCACCTGGGGCTCTCTTGCCGTGCCGGAGCTCCGAGTAGAGCGCTTGTTTTGGGAGTCTCGTATCAGGCATGCGGACAATGTGACCCGTCCATTGGAGCTGATCGAGCGTGGTCAAAGCTTCGATGCTGGGGATGTTGGCCTGAGCGAGAACACTGACGTTGGTGCGCCTATCCTGCCAATGGATTTGCAGGATCTTGCGGAGGCAACATTGGTGGTACCTCTCCAGTGCTTTGAGGTGCCTGCTGTACATGGTCCATGTCTCTGAGGCATACAGCAGGACGGGTATCACTACTACACTGTAGACCATGAGCTTAGTGCCGGGTTTGAGGTCCTAGTCTTCAAACACTCTCTTCCTCAGGCGACCGAAGGCTGCACTGGCACACTGAAGGCGGTGTTGGACTTAGTCATCGACATCTGCCCTTGTTGACAGTAGGCTCCCGAGGTATGGAAAGTGGTCCACGTTGTCCAAGGCCTTGTCGTGGATTTTGATAATCGAGGGGCAGTACTGTGTGGCGGAGGCAGGTTGGTAGAGGACCTTTGTCTTACGGATGTTTAGTGTAAGGCCCATGCTCTTGTACGCTTCGGTGAAGGTGTTGACGATGGTTTGGAGTTCGGCCTCCGAGTGAGCGCAGACGCAAGCGTCGTCTGCATACTGCAATTCGACGACAGAGGAAGAGATGACCTTGGATCTGGACTGGAGGCGACGGAGGTTGAACAGTTTCCCGTTTGTTCTGTAAATTAGGGTGAGATGGAGCATTGCAGCAAGGAAGATCGAGAAGAGCGTTGGAGCATAGGGGCACAATGGACATGATCTTCACCACACATCAATTACAAGAGAAATGCAGCGAACAGCACCAACCGCTGTACATGGCCTTCTTTGACCTCACAAAGGCCTTCGACACTGTCAACCGTTAGGGATTATGGAGTGTCCTCCTCAAATTCGGCTGCCCTCAAAAGTTTGTCACCATCCTCCGCCTGCTTCACGACGACATGCAAGCTGCGATCCTGACCAACGGATCCACCACAGACCCAATTCACGTACAAACCGGGGTCAAGCAAGGCTGTGTCATCGCACCACCAACTATGCCCACCTACTAAATGTCACATCCACATCTCACACCCCGCAGACATCAATGGCTATTCAACTATGGTGGGCACATGTGGCAAACACATGGCTGCAGAATCACACACGCTGTCCTTTTTCTTGCAAGCCATGCTGGCCCACAACAGAGGGAGCAGCAGTGCACGGGAAGCTGGCAGGTGGAGCTGTGGCCACTCACACAGCTGGAGGAACGAGTGCGGAGTATCGTCGCGAGCCATGTCATGGGTGCTGTGGCGATTGGAGAGGGGACAGCAACGGTATGTTCATCACCTCTCCCTCATCCCTCATACCATTTTCACCTTCCCACTTTCCATCTAATTATACTGTCTCCATTCATGTCAAACCCACTCTTGTGCCTTCCTGCTTTCAGACAGTGAGCCAGCATCTGACCAGCCTGTCCCTCGGCCTGCCAGTGTCAGCAAGGCCGGAGACGAGGAGGAAGACAAACCCAGAGCCTCAGCACCTGCATCTCCCGAGCCCAAGACATCGGATACCGGGGCCACATGGTCACTCGAGTGGAGCATGGGAATGGGCTCTAATGTGGGTGAAGCTCCGGGACCCAGCGGGCTGTAGCAACGCCATGGGGGTAGGGAAGCTCGGGGGCCATATCCCCGGGGGGTGAGTGCACACAGGAGTTCTGCTGCACAGGACTCAAATGAGAACCCCGATATCGCGGCCATGAATACGCAGGTGATGAGCATGCACACTGAGCTCATGGGTGCAATGGCAAGGGTGCCTGAGAGTATGGATGGGCTGGCTAGGAGCGTGGAGGAGTCCGCTGCCAGTACAGCTGTCATCTGTGCGCAAACCCTCGAGCTCATCCTGGCAACTCTGCAGAGGATGGTGGAATTGCTGGAGGACTGCGGGCACCCAGACCCCATGCCGCGTGTAATGGGTGAGTTGGCAGAATCTATTGCAGCACAGGCCGAGGCAACGCAACAGATTAGTGCTGTAATGGAGTCATTGGCTGGTGCCATCCAGTCTCAGACTGCTCTCATGCAGTCTCAGATTGATGCCATGCAAGCGCTGACTGCTGCCATCTTCGCTGGGTCGCCCACAGTCCACCAGGGATCTCACGGTGCCGCAGCAGGCCAGCAATCTGAGGTTATGCCCCGGGGGAGTGGCAGTGTGTTGGTCAAGCAGGAAGGTGCTGACCTCTCCCAGGATGACAGCATTCCTGCTCCCACCACTGCCACTCTGCAATTGCACTTGTCGCAGTCTGTAACCCAGCTAGCCCAGACTGCTGCCGCCCATGCTGAGGTGGTGCAGTCTGCAGCCGGGTCCTCCAGGCTCAGAGGTGGCCCAGGCCGTCTTGCAAGGCCATCTGCAGTCTCTGGATCCAACATTCAGCAGCCTTCCGCCAGTCTTGCTGCAGCCACTGGGTCCCCATTACGGAGGAGCAGTAGGGTTGGTAGGGGTGAAGTGCGGAGGGGATGGAGGTCACCGAGGAAGGCCTAATAACTGAAATGTTTGCACTAAATGTGGGCAGTGTTTCTCAGACATTTGATTGTGTTTTTAAATCTGTTACGAAGTTCTCGCGTGTGCTAAGCACCAGTTCTGTTTGTTAATAAATTGTATTGTTTGTCTGTTACCAGTTGTGGTTAATAAGATAAAGTTGTTCATATTAATAAAAGTGTTTGTCTCCATGTTACAAATCTGATCATCTTTATCATTGCAACTTTAGCTGCTCTTAGGGGCTGAGGCGTGGCTGCGATGATGTGGCTGTGGAACCCCAGTGCCATGTGCTGTCTCACACTTGAGAAGCGCTGTCTGATCAGGCGTTCACGGACGGCCCTTGCAGAGGCAACGCTGCACAGCCCCTTCCCACATTGTTGCGGCTCCCCTTCCTCATCCTCCTCTCCCTCATCCTCCTCCGGAGGAGGTCCAGCTATCCCTGGTGGCAATGGCTGGGTCTGGAGCATGGCGAGGTTGTGCAGCATGCAGCACACAACAATGAACAGCGGCACTCAGTCAGGGGAGTACTGCAGGGCTCCTCCAGAGTGGTCAGGCACTAGAACCGTTGCTTCAGCAGGCCGATGGCCTGCTCAATGAGGTTCCTGGTGGCACTATGGCTTTCATTGTAGGCGAGCTCACCAGGAGTGTTGAGGTTACGGAGCGGTGTCATCAGCCAGGTGGAGAGTGGATATCCCTTGTCCCCGATGAGCCAGCCGCGAGCTTGATGCAGGGGGTTCAAACAGTGATGGGACACCAGTCTGGCGCAGGATGAAGGCATCATGGCTGCTGCCAGGATAGTGGGTATTCGTGGTGAGGAAGCGCTGTCGGTGGTCGCACACCAACTGCACATTCAGGGAGTGGTAGCCCTTCCAGTTACGGAACACCTCTGCATGTTCATGAGGTGCCCGCAGTGCCACGTGGGTGCAGTCAATGGCCTCCTGAAACATGGGGAAGCCCGCTATCCTAGCGAGCCACATGTGCATTTGTACTGTTTCTCTCGGCTCATGGGGAATGCGATGTACTCCCTGCTCTGTCTGTACAGAGTATCAGTGACCTCTCGGATACAGCAATGGACTGCGAACTGGGAGATGTTTGCAATATTCCCTGTGGACGCCTGAAAGGAGCCGCTGGCATAGAAATTGAGGGCCACTCTCACTTTCAGTGCCACCGACAGAGACATCCTGGTCCTAAGCAGAGGCTCGAGCTCTGGCTGCAAGAGGTGGCAGAGCTTTGTGACCACCTCCTTGCTGAATCGCAGCCTCCTGACACACTGCTCCTCTGAGAGATGGATATATGAGAATTTTCCTCTGAATATCCTGGGAGGGTAAGGTCCCCTGTGCAGAGCCCTGTTGGCCTCTCCTCCCTCTGCCCACGTTTGGCACTATCTCTCTCTCTGCCTCCGCTGCCTCCGATGATGAAGCTGGGTCCCCCGTGCCATTACAGCCCCCATTAAATCTTCAAAGTGTTGCTGCAGCAAAGGTAACAGAAATGGGAAGCTGATAAGTTTCTCTGCCGATCAAGTGTGGAAGTGTGAAGTCCCTCCAAACGTGTTTCTCCCTCTCTGAGCATGTGTAGGCAGAATAGTTTGCTGACGGGAGAATACAGGAAGTGCACACCTTTAAATAGCGCTCCCCCAGCTCTCAGCCAACTGCGCACCGTCCCCCTGTAGCTGTTGTTCCTGCCGCCAGGCGCTGGAGCAGGGGGCGCAACCCAATTTCACGTCCGGGGCGCTACCGGGGCACTGCGCGCATGGATGATGTCACGATCTCCGAGCGCATATTGCGAGCGGTGCTACAATCGCCACGCAGTGGGCGGTAAGTGGTTAGCGCCCCGTTAGCACCCCACTGAGACACTAACAGAGGCGCTAACCAACCGAATTTCACCCCCAAATTGTCTTGGATGTAATTTGACAGTAAATGCAGTGTAAGCTTAGATTTGGGACTCACTGTTTGAGCGATGTAGAAAGAGGTCCCAATGTAGCGAGCTGGTCTGTTGTATCTCATACCTAAATACTGGAGAGAAACAAACAGTTAGTGTCCTGTAACTTATATTTACAATGGCTCTCTAAATGTTCTCAGAAAGGTGAGCTGTTTGGTTGAATGAGGTGTTTGTTTTTCTGTCCACTCTTGGTTTATTGTCACTGTAATAAGAGAGTGAGTTTGACCTGTGCACAGATCTCCCTCTGTCAGTCAGACACACAAATTCCTGATCAGAGCCAGTGACGAGTCATCTCTTGTGATCCACCTGCAGACGACAGTAATGAACGGGCTCATTACCCTTGGCCAACCTAATCGAGATGTTGGGAACTAACCCCTGATAGTGGTGCAGAGTGACACTCGATCTGATGATAGCTTCCTCTCACTAAAAGCTGCAAGCACCAGCACAACTACACACATCCTGACCTTCAGGAGTTAGCGCAGGGTGGGTGGCAATGCACAGGGGAAGCAGACTAAAGCGTGGTGGCCCAGGAGGAGCAGGAACCTGCTGCCTGGATGGACATCTCCTTTGTGGAAACGCAGCAGTGTGGTGACACTGAGCAGCCATATCGGGCTGCTGTTGTTATTCAATTCAATTCAAATCGCTTTATTGGCATGACAAGTTACATCTTATGTTGCCAAAGCATCGAAAAACATTCATGTTTGTTCACAAAAATACAGATCTATCCATACAGTGTATAAAAAGATATATCCCTGAGTGTATAAATATACTTTCATATAATTTATATATACTCTTTTCTTATATTTAGTGGTTGTCCCTCTGTTTATGGCAAGCTGTAACATAGTGTGCCGCTAGTGTTACACAATTTCTCTCTTCCCCTAGTAGGTATGGGAGTTTTTGGTCGTCATTCAAATTTCTGAATTCCGGGCATATTTTTGTGAATTTTGGGTAGAAATTCTCCCTTATGCCCTGATATTTTCTACAAGCTGTGAGTTATGTGGACAGGGAAATACAAGTATTGGCCGTGCTGAGCTAGGAATCAGCCAGCTGCTTGATAAATGTGTAGGCCCCTCATTGGCTAATCCTGCAGTTGACCCTTAGCTTGAAAGGAGGCCGAGGCAGAAAAGTTGAGGCCAGTGGCGACCTTCTCTGCCACTGGCAGTATCATCGCCATGGTAGAGCTGGGCCACGGTGCTCTTACAGTAGAAGGCAAAGCTGCACAACTTTGCTTGGTGCTGACCCAAAGCCTCCGGAGGCAGTTCCCCTCGGCCACTGGGACTCTTTAAATGCACTGCAGTTGGCTCGTGAAGTGGCACGGGATTCGGTGTGAGACAGCTGGGCATTCCTGAGCTGGAGCGGACAGTTGTTTTGCGAAAGCCCCTTTTCATAACCCATCTGTTACCCTTTTCCTGTTTTGCTGATCTCTTGTAAAAATATCAAATACAGAGAGCTCCCTCGTATTTTACTTTCAGTTTCCTGCTGTTCTGTTTCCAAATAACCATTCTGAACGTGTTCTGATGCACAAAAAACAATCCCACATAAACACAGAGAAAAAACCCCAGAAAATTAAAATCCATTAGCAACAATTATAAGCCATTGAAAAAATGTTTAAAATGCCCCTTCTCCTTTAAGAACTCCTTTAAGCATGGAACTTCTCCGCATATCCACTTCAGATTGGAGGCTGAGCTCACAGATCAATTGGGCTATCTACGTCGGAAATCATGTGCAGTCTTTCAATAGTAACAGTGCTTGCACAATCCATGTGGGAGCTGAGCCCGAATGGAAAATAACGTGGTGGGATTGCCAATGGGGATTGTGTGGCACCAAATTTGGGAATAATGAAGTATTTCTTCTCTATGATCTATCATGTGTAAAAGAGTGAGAGAGGGACGATATGTGAGCTGTAGGTTTTTGAGAGCTCTGTATCCGCTATAGGGCTACATCTTTAAAAAATTGTATAAAATGTCAGGATGACAAAGGCAAGACAGTCTAGCTTTAAGAAATCTTTAAAGGCAATTAAGGTCAGTCAGCAATGGCTCCCAACCTGGGAGGATAAAAGGAGGGAATGGTTCAGTTGGAGGAGGTTGGTATGGTAGGAGCTAAAGTGAGTGTGTAGGCTGGAAAGTAGCCCCAGATAATGTTTAGTTCATCTCTACACTTAAAGCCACCAATGACAATTGTGTATCAACCGCACTTGCTTTGAATATTAAGCTCTAGTCTGCGTGTCCAATCGGCCCCTGGGCCCTAGGCCAGCTTCAGCTTCCTACACATGGTTTTGTTCTTTCTCTGTTTGTACCGACAGGGGTTAACAAGAAGGAACTTGCACTTATATAGCGCCTTTCATGACTCTGGGACATCACAAAGTACTTTGCAGCCAATCAGGACTTTTGAAGTGTAATTTCTTGTAGGGAAAAAAAGCAGGTTCAGGAAAAGAGAATGGTCAGCTTATTTTAACACACAATAGTTGCAGACTAAATGACATATCTGCAGCAGGTATCTAAAGGATCAGCAAAAACTTTTAATTCAAATACAATCACCATGTGGGTTGGCAGCTCCATTTGAGTTGAAGAGACTTATTTAAATTTGCTTTATCCTGGTCAGTATTTCTCAGCCTGCTTGTACAAATGGAGTAGTAGGTCTGAAATCATGACAGAACCATCGAAAACCCAACCGACTCATTGGGGACTGGGTTCAGTTAGGGATTGGGTTCAGTAATGGATTGGGTTCAGTTGGGGATTGGGTTCAGTTGGGGATTGGGTTCAGTTGGGGACTGGGTTCAGTAATGGATTGGGTTCAGTTGGGGATTGGGTTCAGTTGGGGATTGGGTTCAGTTGGGGATTGGGTTCAGTTGGGGACTGGGTTCAGTTGGCGATTGGGTTCAGTTGGGGACTGGGTTCAGTTGGGGATTGGGTTCAGTTGGGGATTAGGTTCAGTTGGGGATTGGGTTCAGTTGGGGACTGGGTTAAGTTGGGGATTGGGTTCAGTTGGGGACAGGGTTCAGTAATGGATTGGGTTCAGTTGGGGACTGGGTTCAGTTGGGGACTGGGTTCAGTTGGGGACTGGGTTCAGATGGGGATTGGGTTCAGTTGGGGACTGGGTTCAGTTGGGGACTGGGTTCAGTTGGGGACTGGGGTCAGTTGGGGACAGGGTTCAGTTGGGGATTGGGTTCAGTTGGGGACTGGGTTCAGTTGGGGATTGGGTTCAGTTGGGGACTGGGTACAGTTGGGTACTGGGTTCAGTTGGGGACTGGGTTCAGTTGGGGACTGGGTTCAGTTGGGGATTGGGTTCAGTTGGGGACTGGGTTCATTTGAGGATTGGGTTCAGTTGGGGGTTGGGTTCAGTTGGGGATTGGGTTCAGTTGGGGATTGGGTTCAGTTGGGGATTGGGTTCAGTTGGCGACTGGGTTCAGTTGGGGATTAGGTTCAGTTGGGGATTGGGTTCAGTAATGGATTGGGTTCAGTTGGGGACTGGGTTCAGTTGGGGATTGGGTTCAGTTGGGGATTGGGTTCAGTAATGGATTGGGTTCAGTTGGGGATTGGGTTCAGTTGGGGACTGGGTTCAGTTGGGGACTGGGTTCAGTTGGGGATTGGGTTCAGTAATGGATTGGGTTCAGTTGGGGATTGGGTTCAGTTGGGGATTGGGTTCAGTTGGGGATTGGGTTCAGTAATGGATTGGGTGCAGTTGGGGACTGGGTTCAGTAATGGATTGGGTTCAGTTGGGGACTGGGTTCATTTGGGGATTGGGTTCAGTTGGGGATTGGGTTCATTTGGGGATTGGGTTCAGTTGGGGATTGGGTTCAGTTGGGGATTGGGTTCAGTTGGGGACTGGGTACAGTTGGGGACTGGGTTCAGTTGGGGACTGGGTTCAGTTGGGGACAGGGTTCAGTTGGGGATTGGGTTCAGTTGGGGACTGGGTTCAGTTGGGGATTGGGTTCAGTTGGGGACTGGGTACAGTTGGGGACTGGGTTCAGTTGGGGACTGGGTTCAGTTGGGGACTGGGTTCAGTTGGGGACTGGGTTCATTTGAGGATTGGGTTCAGTTGGGGGTTGGGTTCAGTTGGGGATTGGGTTCAGTTGGGGATTGGGTTCAGTTGGGGATTGGGTTCAGTTGGGGACTGGGTTCAGTTGGGGACTGGGTTCAGTTGGGGATTGGGTTCAGTAATGGATTGGGTTCAGTTGGGGATTGGGTTCAGTTGGGGATTGGGTTCAGTTGGGGATTGGGTTCAGTAATGGATTGGGTTCAGTTGGGGACTGGGTTCAGTAATGGATTGGGTTCATTTGGGGACTGGGTTCATTTGGGGATTGGGTTCAGTTGGGGATTCGGTTCAGTTGGGGATTGGGTTCAGTTGGGGATGGGGTTCAGTTGGGGATTGGGTTCAGTTGGGGATTGGGTTCAGTTGGTGTTTGGGTTCAGTAGGGGATTGGGTTCAGTTGGGGACTGGGTTCAGTTGGGGTCTGGGTTCAGTTGGGGATTGGGTTCAGTTGGGGATTGGGTTCAGTAATGGATTGGGTTCAGTTGGGGATTGGGTTCAGTTGGGGATTGGGTTCAGTTGGGGATTGGGTTCAGTAATGGATTGGGTTCAGTTGGGGACTGGGTTCAGTAATGGATTGGGTTCAGTTGGAGATTGGGTTCAGTTGGGGATTGGGTTCAGTAATGGATTGGGTTCAGTTGGGGACTGGGTTCAGTAATGGATTAGATTCAGTTGGGGACTGGGTTCAGTTGGGGATTGGGTTCAGTTGAGGATTGGGTTCAGTTGGGGACTGGGTTCAGGTGGGGATTGGTTTCAGTTGGGGATTGGGTTCAGTTGGGGACTGGGTTCAGTTGGGGGCTGGGTTCAGTTGGGGACTGGGTTCAGTAATGGATTGGGCTCAGTTGGGGATTGGGTTCAGTTGGGGATTAGGTTCAGTTGGGGATTGGGTTCAGTTGGGGACTGGGTTCAGTTGGGGATTAGGTTCAGTTGGGGATTGGGTTCAGTAATGGATTGGGTTCAGTTGGGGACTGGGTTCAGTTGGGGATTGGGTTCAGTTGGGGATTGGGTTCAGTAATGGAATGGGTTCAGTTGGGGATTGGGTTCAGTTGGGGATTGGGTTCAGTTGGGGACTGGGTTCAGTTGGGGATTGGGTTCAGTTGGGGATTAGGTTCAGTTGGGGATTGGGTTCAGTTGGGGATTGGGTTCAGTTGGGGATTGGGTTCAGTTGGGGATTGGGTTCAGTAATCGATTGGGTTCAGTTGGGTACTGGGTTCAGTAATGGACTGGGTTCAGTTGGAGATTGGGTTCAGTTCGGGATTGGGTTCAGTAATGGATTGGGTTCAGTTGGGGACTAGGTTCAGTAATGGATTGGTTTCCGTTGGGGACTGGATTTATTTGGTGATTGGGTTCAGTTGGGGATTGGGTTCAGTTGGGGATTGGGTTCAGTTGGGGATTGGGTTCAGTTGGGGATTGGGTTCAGTTGAGGATTGGGTTCAGTTGGGGATTGGGTTCAGTTGGGGTTTGGGTTCAGTTGGGGATTGGGTTCAGTAATGGTTTGGGTTCAGTTGGGGATTGGGTTCAGTTGCGGATTGGGTTCAGTTGGGGATTGGGTTCAGTTGGGGACTGGGTACAGTTGGGGACTGGGTTCAGTTGGGGACTGGGTTCAGTTGGGGACTGGGTTCATTTGAGGATTGGGTTCAGTTGGGGGTTGGGTTCAGTTGGGGATTGGGTTCAGTTGGGGATTGGGTTCAGTTGGGGATTGGGTTCAGTTGGGGACTGGGTTCAGTTGGGGACTGGGTTCAGTTGGGGATTGGGTTCAGTAATGGATTGGGTTCAGTTGGGGATTGGGTTCAGTTGGGGATTGGGTTCAGTTGGGGATTGGGTTCAGTAATGGATTGGGTTCAGTTGGGGACTGGGTTCAGTAATGGATTGGGTTCATTTGGGGACTGGGTTCATTTGGGGATTGGGTTCAGTTGGGGATTCGGTTCAGTTGGGGATTGGGTTCAGTTGGGGATGGGGTTCAGTTGGGGATTGGGTTCAGTAGGGGATTGGGTTCAGTTGGTGTTTGGGTTCAGTTGGGGATTGGGTTCAGTTGGGGACTGGGTTCAGTTGGGGTCTGGGTTCAGTTGGGGATTGGGTTCAGTTGGGGATTGGGTTCAGTAATGGATTGGGTTCAGTTGGGGATTGGGTTCAGTTGGGGATTGGGTTCAGTTGGGGATTGGGTTCAGTAATGGATTGGGTTCAGTTGGGGACTGGGTTCAGTAATGGATTGGGTTCAGTTGGAGATTGGGTTCAGTTGGGGATTGGGTTCAGTAATGGATTGGGTTCAGTTGGGGACTGGGTTCAGTAATGGATTAGGTTCAGTTGGGGACTGGGTTCAGTTGGGGATTGGGTTCAGTTGAGGATTGGGTTCAGTTGGGGACTGGGTTCAGTTGGGGATTGGTTTCAGTTGGGGATTGGGTTCAGCTGGGGACTGGGTTCAGTTGGGGGCTGGGTTCAGTTGGGGACTGGGTTCAGTAATGGATTGGGCTCAGTTGGGGATTGGGTTCAGTTGGGGATTAGGTTCAGTTGGGGATTGGGTTCAGTTGGGGACTGGGTTCAGTTGGGGATTAGGTTCAGTTGGGGATTGGGTTCAGTAATGGATTGGGTTCAGTTGGGGACTGGGTTCAGTTGGGGATTGGGTTCAGTTGGGGATTGGGTTCAGTAATGGAATGGGTTCAGTTGGGGATTGGGTTCAGTTGGGGATTGGGTTCAGTTGGGGACTGGGTTCAGTTGGGGATTGGGTTCAGTTGGGGATTAGGTTCAGTTGGGGATTGGGTTCAGTTGGGGATTGGGTTCAGTTGGGGATTGGGTTCAGTTGGGGATTGGGTTCAGTAATCGATTGGGTTCAGTTGGGTACTGGGTTCAGTAATGGACTGGGTTCAGTTGGAGATTGGGTTCAGTTCGGGATTGGGTTCAGTAATAGATTGGGTTCAGTTGGGGACTGGGTTCAGTAATGGATTGGGTTCAGTTGGGGACTAGGTTCAGTAATGGATTGGTTTCCGTTGGGGACTGGATTTATTTGGTGATTGGGTTCAGTTGGGGATTGGGTTCAGTTGGGGATTGGGTTCAGTTGGGGATTGGGTTCAGTTGGGGATTGGGTTCAGTTGAGGATTGGGTTCAGTTGGGGATTGGGTTCAGTTGGGGATTGGGTTCAGTTGGGGATTGGGTTCAGTAATGGTTTGGGTTCAGTTGGGGATTGGGTTCAGTTGCGGATTGGGTTCAGTTGGGGATTGGGTTCAGTTGGGGATTGGGTTCAGTTGGGGACTGGGTTCAGTTGGGGATTTGGTTTAGTTGGGGATTGGGTTCAGTTGAGGATTGGGTTCAGTTGGGGATTGGGTTCAGTTGGGGATTGGGTTCAGTTGGGGATTGGGTTCAGTTGGGGATTGGGTTCAGTTGGGGATTGGGTTCAGTAATGGATTGGGTTCAGTTGGGGATTGGGTTCAGTTGCGGATTGGGTTCAGTTGGGGTTTGGGTTCAGTTGGGGACTGGGTTTAGTTGCGTATTGGGTTCAGTTGAGGATTGTGTTCAGTTGGGGACTGGGTTCAGTTGGGGACTGGGTTCGGTTGGGGATTGTGTTCAGTTGGGGATTGGGTTCAGTTGAGGATTGGGTTCAGTTGGGGATTGGGTTCACTTGGGGACTGGGTTCAGTTGGGTACTAGGTTCAGTTGGGGACTCTG
Source organism: Somniosus microcephalus (assembly GCF_052327205.1). Classification (NCBI taxonomy): domain Eukaryota; kingdom Metazoa; phylum Chordata; class Chondrichthyes; order Squaliformes; family Somniosidae; genus Somniosus; species Somniosus microcephalus. The sequence continues at coordinate 70,914,367 of NC_141004.1, read as the reverse complement.
TTCAGTTGGGGATTGGGTTCAGTAATGGATTGGGTTCAGTTGGGGATTGGGTTCAGTTGGGGATTGGGTTCAATAATGGATTGGGTTCAGTTGGGGACTGGGTTCATTAATGGATTGGGTCCAGTTGGGGACTGGGTTCAGTAATGGATTAGGTTCAGTTGGGGACTGGGTTCAGTTGGGGATTGGGTTCAGTTGGGTATTGGGTTCAGTTGGGGATTGGGTTCAGTTGGGGACTGAGTTTAGTTGGGTATTGGGTTCAGTTGAGGATTGGGTTCAGTTGGGGATCAGGTTCAGTTGGGGACTGGGTTCGGTTGGGGATTTTGTTCAGTTGGGGATTGGGTTCAGTTGAGGATTGGGTTCAGTTGCGGATTGGGTTCAGTTGGGCATTGGGTTCAGTTGGTGATTGGGTTCAGTTGGGGACTGGGTTCAGTTGGGGATTGGGTTCAGTTGGGGATTGGGTTCAGTTGAGAATTGGGTTCAGTTGGGGATTGGGTTCAGTTGGGGATTGGGTTCAGTTGGGGACTGGGTTCAGTTGGGGATTGGGTTCAGTTGGGCATTGGGTTCAGTAATGGATTGGGTTCAGTTGGGGATTGGGTTCAGTTGCGGATTGGGTTCTGTTGGGGATTGGGTTCAGTTGGGGACTGGGTTTAGTTGGGTATTGGATTCAGTTGAGGATTGGGTTCAGTTGGGGACTGGGTTCAGTTGGGGACTGGGTTCGGTTGGGGATTGGGTTCAGTTGGGGATTGGGTTCAGTTGAGGATTGGGTTCAGTTGGGGTTTGGGTTCAGTTGGGGACTGGGTTCAGTTGGGGACTGGGTTCAGTTGGGGACTCTGTTCAGTTGGGGATTGGGTTCAGTAATGGAGTGGGTTCAGTTGGGGATTGTGTTCAGTTGGGGATTGGGTTCAATAATGGATTGGGTTCAGTTGGGGACTGGGTTCATTAATGGATTGGGTCCAGTTGGGGACTGGGTTCAGTAATGGATTGGGTTCAGTTGGGGACTGGGTTCAGTTGGGGATTGGGTCAGTTGGGGATTGGGTTCAGTTGGGGATTGGGTTCAGTTGGGGATTGGGTTCAGTTGGGGATTGGGTTCATTTGAGGATTGGGATCAGTTGGGGATTGGGTTCAGTTGGGGATTGGGTTCAGTTGGGGACTGGGTTCAGTTGGTGTGGTGGTTATTCTTGTTTTATAAGAAGCATTGTAATTGGTTGCCTGTTTTCCTGCCTTGAGATATATGCTGTAAACTTATTGGTTAGTTGATTCCATGTGACCTGTGGTGGCCATCTTAAATTCAGTTTTCTACAGTTTGGTTGAGACTGGGTGCTCAACATGTACTTGCTGGTTTTTTAAGGTTAATAAAGCCTAGCTTTTGAAAGGCAATCTACTCTTTACTTCAATTTATTAACCTTTTGCTATAATGGAACGATATCTTCGACCGGAACGATTTAATGCTGACCCTAATCCTGCAGGAGTGGATGATCAATGGAAACATTGGTATCGTACATTTAAAAACTTTTTGTGTGTGTTGGATCAGCAATCTCTAAATAAGTTAGACATACTAATCAACTACATTGCTCCGGATGTGTATAAGTGTATTTTGGACTGTGAAACTTATGAATTGGCTATTGCTACGTTGGAATAAAATTTTTGTTAAATCCAAAAATTAGTTATTTGCACGTCACCTTTTATCTGCCCGTAGGCAGCAGGCGGGAGAATCTTTGGATGCTTATTTACAAGCACTCCGGTGCCTTGGTGCTAACTGTAATTATAAGGCCGTGTCTGCAGAAGAACATAGGGAAGAGTCGGTACGGGATGCATTTATTAATGGATTACTGTCTAGATCAATTCGTCAGCGGTTATTAGAAAATAAAACCTTGGATCTTAAGAGTGCTTTTGAGCAAGCCTCTACATTGGATTTGGCTCAGAGAAGTTCGGATTCTTATGCTCTTTTTGATCGGCCTGCGACTGTGGTTTCGGCAGTTCCGGATGAAAGGGAGTTACGTGGATTTAATAGGAGTGGTTTACCAGATTCCGAAACAGTTTCTACTTCGGCAGCTGTTGCCTCTAGGATTCAGAAGTGTTATTTTTGCGGGAACGCCCGGCACCCCCGTCTGAAGTGCCCTGCCCGGGAGGCTGTGTGTAGTAAATGCGGCAAGGGAGGTCATTACGCATGTGTTTGCAAATCGGTTGCCTCCTCTGCGACCATTCAGCCTTTAGATAGGGCGTTTATTGCATCAGTTTCTGCCGCCTTTTGCCATGGCCTAAACAAAGCTATAGTTATGGCCCAAGTTAATGGGTTAGAAGTGAAGGCCCTTATAGATACGGGCAGTACTGAGAGCTTTATAAGTCTTCAGTTTGTGAGGGAGAAGCGTTTGAAAATTTCGCCTGTTTCCTATCAGGTGTGTATGGCTCAGACGACTCTCACCTCACAAGTAGCTGGTTGTTGCCTTGTGAAATTAATTCTCCTAGGTAATAGGTATACTGATTTACGCCTATCCGTTCTGCCTAATCTCTGTGCAGACATTTTGATTGGTCATGATGTGCTTCAATTACATGAGTCCCTCAGTCTTTCTTTCGGAGGAACCAAGCCACCTTTGTCTATTTGTGGATTAACTTCTTTATTCATTTCTCCATTATCACTTTTTTCCAATTTGATGCCGGACTGTAAGCCAATTGCTACCAAGTCAAGAAGGTATAGCAGTCAGGATAAAGAATTTATTAATTCTGAAGTTCAACGTCTTTTATCGGAAGGAATCATTGAACCTAGTTTTTCGCCCTGGCGGGCACAGGTAGTTGTCACCACTAATGAGAGACATAAAGAAGCGAATGGTGATAGACTACTCTCAAACTATTAACAGGTATACTCAATTAAATGCGTACCCCCTGCCTAAGATTGATGAGCTTATCAATAAAGTATCTCAATATAAGGTTTTTAGCACTATTGACTTAAAGAGTGCTTATCATCAGATTCCTATCGCTAAGAGGGACAAACCATATACGGCCTTTGAAGCTGGCGGAAAGCTGTACCAGTTTTGCCGAGTACCATTCGGTGTTACTAACGGTGTCGCCTGTTTTCAACGGGCAATGGATGCTTTTATAAGTGATAACTCTCTCTCTGACACCTTCTCATATTTAGATGACATCACGGTGTGTGGCAAATCAAGGGTGGAGCACGATTTTAATCTAGAAAGATTCCTTCAAGTTGCGGAAAAAGTTGGCTTAACTTTCAATAAAGAGAAGTGTATCTTTTCGACCACCGAGGTAAATTTACTGGGGTATATTATTTCGGGAAACAAGATTAAACCAGACCCAGAACGGCTGCGACCACTGATTGATTTACCTTGCCCTACTAATTCTAAGGCCTTGCAACGAGTTGTTGGACTGTTTTCTTATTATTCTAATTGGATTGCAAACTTCTCGCAGAAGATCCGGCCCCTTATTCGGGTTACGACATATCCTCTATCATGGGAGGCCAGGATGTGTCTTGATAATCTTAAAAAGGATATCCTTGGAGCAGTTGTGCATTCTATTGATGAGCAGGTTCCCTTTGTGATTGAGATGGACGCTTCCGATTTTGCAATTGGGGCTACCCTGAACCAAAATGGAAGACCTGTGGCCTTTTTCTCACGTACTCTGAGCAATAGTGGCCGAGACACTCATCAATAGAGAAAGAGGCGTACGCAATAGTAGAAGCACTGCGTAAATGGAAACATTATTTATCTGGGCGACATTTTATGTTAGTAACTGACCAAAAATCTGTGTCCTTCATGTTTGATGTCAAACATTTCAGAAAGATTAAGAATGATAAAATAATGAGGTGGAGGATCGAGTTGGCATGCTACCATTTCGATATAGTCTATCGTCCGGGGAAGGATAATGTTGCCGCTGATGCGCTGTCGAGGGCTTATTGTTCTGTGCTTCACGGAGATACGCTTATTAATCTTCATAATGCTTTGTGCCATCCTGGTGTTACGAGGATGATACACTTCGTACGCAGTAAGAATTTGCCCTTTTCAGTTGAAGACATCAAGCGGATGACTTCGTTATGCTCTGTCTGCGCCCGGTGTAAACCAAATTTCTTTAAGCCTTAACGAGCTCATCTTATAAAGGCTACTTCTCCCTTTGAACGCCTGAGCGTTGATTTTAAGGGGCCTCTTCCTTCAACGACTCAGAATCGATATATATTTACTGTTGTGGATGAGTTTTCAAGGTTCCCGTTTGCTTTTCCTTGTGCAGATGTATCAGCTGCTACAGTTATTAAATGTCTGACTCAACTTTTTGTCATCTTTGGGATGCCTGCGTATATCCATTCGGATCAGGGAAGTTCTTTTATGTCTTCCCAGTTGAAGGAATACCTCCAGAGTCGGGGAATTTCTACTAGCAGAACTACCCCGTATAATCCCCAGGGTAATGGACAGTGCGAACAATACAATGGGGTGATCTGGAAGGTAGTTATGTTGGCTTTGACATCCCAGAACCTTAAGAATAGACAGTGGGAAATGGTACTGCCTGATGCCCTGCATTCCATTAGATCATTGCTTTCAACGGCTACTAATGTGACCCCCCATGAAAGGCTCTTCAACTAGCCGCAGAGATCCACTACGGGATATTCGGTACCTTCATGGCTTACTATGCAGGGACCTGTGCTGCTCCGACGCCATGTTAGACTGTCAAAGTATGATCCTTTAGTGGAGGAGGTGGAGCTATTGGAGGCAAATTCCCAATATGCTCACATTCGATTCCAAGATGGGAAAGAAAGTACCGTTTCAGTTAAAGACTTAGCTCCTTGTGGTGGCCAGCCCTCTCCTGAGGACATTAACAATAGCCATAATTCAGATAATGTTGATGTCGTCACAGATACTACGAACATTTCCAATCCTATTGCAGACACTTACAATTCTCTTAGTCTGCCCCCGATGGATGTTCATGACCCTCCCAGTCTACCTTCTAATGGGACTTCCAATCCGGAAACCGTTGATAATTGGGATATTGATAGCCTCCCTGCAGAAGATATTTCTGTGTCTCCTGGTGTGGGAGGGCAAGGAACTCCACCAAGGCTAAGAAGGTCGACACGAACAAGATATCCGGTCGACCGATTAAAAATTGACTTTTAAAATAATTAATAATTTAATAGTAAAATTTTAAAATTGTTGAAGGCATTATACATGTATTGCTCTAGTCATAAATAACGAATTGTAAACTGTAAAGGCTACCTAGGTTGAAGTATATTTTAAAAGGAGGGGTGAATGTGGTGATTATTCTTGTTTTATAAGAAGCATTGTAATTGGTTGCTTGTTTTCCTGCCTTGAGATATATGCTGTAAACTTATTGGTTAGGTGATTACATGTGACCTATGGTGGCCATCTTAAATTCAGTTTTCTACAGTTTGGTTGAGACTGGGTGCTCAACATGTACTTGCTGGTTTTTTAAGGTTAATAAAGCCTAGCTTTTGAAAGGCAATCTACTCTTTATTTCAATTGGGGACTTGGTTCAGTTGGAGACTGGGTTCAGTTGGGGATTGGGTTCAGTTGGGGATTGGATTAAGTTGGGGATTGGGTTCAGTAATAGATTGGGTTCAGTTGAGGACTGGGTTCAGTTGGGGATTGGGTTCAGTTGGGGATTGGATTAAGTTGGGGATTGGGTTCAGTAATAGATTGGGTTCAGTTGAGGACTGGGTTCAGTTGGGGACTGGGTTCTGTTGGGGATTGGGATCAGTTGGGCACTGGGTTGAGTTGGCGATTGGGATCAGTTGGGGACTGGGTTCAGTTGGGGTTTGGGTTCAGTAATGGTTTGGGTTCAGTTGGGGATTGGGTTCAGTTGGGGACTGGGTTCAGTTGGGGATTGGGTTCAGTTTGGGACTAGGTTCACTTGGGGACTGGGTTCACTTGGGGACTGGGTTCACTTGGGGACTGGGTTCAGAAATGGATTGGGTTCAGTTGGGGATTGGGTCCAGTTGGGGATTGGGTTCAGTTGGGGACTGGGTTCAGTTGGGGATTAGCTTCAGTTGGGGATTAGGTTCAGTTGGGGATTTGGTTCAGTAATGGATTGGGTTCAGTTGGGGACTGGGTTCAGTTGGGGATTGGGTTCAGTAATGGATTGGGTTCAGTTGGGGATTGAGTTCAGTGGGGGATTGGGTTCAGTTGGGGATTGAGTTCAGTGGGGGATTGGGTTCAGTTGGGGAATGGGTTCAGTTGGGGACTGGGTTCCGTTGGGGATTGGGTTCAGTAATGGATTGGGTTCAGTTGGGATTGGGTTCAGTTGCGGATTGGGTTCAGTAATGGATTGGGTTCTGTTGGGGACTGGGTTCAGTAATGGATTGGGTTCTGTTGGGGACTGGGTTCAGTAATGGATTGGGTTAAGTTGGGGACTGTGTTCATTTGGGGATTGGGTTCAGTTGGGGATTGGGTTCAGTTGGGGTTTGGGTTCAGTTGGGGATTGGGTTCAGTTGGGGACTGGGTTCACTTGGGGTGTGGGTTCTGTTGGGGATTGGGTTCAGTTGGTGATTAGGTTCAGTAATGGATTGGGTTCAGTTGGGGATTGGTTTCGGTTTGGGATTGGGTTCAGTTGGGGATTGGGTTCAGTAATGGATTGGGTTCAGTTGGGGACTGGGTTCAGTAATGGACTGGGTTCAGTTGGAGATTGGGTTCAGTTGGCGACTGGGTTCAGTAATGGATTGGGTTCAGTTGGGGACTGGGTTTATTTGGGGATTGGGTTCAGTTGGAAATTGGGTTCAGTTTGGGATTGGTTTCAGTTGGGGATTGGGTTCAGTGGGGGATTGGGTTCAGTTGGGGTTTGGGTTCACTTGGGGATTGGGTTCAGTTGGGGACTGGGTTCAGTTGGGGACTGGGTTCAGTAATGGATTAGGTTCATTTGGGGACTGGGTTCAGTTGGGGATTGGGTTCAGTTGGGGATTGGGTTCAGTTGGGGACTGGGTTCAGTTGGGGATTGGGTTCAGTTGGGGATTGGGTTCAGCTGAGGACTGGGTTCAATTGGGGATTGGGTTCAGTTGGGGTTTGGGTTCAGTTGGGGATTGGGTTCTCTTGGGATTGGGTTCAGTTGGGGATTGGGTTCAGTTGGGGATTGGGTTCAGTAATGGATTGGGTTCAGTTGGGGATTGGGATCAGTTGGGGATTGGGTACAGTTGGGGACTGGGTTTAGTTGGGGATTGGGTTCAGTTGAGGATTGGGTTCAGTTGGGGACTGGGTTCGGTTGGGGACTGGGTTCGGTTGGCGATTGGGTTCAGTTGGGGATTGGGTACAGTAATGGATTGGTTTCACTTGGGGACAGGGTTCAGTAATGGATTGGGTTCAGTTGGGGACTGGGTTCAGTTGTGGATTGGGTTCAGTTGAGGATTGGGTTCAGTTGGGGACTGGGTTCAGTTGGGGACTGGGTTCAGTTGGGGACTGGGTTCAGTTGGGGACTGGGTTCACTTGGGGATTGGTTTCAATTGGGGATTGGGTTCAGTAATGGATTGGGTTCAGTTGGGGATTGAGTTCAGTGGGGGATTGGGTTCAGTTGGGGAATGGGTTCAGTTGGGGACTGGGTTCAGTTGGGGATTGGGTTCAGTTGGGGATTGGGTTCAGTAATGGATTGGGTTCAGTTGGGGACTGGGTTCAGTAATGGATTGGGTTCAGTTGGGGACTGGGTTCAGTTGGGGACTGGGTTCACTAGGGGACTTGGTTCAGAAATGGATTGGGTTCAGTTGGGGATTGGGTCCAGTTGGGGTTTGGGTTCAGTTGGGGACTGGGTTCAGTTGGGGATTAGGTTCAGTTGCGGATTGGGTTCAGTAATGGATTGGTTTCACTTGGGGACTGGGTTCAGTAATGGATTGGGTTCAGTTGGGGACTGGGTTCAGTTGGTGATTGGGTTCAGTTGGAGATTGGGTTCAGTTGGGGATTGGTTTCGGTTTGGGATTGGGTTCAGTTGGGGATTGGGTTCAGTAATGGATTGGGTTCAGTTGGGGACTGGGTTCAGTAATGGACTGGGTTCAGTTGGAGATTGGGTTCAGTTGGCGACTGGGTTCAGTAATGGATTGGGTTCAGTTGGGGACTGGGTTTATTTGGGGATTGGGTTCAGTTGGAAATTGGGTTCAGTTTGGGATTGGTTTCAGTTGGGGATTGGGTTCAGTGGGGGATTGGGTTCAGTTGGGGTTTGGGTTCACTTGGGGATTGGGTTCAGTTGGGGACTGGGTTCAGTTGGGGACTGGGTTCAGTAATGGATTAGGTTCATTTGGGGACTGGGTTCAGTTGGGGATTGGGTTCAGTTGGGGATTGGGTTCAGTTGGGGACTGGGTTCAGTTGGGGATTGGGTTCAGTTGGGGATTGGGTTCAGCTGAGGACTGGGTTCAATTGGGGATTGGGTTCAGTTGGGGTTTGGGTTCAGTTGGGGATTGGGTTCTCTTGGGATTGGGTTCAGTTGGGGATTGGGTTCAGTTGGGGATTGGGTTCAGTAATGGATTGGGTTCAGTTGGGGATTGGGATCAGTTGGGGATTGGGTACAGTTGGGGACTGGGTTTAGTTGGGGATTGGGTTCAGTTGAGGATTGGGTTCAGTTGGGGACTGGGTTCGGTTGGGGACTGGGTTCGGTTGGCGATTGGGTTCAGTTGGGGATTGGGTACAGTAATGGATTGGTTTCACTTGGGGACAGGGTTCAGTAATGGATTGGGTTCAGTTGGGGACTGGGTTCAGTTGTGGATTGGGTTCAGTTGAGGATTGGGTTCAGTTGGGGACTGGGTTCAGTTGGGGACTGGGTTCAGTTGGGGACTGGGTTCAGTTGGGGACTGGGTTCACTTGGGGATTGGTTTCAATTGGGGATTGGGTTCAGTAATGGATTGGGTTCAGTTGGGGATTGAGTTCAGTGGGGGATTGGGTTCAGTTGGGGAATGGGTTCAGTTGGGGACTGGGTTCAGTTGGGGATTGGGTTCAGTTGGGGATTGGGTTCAGTAATGGATTGGGTTCAGTTGGGGACTGGGTTCAGTAATGGATTGGGTTCAGTTGGGGACTGGGTTCAGTTGGGGACTGGGTTCACTAGGGGACTTGGTTCAGAAATGGATTGGGTTCAGTTGGGGATTGGGTCCAGTTGGGGTTTGGGTTCAGTTGGGGACTGGGTTCAGTTGGGGATTAGGTTCAGTTGCGGATTGGGTTCAGTAATGGATTGGTTTCACTTGGGGACTGGGTTCAGTAATGGATTGGGTTCAGTTGGGGACTGGGTTCAGTTGGGGATTGGGTTCAGTTGGAGATTGGGTTCACTTGGGGATTGGGTTCAGTTGGGGATTGGGTTCAGTTGGGGATTGGGTGCAGTTGGGGACAGGGTTCAGTAATGGATTGGGTTCATTTGGGGACTGGGTTCAGTTGGGGATTGGGTTCAGTTGAGGATTGGGTTCAGTTGGGGACTGGGTTCGGTTGGCGACTGGGTTCAGTTGAGGATTGGGTTCAGTTGGGGACTGGGGTCGGTTGGGGACTGGGTTCGGTTGGCAATTGGGTTCAGTTGGGGATTGGATTCAGTTGAGGATTGGGTTCAGTTGGGGATTGGGTTCAGTTGGGGACTGGGTTCAGTTGGGGAGGGGGTTCAGTTGTGGATTGGGTTCAGTTGTGGATTGGGTTCAGTTGGGGATTGGGTACAGTTGAGTATTGGATTCATTTGAGGATTTGGTTTAGTTGGGGATTGGGTTCAGTTGGGGATTGGGTTTATTTGGGGACTGGGTTCAGTTGGGGACTGGGTTCAGTTGGGGACTGGGTTCAGTTGGGGACTGTGTTCAGTTGGGGATTGGGTTCAGTCATGGATTGGGTTCAGTTGGGGATTGAGTTCATTTGGGGATTGGGTTCAATAATGGATTGGGTTCTGTTGGGGATTGGGTTCATTAATGGATTGGGTCCAGTTGGGGACTGGGTTCAGTAATGGAGTGGGTTCAGTTGGGGACTGGGTTCAGTTGGGGATTGGGTTCAGTTGGGGATTGGGTTCAGTTGGGAATTGGGTTCAGTTGGGGATTGGGATCAGTTGGGGACTGGGTTCAGTTCGGGACTGGGTTCAGTTGGAGACTGGGTGCAGTTCTGGATTGGGTTCTGTTGGGGATTGAATTAAGTTGGGGATTGGGCTCAGTAATGGATTGGCTTCAGTTGGGGACTGGGTTCAGTTGGGGACTGGGTTCAGTAATGGATTGGGTTCAGTTGGGAACTGGGTTCAGTTGGGGACTGGGTTCAGTTGGAGACTGGGTTCAGTTGGGGTTTGGGTTCAGTTGGGGATTGGGTTCAGTAATGGATTGGGTTCAGTTGGGGACGGGGTTCAGTAATGGACTGGGTTCAGTTGGAGATTGGGTTCAGTTGGGGACTGGGTTCAGTCATGGATTGGGTTCAGTTGGGGACTGGGTTTACTTGGGGAATGGGTTCAGTTGGAAATTGGGTTCAGTTTGGGATTGGGTTCAGTTGGGGATTGGGTTTAGTGGAGGTTTGGGTTCAGTTGGGGTTTGGGTTCAGTTGGGGACTGGGTTCAGTTGGGGACTGGGTTCAGTTGGGGACTGGGTTCAGTTGGGGATTGGGTTCAGTTGGGGATTGGGTTCACTTGGGGATTGGGTTCAGTTGGAGATTGGATTCAGTTGGGGTTTGGGTGCAGTTGGGGACAGGGTTCATTAATGGATTGGGTTCATTTGGGGACTGGGTTCAGTTGGGGATTGGGTTCAGTTGAGGATTGGGTTCAGTTGGGGACTGGGTTCGGTTGGGGACTGGGTTCAGTTGAGGATTGGGTTCAGTTGGGGACTGGGTTCAGTTGGGGATTGGGTTCAGTAATGGATTGGGTTCAGTTGGGATTGGGTTCAGTTGGGGATTGGGTTCAGTTGGGGATTGGGTTCAGTTGGGGATTGGGTTCAGTAATGGATTGGGTTCTGTTGGGGACTGGGTTCAGTAATGGATTGGGTTCTGTTGGGGACTGGGTTCAGTAATGGATTGGGTTAAGTTGGGGACTGTGTTCATTTGGGGATTGGTTCAGTTGGGGTTTGGGTTCAGTTGGGGATTGGTTTCAGTTTGGGATTGGGTTCAGTTGGGGACTGGGTTCAGTAATGGACTGGGTTCAGTTGGAGATTGGGTTCAGTTGGGGACTGGGTTCAGTAATGGATTGGGTTCAGTTGGGGACTGGGTTTATTTGGGGATTGGGTTCAGTTGGAAATTGGGTTCAGTTTGGGATTGGTTTCAGTTGGGGATTGGGTTCAGTGGGGGATTGGGTTCAGTTGGGGTTTGGGTTCAGTTGGGGATTGGGTTCAGTTGGGGACTGGGTTCAGTTGGGGATTGGGTTCAGTTGTTGACTGGGTTCAGTTGGGGAATGGGTTCAGTTGGGGGCTGGGTTCAGTTGGGGATTGGGTTCAGTAATGGATTGGGTTCAGTTGGGATTGGGTTCAGTTGGGGATTGGGTTCAGTTGGGGATTGGTTTCAGTAATGGATTGGGTTCTGTTGGGGACTGGGTTCAGTAATGGACTGGGTTCTGTTGGGGACTGGGTTCAGCAATGGATTGGGTTAAGTTGGGGACTGTGTTCATTTGGGGATTGGATTCAGTTGGGGATTGGGTTCAGTTGGGGATTTGGTTCAGTTGCAGATTAGGTTCAGTAATCGATTGGGTTCAGTTGGGGATTGTGTTCTGTTGGGATTGGGTTCAGTTGGGGACTGGGTTCAGTAATGGATTGGGTTCAGTTGGGGACTGGGTTCAGTAATGGACTGGGTTCAGTTGGAGATTGGGTTCAGTTGGGGACTGGGTTCAGTAATGGATTGGCTTCAGTTGGGGTTTGGGTTCAGTTGGGGATTGGGTTCAGTTGGGGACTGCGTTCAGTTGGGGACTGGGTTCAGTTGGGGATTGGGTTCAGTTGGAGATTGGGTTCACTTGGGGATTGTGTTCAGTTGGGGATTGTGTTCAGTTGGGGATTGGGTGCAGTTGGGGACTGGGTTCAGTAATGGATTGGGTTCATTTGGGGACTGGGTTCAGTTGGGGATTGGGTTCAGTTGTGGATTGGGTTCAGTTGGGGACTGGGTTCGGTTGCGGACTGGGTTCAGTTGAGGATTGGGTTCAGTTGGGGACTGGGTTCAGTTGGGGACTGGGTTCAGTTGGGGACTGGGTTAAGTTGGGGACTCGGTTCAGTTGGGGACTGGGTTCCGTTGGGGACTGGGTTCAGTTGGGGACTGGGTTCAGTTGGGGATTGAATTAAGTTGGGGGTTGGGCTCAGTAATGGATTGGGTTCAGTTGGGGACTGGGTTCAGTTGGGGATTGGTTTCAGTTGGGGACTGGGTTCAGTTGGGGACTGGGTTCAGTTGGGGATTGGGTTCATTAATGGATTGGGTTCAGTAATGGATTGGGTGCAGTTGGGGATTGGGTTCAGTTGGGGATTGGGTTCAGTAATGGATTGGGATCAGTTGGGGACTGGGCTTATTTGGGGATTGGGATCAGTTGGGGATTGGGTTCAGTTGGGGATTGGGTTCAGTTGGGGATTGGTTTCAGTTGGGGATTGGGTTCCGTGGGGGATTGGGTTCAGTTGGGGATTGGGCTCAGTTGGGGTTTGGGTTCAGCTGGGAATTGGGTTCAGTTGGGGACTGGGTTCAGTTGGGGATTGGGTTCAGTTGGGGATTAGGTTCAGTTGGGGACAGGGTTCAGTAATGGATTGGGTTCAGTTGGGGACTGGGTTCAGTAATGGATTGGGTTCATTTGGCAACTGGGTTCAGTTGGGGATTGGGTTCAGTTGGGGACTGGGTTCAGTTGGGGATTGGGTTCAGTTGGGGATTGAATTAAGTTGGGGATTGGGCTCAGTAATGGATTGGGTTCAGTTGGGGACTGGGTTCAGTAATGGATTGGGTTCAGTAATGTATTGGGTTCAGTTGGGGATTGGGTTCAGCTGGGGATTGGGTTCAGTAATGGATTGGGATCAGTTGGGGACTGGGTTCAGTAATGGATTGGGTTCAGTTGGATATTGGGTTCAGTTGGGGACTGGGTTCAGTAATGGATTGGGTTTAGTTGGGGACTGGGTTCAGTTGGGGCTTGGGTTCAGTTGGGGATTGGGTTCAGTTGGGGATTGGGTTCAGTTGGGGATTGGGTTCAGCAATGGATTGGGGTCAGTTGGGGACTGGGTTCAGTAATGGATTGGGTTCAGTTGGGGACTGGGTTCAGTAATGAATTGGGTTCAGTTGGAGACTGTGTTCAGTTGGGGATTGGGTTCAGTTGTGGTTTGAGTTCAGTTGGAGACGGGGTTACAGTTGGGGATTGGGTTCAGTTGGGGATTGGGTTCAGTTGGGGACTGGGTTTATTTGGGGTTTGGGTTCAGTTGGGGACTGGGTTCAGTAATGGATTGGGTTCAGTTGGGAACTGGGTTCAGTTGGGGACTGGGTTCAGTTGGGGACTGGGTTCAGTTGGGGACTCGGTTCATTTGGGGATTGGGTTCAGTTGGGGACTGGGTTCAGTTGGGGACTGGGTTCAGTTGGGGACTGGGTTCAGTTGGGGATTGGGTTCAGTTGGTGATTGGGTTCAGTTTGGTATTGGATTCATTTGGGGATTGGGTTCAGTTGGGGATTGGGTTCAGTTGGGGATTGGGTTCATTTCGGGACTGGGTTCAGTTGGGGACTGGGTTCAGTTGGGGACTGTGTTCAGTTGGGGATTGGGTTCAGTAATGGATTGGGTTCAGTTGGGGATTGGGTTCAGTTGGGGATTGGGTTCAATAATGGATTGGGTTCTGTTGGGGACTGGGTTCATTAATGGATTGGGTCCAGTTGGGGACTGGGTTCAGTAATGGACTGGGTTCAGTTGGGGACTGGGTTCAGTTGGGGATTCGGTTCATTTGGGGATTGGGTTCAGTTGGGGATTGGGTTCAGTTGGGGATTAGGTTCAGTTGGGGATTGGGTTCAGTTGGGGACTGGGTTCAGTTGGGGACTGGGTTCAGTTGGGGACTGGGTTCAGTTGGGGACTGGGTTCAGTTGGGGACTGGGTTCAGTTGGGGACTGGGTTCAGTTGGGGACTGGGTTCCGTTGGGGCCTGCGTTCAGTTGGGGACTGGGTTCAGTTGGGGATTGAATTTAGTTGGGGATTGGGCTCAGTAATGGATTGGGTTCAGTTGGGGACTGCGTTCAGTTGGGGATTGGTTTCAGTTGGGGACTGGGTTCAGTTGGGGACTGGGTTCAGTTGGGGATTGGTTTCATTAATGGATTGGGTTCAGTAATGGATTGGGTTCAGTTGGGGATTGGGTTCAGCTGGGGATTGGGTTCAGTAATGGATTGGGATCAGTTGGCGACTGGGTTCAGTAATGGATTGGGTTCAGTTGGGGACTGGGTTCAGTAATGGATTGAGTTTAGTTGGGAACTGGGTTCAGTTGGGGACTGGGTTCAGTTGGGGACTGGGTTCATTTGGGGATTGGGTTCAGTTGGGGACTGGGTTCAGTTGGGGACTGGGTTCAGTTGGGGACTGGGTTCAGTTGGGGATTGGCTTCAGTTGGGGACTGGGTTCAGTTGGGGACTGGGTTCAGTTAGGGACTGGTTTCAGTTGGGGACTGGGTTCAGTTGGGGATTGTGTTCAGTTGGGGACTGGGTTCATTTGGGGATTGGGTTATTTGGGGATTGGGTTCAGTTGGGGATTGTGTTCAGTTGGGGATTGGGTTCAGTTGGGAATTAGGTTCAGTTGGGGATTTGGTTCAGTAATGGATTGGGTTCAGTTTGGGACTGGGTTCAGTTGGGGATTGGGTTCAGTTGGGGATTGGGTTCAGTTGGGGACTGGGTTCAGCTGGGGACTCGGTTCAGTTGGGGATTGGGTTCAGTAATGGATTGGGTTCAGTTGGGGATTGGGTTCAGTTATGGATTGGTTTCAGCTGGGGATTGGGTTCAATAATGGATTGGGTTAATTTGGGGACTGGGTTCATTTGGGGATTGGGTTCAGTTGGGGATTGGGTTCAGTTGGGGATTGGCTTCAGTTGGGGTTTGGCTTCAGTTGGGGATTGGGTTCAGTTGGTGATTGGATTCGGTTGGGGATTGGGTTCAGTTGGGGATCGGGTTCAGTGAGGATTAGGTTCTGTTGGGGATTGGGTTCAGTTGGGTACTGGGTTCAGTTGTGGATTAGGTTCATTTAGGGATTGGGTTCAGTAATCTGGACAAACAGGGGGCTCTAGGGGGGGAGGAACTAAATACAATTAAAATCATTAAGGAAGTGGTACTTGGTAAAATAATGGGACTCAAGGCGGATAAATCCCCTGGACCTGATGGCTTGCATCCCAGGGTCTTGAGGGAAGTAGCGGTAGGGATTGTGGATGCATTGGTAATAATTTTCCAAAACTCACTGGACTCAGCAAAGGTCCCGGCAGATTGGAAAACTGCTAATGTAACACCCTTATTTAAAAAGGGTAGTAGGCAGAAGGCTGGAAACTATAGACCTGTTAGCCTAACATCTGTGGTTGGTAAAATGTTAGAGTCCATTATTAAGGAGACAGTAACGGGACATTTGGATAAACACAATTTAATAGGGCAAACTCAGCATGGTTTCATGAAGGGGAAGTCATGTTTAACAAATTTGCTTGAGTTTTTTGAGGAAGTAACATACAGGGTGGATAAAGGGGAACCAGTGGACGTAGTGTATTTAGACTTCCAAAAGGCATTTGACAAGGTGCCACACAAAAGATTATTGCTCAAGATAAAAAATCACGGGATTGGGGGTAATATTCTGGCATGGGTGGAGGATTGGCTCTCTAACAGAAAGCAGAGAGTTGGGATAAATGGTTCGTTCTCAGATTGGCAACCAGTAACTAGTGGTGTTCCGCAGGGGTCAGTGCTGGGTCCCCAACTCTTTACAATCTATATTAACGATTTGGAGGAGGGGACCGAGTGTAACATATCAAAGTTTGCAGATGATACAAAGATGGGACGGAAAGTAGTGAGTGAGGAGGACATAAAAAACCTGCAAAGGGACATAGACAGGCTAAGTAAGTGGGCAGAGATTTGGCAGATGGAATACAATACTGGAAAGTGTGAAGTTATGCACTTTGGCAGGAAAAATCATCGAGCAAGTTATTATCTTAATGGCAAGAAACTGGAAAGTACTGTAGTACAAAGGGATCTGGGGGTCCTGGTGCACGAAACTCAAAAAGTTAGTATGCAGGTGCAGCAAGTGATCAAGAAGGCCAATGGAATGTTGGCTTTTATTGCTAGGGGGTTGGAATATAAAAACAGGGAGGTATTGCTGCAGTTGTACAAGGTATTGGTGAGGCCGCACCTGGAATACTGCATACAGTTTTGGTGTCCATACTTAAGAAAAGACATACTTGCTCTCGAGTCAGTACAAAGAAGGTTCACTCGGTTAATCCCGGGGATGAGGGGGTGGTCATATGAGGAGAGGTTGAGTAGATTGGGACTCTACTCATTGGAGTTCAGAAGAATGAGAGGCGATCTTATTGAAACATATAAGATTGTGAAGGGGCTTGATCGGGTGGATGCGGTGAGGATGTTCCCAATGATGGGTGAAACTAGAACTAGGGGGCATAATCTTAAAATAAGGGGCTGCTCATTCAAAACTGAGATGAGGAGAAACTTCTTCACTCAGAGGGTGGTAGGTTTGTGGAATTTGCTGCCCCAGAAAGCTGTGGAAGCTACATCATTAAATAAATTTAAAACAGAAATAGATAGTTTCCTAGAAGTAAATGGAATAAAGGGTTACGGGGAGCGGGCAGGAAATTGGACATGAGTCTGGGTTCGGAATGGTCATGGCCCTGTGGGTAGTGGAGCGGGCCCAGGGGCCGTGTAGCCTTGTTCTGCTCCTACTGTGTTCTAATTCTGTTAGATTTCAGGAGATGGTTTTATTCCTGTTCCTGGCTGGGGTGGAGATCGCCTTTACAGAAGGTAAGTACTGTAGAAAATATAGGGACAGAGTGATCTCCTGGAAGAATTTCGATCGCCTAGATGGGTCGGAGAGGAATTTCCCAGATTTTTTTCTCCCAAATTGGCCATTGGGTCTTTATCTGGTTTTTCGCCTCTCCCGGGAGATCACGTGGGTTCGGGTGGATGCAGAGTGATAGAAGATTTGAGGTTAGGATCAGATCAGCCATGATCTTATTGAATGGTGGAGCAGGCTCGAGGGGCCGATTGGCCTACTCCTGCTCCTATTTCTTATGTTCTTATGTTCTCTTATGTTATGGATTGGGTTCAGTTGGGGACTGGGTTCAGTTGGGGACTGGGTTCAGTTGGGGACTGGGTTCAGTTGAGAATTGGGTTTAGTAATGGATTGCGTTGAATTGGGGATTGGGTCCAGTTGGGGATTGGGTTCAGTTGGGGACTGGGTTCAGTTGGGGTCTGGGTTCAGTTGGGGTCTGGGTTCAGTTGGGGTTTGGGTTCAGTAATGGATTGGGTTCAGTTGGGGATTGGGTTCAGTTGGGGATTGGTTTCAGTAATGGTTTGGGTTCAGTTGGGGACTGGGTTCACTAATGGATTGGGTTCAGTTGGGGACTGGGTTCAGTAATGGATTGGGTTCAGTTGGGGACTGGGTTCATTTGGGGATTGGGTTCAGTTGGGGATTGGGTTCAGTTGGGGATTGGGTTCAGTTGGGGATTGCGTTCAGTTGGGGATTGGGTTCAGTTGGGGATTGGGTTCAGTTGGGGTTTGGGTTCAGTTGGGGACTGGGTTCAGTTGGGGACTGGGTTCACTTGGGGTCTGGGTTCAGTTGGGGATTTGGTTCAGTTGGGGATTAGGTTCAGTAATGGATTGGGTTCAGTTGGGGATTGGGTTCAGTTTGGGATTGGGTTCAGTTGGGGATTGGGTTCAGTAATGGATTGGGTTCACTTGGGGATTGGGTTCATAGAGTCATAGAGTCATAGAGTAATACAGCACAGATAGAGGCCCTTCGGCCCATCGTGTCCATGCCGGCCATCAAGCCCTGTCTAATCTAATCCCATATTCCAGCATTTGGCCCGTAGCCTTGTATGCTATGGCATTTCAAATGCTCATCCAAATGCTTCTTAAATGTTGTGAGGGTTTCTGCCTCCACAACCCTTTCAGGCAGTGAGTTCCAGACTCCAACCACCCTCTGGGTGAAAAAGTTCTTTCTCAAATCCCCTCTAAACCTCCCTCCCTTTACCTTGAATCTGTGCCCCCTAGTTATTGACCCCTCTACTAAGGGGAAAAGCTCCTCAGCATTCATCCTATCTATGCCCCTCACAATTTTGTACACCTCAATCATGTCCCCCCTCAGCCTCCTCTGCTCCAAGGAAAACAAACCCAATCTGCCCAGTCTCTCTTCATAGCTGAAGCGCTCCAGCCCTGGTAACATCCTGGTGAACCTCCTCTGCACCCTCTCTAACGCGATCACATCTTTCCTGTAGTGTGGCGACCAGAACTGCACACAGTATTCCAGCTGTGGCCTAACCAGTGTTTTATACAGCTCCATCATAACCTCCTTGCTCTTATATTCTATGCCTCGGCTAATGAAGGCAAGTATCCCATATGCCTTTTTTACCACCTTATCCACCTGTTCCGCCGCCTTCAGGGATCTGTGTACCTGCACACCCAGATCCCTCTGACCCTCCGTCTTGCCTAGGGTCTTACCATTCATTGTGTATTCCCTTGCCTTGTTAGACCCCCCAAAGTGCATCACCTCGCACTTTTCCGGGTTAAATTCCATTTGCCACTGTTCCGCCCATCTGACCAACCCATCTATATCGTTCTGCAGACTGAGGCTACCCTCCTCGCTATTTACCACCCTACCAATTTTAGTATCATCCGCGAATTTACTGATCATACCCTTTACATTCATATCCAAGTCATTAATGTAGACCACAAACAGCAAGGGACCCAGCACCGATCCCTGTGGTACCCCACTGGCCACAGGTTTCCAGTCACAAAAACAACCTTCGACCATCACCCTCTGCCTTCTGCCACTAAGCCAGTTTTGTATCCAATGTGCCAAGGCACCCTGGATTCCATGGGCTCTTACCTTCTTGACCAGTCTCCTGTGCGGGACTTTATCGAAGGCCTTACTGAAATCCATGTATACCACATCCACTGCGTTACCCTCATCCACACACCTAGTCACCCCCTCAAAAAATTCAATCAAATTAGTCAGACATGATCTTCCCTTGACAAAGCCATGTTGACTATCCCTGATTAATCCTTGCCTCTCCAAGTGGAGACAAATTTTGTCCCTCAGGATTTTTTCCAGTAATTTTCCTACCACTGATGTTAGGCTCACTGGCCTGTAGTTCCCCGGTTTTTCCCTACTACCCTTCTTGAATAATGGTACTACATTAGCGGTTCTCCAGTCCTCTGGCACATCCCCTGTGGCCAGAGAGGTCCTGAATATATGTGTTAGAGCCCCCGCAATCTCCTCCTTTGCCTCACACAGCAGCCTGGGGTACATTTCATCGGGGCCTGGGGATTTATCCATTTTTAGGCCAGCTAAAACCGCCAATACCTCCTCCCTCTCGATGTTAATATGTTCGAGCATATCACAGTCCCCCCGCCCTATTTCTATGTCTACGTCGTCCTTCTCCATAGTGAAAACAGATGCAAAAAATTCATTTAGAACCCCTCCTACATCTTCCGGCTCCACACACAGATTGCCACTTTTGTCCCTAATGGGCCCTATTTTTTCCCTAGTTATCCTTTTACCCTTAATATACTTATAAAACATCTTCGGATTTTCCTTTATTTTGCTCGCCAGTGTTATTTCATGGCCCCTCCTTGATCTCCTAATTTCTTTTTTAAGTATCCCCCTGCACTTTTTGTACTCCTCTAGGGCTTCCTCCGTCTTTAGCCTTTTGTATCTACCAAAAGCCCTCCTTTTTTTCCTAATCCATTCCCGTATATCCCCTGACATCCACGGTTCCCTGTGGTTTTTGGAACCACTCTTGACCTTTATGGGAACATGTTGCCCTTGTATGATCTCAATCTCCCTTCTGAAAGCCTCCCATTGCTCCGATGCGGATTTTCCTACAAGTAGCTGATCCCAGTCCATTTTGGCCAGATCCTGCCTTATCCTATTAAAATCGGCCTTCCCCCAATTTAGAACCTTTATTTCCGGCCCATCCCTGTCCTTTTCCATGACCACCTTAAATCTTACCATATTATGGTCACTATCACCAAAGTGCTCACCTACTAGCACTTTTTCCACTTGGCCGGCCACATTCCCTAGAATTAGGTCCAGTACCGCCCCCTCTCTTGTAGGACTTTCTACATGCTGGCTCAAAAAGCTCTCCTGGATGCACTTTAAGAATTCTACACCCTCTGAGCCTTTCACACTTTGACTATCCCAGTTAATATTGGGGAAGTTGAAATCCCCCATTATTATTACCCTATTATTTGCACATTTCTCTGAGATTTGCCTACATATCTGTTCCTCTATCTCCCCCTGACTGTTTGGAGGCCTATAGTACACTCCCAGCAAAGTGCTTGCCCCCTTTTTGTTTTTAAGCTCCACCCATATGGCCTCATTAGAGGACCCAGCTAATATATCATCCCTCCTTACTGCAGTAATTGACTCCTTAATTAATATTGCGACACCCCCTCCTCTTATACCTCCCCCTCTGTCTCGCCTGAAGATTCTGTACCCCGGAATATTGAGCTGCCAGTCTTGCCCCTCCCTCAACCATGTCTCAGTGATAGCAACAATATCATACTCCCATGTGTTTATCAACACCTTCAGTTCATCCACCTTATTTGCAAGGCTCCTTGCATTAAAATAGATGCCATCCAGCCTTGCCCTTATATATTTGCCCTGCCTACCAAGCTGACTTGTTTTTTCCTCCATAATTGGCAGCACATCCCCCCCTACTTCAGCTCCCCCCTGTATCCCATCCCCCAGTAATGGATTGGGTTCAGTTGAGGACTGGGTTCAGTAATGGATTGGGTTCAGTTGGTGACTGGGTTCAGTGTTGGATTGGGTTCAGTTGGGGACTGGGTTCATTTGGGGATTGGGTTCAGTTTGGGTTTGGGTTCAGTTGGGGACTTGGTTCAGTTGGGGACTTGGTTCAGTTGGGGACTTGGTTCAGTTGGGGATTGGGTTCAGTTGGGGATTGGGTTCAGTTGGGGATTGGGTTCAGTAATGGATTGGGTTCATTTGGGGATTGGGTTCAGTTGGTGATTGGGTTCAGTTGGGGACTGGGTTCAGTAATGGTTTGGGTTCAGTTGGGGACTGGGTTCAGTAATGGATTGGGTTCAGTTGGGGACTGGGCTCAGTTGGGGATTGGGTTCAGCTGGGGATTGGGTTCAGTTGGGGACTGGGTTCAGTTGGGGACTGGGTTCAGTTGGGGATTGGGTTCAGTTGCGGATTGGGTTCAGTTGGGGATTGGGTTCAGTAATGGATTGGGTTCAGTTGGGGATTGGGTTCAGTTGGGGATTGGGTTCAGTTGGGGATTGTGTTCAGATGGGGACTGGGTTCGGTTGAGGACTGGGTTCGGTTGAGGACTGGGTTCGGTTGGGGATTGGGTTCGGTTGGGGATTGGGTTCGGTTGAGGATTGGGTTCAGTTGGGGATTTGGTTCAGTTGGGGATTGGGTTCAGTTGGGGACTGGCTTCAGTTGGGGACTGGGTTCAGTTGGGGACTGGGTTCAGTTGGGGACTGGGTTCAGTTGGGGACTGGCTTCAGTTGGGGACTGGGTTCAGTTGGGGACTGGGTTCAGTTGGGAATTGGGTTCATTTGGGGATTGGTTCAGTTGGGGATTGGGTTCACTTGGGGTTTGGGTTCAGTTGGGGACTGGGTTCAGTTGGGGATTGGGTTCAGTTGGGGACTGGGTTCAGTTGGGGATTGGGTTCATTTGGAGATTGGGTTCATTTGGGGATTGGGTTCAGTTGGTGTTTGGAAATATAATAAAATAAGGAATAGGCGCAGGAGTAGGCCATTTGGCCCTTTGAATTTGCTCTGCATCAATGGCACCTTCCTATTACTATTCCTATATCCTTTGATTCCCTTAGTATTGAAAAGCCTAATAGTAAAGTACAGTAATGGATTTGGTACAATTGCACCATCTCTCAACCCCTCCACTGTCTCTGATTTGTCACACTGCTTGTCCTAGATCACGTATTAGATGAGCAGAAATTTCCTTCAATTAAATATTGAGAAGCTGTTGTTTTTAGTCCCCGCCACAATGTCCGTTCCATCGCCACCGACTCCAACCCTCTCCCTAGCCACTGTCTGAGGCTGAACCAGACTGTTTGCATCTTTGCCATCCTATTTGACCCTGAGCTGAGATTCCAACCCGATATCCTCTCCATCACCAAGACTGTGTATTTCCACCTCTGTAATATCACCCGTCTCCGCCCCTACCTCAGTTCATTTGTTGCTGAAATCCACGTCCATGGCTTTGTCACCTCCAGGCTTGACCATTGCAAAGCTCTCCTGGCCAGCCACCACCCTCCATAAACTTGAGCTTATTTGCTGTCTGTATCCTAACTCACATTGTCCCATTCACCCATCACTCCTGTGCTCGCTGACCTACATTGGCTCCTGGTCCGGCAACCGCTCAATTTTGAAATTCTCATCCTTGTTTTCAAATCCCTCCAAGGCCTTGCCCTTCCCTATCCCTGTAACCTCCTCCAGCCCTACAACCCTCCAAGATCTCTGTGCCCCGCCAATTTTGGCCTCTTCTGCTTCCCTGATTTTAATTGCTCCACCATTGACGGCCGTGCCTTCAGCTGCGTAGGCCTTAAACTCTGGAATTCCCTCCCTAAACCTCTCCATCTCTCTATCTCGCTCTCCTCCTTTAAGTTGCTCCTTAAAACTTACCTCTCAGACCAAGCTTTTGGTCACCTGCCCTAATATTTCTTTCTGTTGCTTGGTGTCAAATTTTGTCTGATGATGCTCCTATGAAGTGTCTTGTGTATTTTTACTATGTATAGTAGGCGTTAAATAAATGTAAGTTGTTGTGGATTCGGTACAGTTGCGGCTTGTGTATATTTTAGGGTTGGGTAGCGTTGCATACTCTTTACTGGCACATTTCTTCTTAATGAGCTCAGTGACCAGAGTCTTTTGCTGTTTAGAATTCCATTTCCCCATTCGCCCTCCCCCACTTTTCTCCTCTCCTCTGCTGAGGCTGTGACACTGCTGGAGTGCAGTTAAACAAGTGCTGGGAACTCCTCAGTACCTCATCCAAGTGTGCAGAGATATCAAGTGTTGACCAGTTATTTAACTGTAGTACTTCCCTGTTTAAAGTACTGACTGACAAATTGTATGTCTTGTTTTTGTTGACACTGGGTAATTCAGTTTTTGCTCCACATTTTTTTAATGTAAATAGGGATTAGTTTTATTGCATCAGATAGTCTCTATGGTGTCCGTTCCCTATTTAACAGGTTTGATCTCTTTTTTTATTAAGTACAGCTCTCAGTGCGGAGGCAGCACAAGGAGAGGATTAATGACAATAATTTGCATGTAGCTACTTGTTCTGGAGGTTTTATTGGTCTGAGAGCTGGGCTGGATTTGCATGGGAATGTTTTATTGTGTAGGAGTCTCTGCACTCCTAGCAAAGAATCTATAAACTCACTAGTAGTTAACAAACTGAGTTTAATGTACTAAAACTTTACAAAACAAGAAAATGCAGGAGAAGCTCTAAACAGGTCTATTCACTATCACTCCACACGAGGACTGGCTGGAAAATGCCCTCTACCTCTGACGTCATGACATCATCACGTTTCCCACCGTTGGGACGTCACATGACCCACGTGATGACGTCATCGCGTCAGATCGCGATTTTGTCGCTCTAGCTCTGTTTAACCAGAGCCAACATTAAAAGGTAATAAACATGATTAAAGGCAATTGTGAGAGTCTCTTAGTGGCTTTGCCACAATTGCATATAATTGTACATCTTCTCTTCTCTATCTTCTATCTTCTATCTATCTTCTATCTTCTTCTTCTATCTATCTATCTATCTTCTATCTTCTTCTATCTATCTTCTATCTTATCTTATCTTATCTTCTATCTTCTATCTTCTATCTTCTTCTATCTATCTATCTATCTATCTATCTATCTATCTATCTTCTCTTCTTCTTCTATCTATCTTCTATCTATCTATCTATCTTATATATATAAAAGGATTGATCTGTCTGTCTGTTTGTCTGTCTATCTGTCTGTCTGTCTGTCTGTCCTTCGGTGTGTCTGTCCAGCTATACACTCGAAAGTTATAGAGCGTACCTACACATGCGTTATGTCCAAAGAAAGCTTACCATTCCAGGACGGTCGTAAGCATATTTACTTTTCGGTCGGACAAAAATTGTTCGCGCGTTATACAAAAAACCTTCAAAATTCCACTCATTATCCACTCATTAGCATTGATTGACTGACGTCAAGGTCGACCAATCCTGTGCCGTCATGATTGACCAATCCTACAGTTCAGTCACCCGATGGTTGGCCAATCGCTGCGTCTGTGGGCGGGACTAATCATTTTGAACTCAGGCATCGGGCAGCCATTGCTTCAATTACTTCCAGCTCAAAATCTGCTAATCCAGCTTCGAAAAAGTTAGTATCTCTTTTAAAAATAACATAACATTTACCAAAAACGTTTTATAAGTACTTTCACTTTCATCTTTGAAGGTATTAAAAGGTACAAATGTTGCCCGGCAGCAGATTCACAGAGGGACAGAAAGACAGGGCCCAAACCTTGGGACTCCATTTAAACCGCCCGGCCCAAAACAGCCCTGGCAACACGGGGCCCCCCCAGCTAGTCTATCTATATATATAAAGTGGTTCCTTCCATTTTGTCTGTCCGGCTATACACTCGAAAGTTATAGAGCGTACCTACACGTGCGATACATCCAAAGAAAGCTTACAATTCCAGGACGGTCGTAAGCGTATTTACTTTTCGGTTGGACAAAAATTGTTCACGCATTATACAAAAAACCTTTAAAATTCCACTCATTATCTGCTAATTAGCATTGATTGACTGACGTCAAGGTCGACCAATCCTGTGCCGTCATGATTGACCAATCCTACAGTTCAGTCACCTGATGGTTGGCCAATCGCTGCGTCTGTGGGCGGGACTAATGATTTTGAACTCAGGCATCGGGCAGCCATTACTTCAACTACTTCCAGCTCAAAATCTGCTAATCCAGCTCGAAAAAGTTAGTATCTCTTTTTAAAATAACATAAGATTTACCAAAAACGTTTTATAAGTACTTTCACTTCCATCTTTGAAGGTATTAAAAAGTAGAAATGTTGCCCGGCAGCAGATTCACAGAGGGACAGAGAGACAGGGCCGAAAGCCTGGGACTCGATTTAAACCGCCCGGCCCAAAACAGCCCTGGCAACGCCGGGCTCCCCCTGCTAGTATAGTATAAATGGATGCACTGGGGAAACGCCAGGAATCATAGGTTCCATTCTTTTTTCTTATCAGAAATCCCTTTTTTCCCCTCAGCAGGATACTTGAGTACCTGTTCCCAGCTGTCTTGTGTGTTATCACATGCCAGAGGGGAGGAAGGGGCGGGGCCTTTGTGTAAGATTCACAGTATGATTGCTGTTATTCTCCTATTCTGTGAGGTCTTCCTTTCTGTGAGCACTGCGTTCAGTTTTGGGAACAGCACCTCAGGAAGGATATATTGACCTTGGAGAGGATACCAGGGCTTAACGGGTTAAATCACGAGAACAGTTTGCAAAAACTTGGCTTGTAATCTCTTGACTTTAAAAGGTTGAGGAGTAATCTAATCGAGGTAGTTAAAATGATTAAATGATTCAATAGGGTAGATGCAGAGAAACTATTTCCTCCTGTGGGAGAATCCAAAGCAAAAGGGCAAGATCCTAAAAATTAGAGCTAGACCATTTAGGAGTGAATCAGAAAGTATGTTTTCACACAGAGTAGAGAAATCTGGAACTCTCTCCCCAAAAGGCTGTGGATATTGGAAGACAATTGGAATTTAAGACAGATCGATAGATTTTTATTAGGTAAGGGTATCAAAGAATATGAAACAAAGGTGAGTAAATGGAGTTGAAGTACAGATCAGCCATGATCTAATTGAATGGTGGAACAGGCTCAAGTGGCTGAATGGCCTCCTCCTGTTCCTATGCTCTCCTCAGTGAGATTTCCTCTGATGCAGTGAGAGGATTTTGAAAATTTCTTTTTTATTCGTTCATGGGATGTGGGCATCACTGGCAAGGCCAGCATTTATTGCCCATCCCTAATTGCCCTTGAGAAGGCGGTGGTGAGCTGCCTTCTTCAACCGCTGCAGTCCGTGTAGTGAAGGTACTCCCACAGTGCTGTTAGGGAGGGAGTTCCAGGATTTTGATCCAACGACGATGAAGGAACGGCGATATATTTCCAAGTCAGGATGGTGTGTGACTTGAAGGGGAACTTGCAGTGTTGCCATGGTGTTCCCATGCTCCTGCTGCTCTTGTCCTTCTGGGTGGTAGAGGTCGCGGGTTTGGGAGGTGCTGCCAAAGAAGCCTTGGCGAGTTGCTGCAGTGCATCTTGTAGATGGTACACACTGCAGCCACGGTGCGCCGGTGGTGGAGGGAGTGAATGTTTAAGGTGGTGGAAGGGGTGCCAACCAAGCGGGCTGCTTTGTCCTGGATGGTGTCGAGCTTCTTGAGTGTTGTTGGAGCTGCACTCATCTAGACAAGTGGAGAGTATTCCATCACACTCCTGACTTGTGCCTTGTAGATGGTGGAAAGGCTTTGGGGAGTCCGGAGGTGAGACACTCGCCGCAGACCTAGCCTCTGACCTACTCTTGTTGCCACAGTATTTATGTGGCTGGTCCAGTTAAGTTTCTGGTCAATGGTGACCCCCTAGGATGTTGATGGTGGGGGATTCAGCGATGCTAATGCCATTGAATGTCAAGGGGAGATAGTTAGACTCTCACTTGTTGGGGATAGTCATTGCCTGGCACTTGTGTGGCGTGAGTGTTACTTGCCACTTATCAGCCCAAGCCTGAATGTTGTTCAGGTCTTGCTGCATGTGGGCGTGGACTGCTTCATTATCTGAGGAGTTGTGAATGGAACTGAACACTGTGAAATCATCAGCGAACATCCCCATTTCTGACCTTATGATGGAGGGAAGGTCATTGATGAAGCAGCTGAAGATGATTGGGCCTAGGACAATGTGCTGAGGAACTCCTGCAGCAATGTCCTGGGGCTGTGATGATTGACCTCCAACAACCACAACCTTCCTTTGTGCTTGGTATGACTCCAGCCAGTGGAGCGTTTTCTCCCTGATTCCCATTGACTTTAATTTTACTAGGACTCCTTGATGCCAGACTCGGTCAAATGCTGCCTTGATGTCAAGGGCAGTCACTCTCACCTCACCCCTGGAATTCAGCTCCTTTGTCCATGTTTGGACCAAGGCTGTAATGAGGTCTGGAGCCGAGTGGTCCTGGCGGAACCCAAACTGAGCATCGGTGAGCAGGTTATTGGTAAGTAAGTGCCGCTTGATAGCACTGTCGACGACACCTTCCATCACTTTGCTGATGATTGAGAGTAGACTGATGGGGCGATAATTAGATGGATTGGATTTGTCCTGCTTTTTGTGGACAGGATATACCTGGGCAGTTTTCCACATTGTCGGATAGATGCCAGTGTTGTAGCTGTACTGGAACAGCTTGGCTGGAGGCGGAGGTAGTTCTGGAGCACAAGACTTCAGCACGACAGCTGGGATGTTGTTGGGGCCCATAGCCTTTGCTGTATCCAGTATGCTCAGCCATTTCTTGATATCACGTGGAGTGAATCGAACTGGTTGAAGACTGGCTTCTGTGATGGTGGGGACCTCGGGAAGAGGTCAATATGAATCATCCGCTCGGCACTTCTGGCTGCAAACACTTCAGTCTTGTCTTTTGCACGCATGTGCTGGGCTCCACCATCATTGAGGACGATGATATTCATGGAGCCTCCTCATCGCGTTAGTAGTTTAATGGTCCACCACCATTCACGACTGGATGTGGCAGGACTGCAGAGCTTTGATCTAATCCGTTGATTGTAGGATCGCTTAGTTCTGTCTATAGCATGCTGCTTCCGCTGTTTCGCATGCCTGTAGTCCTGTGTTGCAGCTTCCCCAGGTTGGCACCTCATTTTTAGGTACGTCTGGCATGCTCTTTGGCACTCCTCATTGAACCAGGGGTGGTCCCCTGGCTTGATGGTAATGGTAGAGTGAGGGATATGCCAGGTCACGAGGTTACAGATAGTGGTGGAATACAATTCTGCTGCTTCTGATGGCCCACAGTGCCTCATGGATGCCCAGTTTTGAACTGCTTGATCTGTTCTGAATCTATCCCATTTAGCACAGTGATGGTGCCACACAACATGATGGAAGGTGTCCTCAATGTGAAGACAGGACTTTGTCTCCACGGTGGTCACTGCTACCAATGCTGCCATGGACAGATACATCTGCAACAGGTCAAGTAGGTTTTCCCCCTCGTGCTGGTTCTCTCAGTCATGTCCTTCAGGACTCAGCCAGTAGTGGTGCTACTGAGCCACTCTTGGTGATGGACATTGAAGTCCCCCACCCAGAGTACATTCTGTGCCCTTGCTGCTTTGAAGTGGTGTTCAACATGGAGGAGTACTGATTCATCAGCTGAGGGAGGGCAGTAGGTGGTTTCCTTGCCCATGCTTGACCTGATGGTTTATGGGGTCCGGAGTCAATCTTGAGGACTCCCAGGGCCACTCCTTCCCGACTGAATACCACTGTGCTGCCACCCCTGGTGGGTCTGTCCTGCCAGTGGGACAGGACATACCCAGGGATGGTGATGCAGGAGTCTGGGACATTGGCTGAAAGGTATGATTACGTCAGGCTGTTGCTTGACTAGTCTGTGGGAAAGCGCTCCCAATTTTGGCACAAGTTGGTGAGGAAGACTTTGCAGGGTTGTATTGGGCTGGGTGTGCCATTTTGTCTGTAGCCAGTGATGAAGTCGATTCATCCGGTTTTATTCTTATTGTGTTTCGTAGTTCTTTGTTACAACTGAGTGGCTTGCTAGGCCATTTCAGAGGGCAGTTAAGAGTCAACCACATTGCTACAGGTCTGGAGTCACATATAGGCCAGACCAGCTGGCAGATTTCCTTCCCTAAAGGACATTAGTGAACCAGATAAGTTTTTAGGGCAATCCAATAGTTTTATGGTCACCATTACTAATACTAGCTTTTTATTAAATTCCCCAGCTGCCTTGGTGAGATTTGAACTCATGACTCTGGATCATTAGTCGAGGTTTCTGGATTACTGGTCCAGTAACATAACCACGATGCTACCGTCCCAGCCTCTTGTGCTTTGCCAGCTTTCAGGCGATGGCTCCATGTGATACTGCATATTTTTGGATGATAATTTCCCTTGGCATCGCCAAGTGGCCACATCGTGTCTGCTTTAATCTGTAAGGATAAAGAGATTTTCATGTCCCCAGGTTTCTAGGGATCCAGTTCTCTTCTCTATTCCTTGAGGTAAAGAGAACTGCACGGGGATTGAGATTTCTAATGAAGAGCGGGAAGGAGTTTACAATACAATCACCAAACTATCTACTAATAAGCCTCTGTGCGAGGGCCAATTAAAAACTCTCCACCCGCCCCCTCACATGGGAAATGCACTGTTCAAAATCCTGATGGCAATATATGAAAATTGGATGGCGCTTCCCAATGAACCCATGGGTGAAAGTCATGGGAGGCTGTGCGGGCAGCAAAGCATGTATATAAAGAACCTGAGGCCTGATTTTATCTCTGGACAGGAGGGGGCTGAGGCAGGTGGGAAACCCCCATCAGCGGGAGGCCTGGGCAATTTTAACTCCCAAGCCTCGTTTAAATGATAGAAAACGAACTCCCCCTCGAACCCAGCGAGAATGGTGAGGAGGTTGGCGGGCAGGAGTGTAGTTCCTGGCAGCAGGAGGCTGCCGCCAAGGACCCGAGGGAACTGTCCCCGGACTAGGATGTACAGTAAAGGGGCTGAGAAGGGGCAGAGTTTGATGGATGCTGGGACCCACACGTGTCTCTTGTGCCCTGTGTCGCTGAGGGAATCCTGCCATATGATGTCATTCTCAAAGCTGAGCGTGCTGGCCCATAAACGGGTCGAAAATTCCAACAGGACGGAAAAGGAAGGTGGGGACATGGTTTGTTGGGTCTTGTCCCAAAATAGAGCATATCACTGAATAGGACCGTCCCGGCTAAAATCAGCTAACTCAGCACAGACCAGGAATCGAAGCCAGCGACTTACAGTCTCTTGGGTCAGTCCCGCACC
Organism: Somniosus microcephalus; assembly: GCF_052327205.1. Lineage (NCBI taxonomy): Eukaryota > Metazoa > Chordata > Chondrichthyes > Squaliformes > Somniosidae > Somniosus > Somniosus microcephalus. The sequence continues at coordinate 70,884,260 of NC_141004.1, read as the reverse complement.
AGGTGGTGTCATGGTGGCTCAGTCGGTGGCACTCTTGCCTTCTGAGTCAGAAGGTTGTGATGTGCCTCAATTATTCCGAGACTCGAAGTTAGCAGAACAAAAGTAAGGCTTTTATTAACTTAGAACATAACACACGTAAACTAGAGAGATGCCTTCCTTCAGGAGGCTGATGCCCGACTGACTTAGATTACAAAGGAGCCAGGTATGGGCGGAGCCCTGCACACAACCAATTCCAGCACATTCCAATACATAATACATGAGGACTGGGGGAAGGGAAAAGACACAGAAAGCAGGCAGTTACAAGACACAGAAAACAGGCAGTGATGAATGGAATATATTTCATCACAGGTTGTAGGTTGAAGTCCCACTCCAGAGACTTGCTAGCACAAAATTCTAGGCTGACAATTGAGTGCAGGACTGAAGGAGTGCTGCACTGTTAGAGAGATGTTAAACTGAGCCCCAATCTGCCCTCTCAGGTGTACACAAAAGATCCCACGGCACTATTTTGAAGAAGAGCAGGGGAGTTCCCCCTGGCAAATATTTAGCCCTCAACTAAAATCACTAAATCACTTTAAAGGAACATAGGAACAGGAGGAGGCCATTCAGCCCCTCGAGCCTGTTACGCCACTCAACGAGATCATGGCTGATCTGCATCTTAACTCCATCTACCCACCTTGGTTTCATAGCCCTTCATACCCTGGCCCAACAAAAATCTATCCGTCCCAGTTTTGAGTGTTTTAACTTTTTGGGGAGTGAGTTCCTGATTTCCACTACCCTTTGTGTGAAGAAGTATTTTCTGACATCAGCCCTGAACAGCCTAGCTCTAATTTTAAAGTTATGCCGCCTTGTTCTGGACTCTCCCACCAGAGAAAATAGTTTCTCTCTATCTATCCTATCAACTTTTTAAAATATCTAATCTTGTATGCCACTGGTGTTTGTGGGAGCTTGCTGTGTGCAATTTGACTGCCGAGTCTCCTACATTACAAATGTGACTACGCTTCAAAAGTACTTCATTGGCTGCAGAGAGCTTTGAGACATCCTGAGGTGCTGAAAGGTGCTATATAAATACAAGTTATTTTTTTATAAATGGTTCCTGCTTGTTCAACAACAACAACTTGCATTTATATAGCATCTTTAACATAGTAAAATGTACCAAGCATAATCAGACAAGAATCTAACACCTAGCCACATAAAGCAATATTATGACAGGTGAACAAAAGCTTAGTCAAAGAGGTAGGTTTTAAAGACTGACTTAAAGGAGGAGAGAGAAGCTGAGAGGTTGAGGGAGGGAATTCCAGAGCTAGGAGTTAAGCAGATGAAGGCACGGCCACCAATGGTGGAGCAATGAAAATCAGGGTGCGCAAGGGGTCAGAGTTAGAGGAGCGCAGATATCTTAGATGGTTGTAGGACTGGAGGAGGTTACAAAGATAGGGAGGGGTGAGACCATGGAGGGATTTGAAAACAAGGATGAGAATTTTTAAATTGATGCGTTGCTGGAACGGAAGTCAGTGTAGATCAGCAAGCATAGGGATGATGGGTGAACAGGACTAGGTGTGAGTTAGGACACGGGGCAGTGAGCACAGGGGTTGATGGGTGAATGGGACTTGGTGTGAGTTAGGACACGGGGCAGTGAGCACAGGGGTTGATGGGTGAATGGGACTTGGTGTGAGTTAGGACACGGGGCAGTGAGCACAGGGGTTGATGGGTGAACAGGACTAGGTGTGAGTTAGGACACGGGGCAGTGAGCACAGGGGTTGATGGGTGAATGGGGCTTGGTGTGAGTTAGGACACGGGGCAGTCAGCACAGGGGTTGATGGGTGAATGGGACTTGGTGTGAGTTAGGACACGGGGCAGTGAGCACAGGGGTTGATGGGTGAACAGGACTAGGTGTGAGTTAGGACACGGGGCAGTGAGCACAGGGGTTGATGGGTGAATGGGGCTTGGTGTGAGTTAGGACACGGGGCAGTGAGCACAGGGGTTGATGGGTGAATGGGGCTTGGTGTGAGTTAGGACACGGGGCAGTGAGCACAGGGGGTGATGGGTGAACAGGACTAGGTGTGAGTTAGGACACGGGGCAGTGAGCACGGGGTGATGGGTGAATGGGACTTGGTGTGAGTTAGGACACGGGGCAGTGAGCACAGGGGGTGATGGGTGAACAGGACTAGGTGTGAGTTAGGACACGGGGCAGTGAGCACAGGGGGTGATGGGTGAACGGGACTGGGTGTGAGTTAGGACACGGGGCAGTGAGCACGGGGTGATGGGTGAACGGGACTGGGTGTGAGTTAGGACACGGGGCAGTGAGCACAGGGGGTGATGGGTGAACAGGACTAGGTGTGAGTTAGGACACGGGGCAGTGAGCACAGGGGGTGATGGGTGAACAGGACTAGGTGTGAGTTAGGACACGGGGCAGCAGAGTTTTGGATGAGCTCAAGTTTACGGAGGGTGCAAAGTGGGAGAGCGGCCAGGAGAACATTGGAATAGTCGATTCGAGAGGTAACAACGGTATGGATGAGGGTTTCAGCAGTGGATGAGCTGAGGCGGGGGCGGAGATGGGCGATGTTACGGAGGTGGAATAGGTGGTCTTGGTGATGTAGAGGATATGGGAGTGGAAGTTCAGCTCAGGGTCAAATAGGACACCAACGTTGTGAACGATCTGGTTCAGCCTCAGACAGTGGAAGGGAGAGGAATTGAGTCAGTGGCTCGGGAACAGAGTTGGTGACGGAGTCCGAAGACAATCACTTTGGTTTTCCCAATATTCAGTTGGAGGAAATCTCTGCTCATCTAATATTGGATGTCGGACAACTAAGTTTTTTTAGTAAGATTTGCAAATGATTTTTTTGGTCCTTACCTCGTAGGTACTGGTGATGTTGAGTCTGTAGAATACAGGCAGGAAGATTTCAGCACTGATGATGCTCACTATGGCGTAGCTGAAGCAGAAGATCAAGAAGATGGCCCCATAGCGGTAAACCTCCGCCGGTGTCCCAATCACCGTAACCGCAGACATGAAGCTGGCAGTAAGGGACATGGCCACGGGCAGTGCGCTCATCTGCCTGCCCCCCAGCAGGAACTGGCTGTTGGATTGTTGGCCCCTGGCTTTAACTGCATGATAGACTCCAATGGAGATAGAAATGAGCAGCATGACCGCGAACACCACGTAATCCCACACACCGAACTGAGCCACAGGAGCGTCGGGGATGGACATTTCCAGCCAGGAGAAGGTAAAGTCGTTTGAAAAAAAATACTTTCAAGTTTTAAAAACCTCACGTGCCTCTGAAAAATCTTGTCGGGAACGATAGAAAAAAAATCCAAGTCGATGGCAAAAAAAAGGAATTTTCAGAACATTTGGTGAAAGTGCCAAATGGTAAAAGGACTTTGCAACAGGTATAATGGATAGAGAGTGCGAGTGAGCGCAAGAGCGAGAGTGGACAGAGAGAGAGAAACAGACAGCACATCAAACACACGGAATCGGGACCATTCCCACAGCACAGCTCAAAGAAAACCTTTATACTGCACCTGAGGGATTAAGTGACAAGTCACCTTAACTCCCTTCAGGGCTGTTCACAATGAAACCTTTGTCTAAGCATTGATTTATAACTACTTCCTACTGATGTCATTTTCTGAACTCTCGACTTTAGTAAATAGTTAACCATCACTAATTGTAATTATATTTATGTTAGAACAGAGATATGTGCTATTGTCTAATTCAAAATGGTTTACCCTATGGAAACATTTGAATTTATTGCTCTGGAATTACAATAAAAGATATTCTGGGCTTCAACCTCACAGCTTCGCCCATATTTACACAATTCACAATTCACAATTCAAATCGCTTTATTGGCATGATAAGTTACATCTTATGTTGCCAAAGCATCAAAATACATTTATGGTTTACCACATAAACGCAGTTCTATTCATACAGTGTATAAACAGGTATATCCCTGAGTGTATAAATATACATTCGCATTGTTTATATATATTCTTTTCTTAGTTTACTGGTTGGCTCTCTGTTCATGGCAAGCTGTAACATAGCGTGCCGCCAGTGTTACACAGCTTCTCTCCTCTCCCAGTAGGAATGGGAGTTTTTGGTTGTCATTCAGATTTCTGAAATCAGGGCATATTTGTGAGAATTTTTGGTAGAAATTCTCCCTGATGCCCTGATATTTTCCACAAGCTGTGAGGAAGTGCATCTCTGTCTCCACCACTCCCTGACTGCAGTGCGAGCATATCCTGTCCTCTCTTGGCAGCCTGGTCTGCCTGTGTCTGCCTTTTTCGATCGCTAGGCTATGTTCGCTAAGTCTGTACCTTGTCAAGGTTCTTCTCAGTTTGTTATCCTTTACCATGGTCAGGTAATCAGCTATGTTGTATTGTCTGTTTAGGGCCAAGTAGCAATTGAGTTTGCTTTGGGTTTTTGTTGTTTCTGCCCAATATGTCAGATATTTTTCCTTTTGCTTAGCGACGATTGTGTTGGGTCGAATTCTTTGTACACACTCCTTCTTTGTAATCAGTCCTTCGATTTTTGACAGAGTCACATAAAAGTTTTCTGAGAATGGTTCCCCAGCAGTATGTGGTTCCATTCCCTCCCCTCCTCGCCTGAAGGTGGTGATTCATGTTAGTTACACCCCAACCCACTGATGTCAATTGCAATGCCTCACCCCCACCCCACCATACCCCAATAACGATCAGCTAACTCAGCACAGACCAGACACTGGTTGTGTATCTATTCTGTTTTGTATTGCAAAGTATTACAAAGTATTTACAGCATAGAAACAGGCCATCTGGCCTAACAAGTCCATGCCGGTGTTTATGCTCCACACGAGCCTCCTCCCACCCCTCTTCATCTAACCCCATCAACATATCCTTCTATTCCTTTCTCCCTCATGTGCTTATCTAGTTTCTCCTTGAATGCATCTATGCTATTCACCTCAACTATTCCCTGTGGTAGCGAGTTCCATATTATCATAGAATCATAGAAATTTATGGCACAGAAGGAGGCCATTCGGCCCATTGTGTCTATGCCGGCCGAAAAAGAGCCATCCTGCCTAATCCCACTTTCCAGTTCTTGGTCCGTAGCCCTGTGGGTTACAGCACTTCAAGTGCATATCCAAATACTTTTTAAATGTGATGAGGGTTCCTGCCTCTACCACCCTTTCAGGCAGTGAGTTCCAGACCCCCACCACCCTCTGGGTGATAAAAGTTCTCCTCAACTCCCCTCTAATCCTTCTACCAATTACTTTAAATCTATGCCCCCTGGTTATTGACCTCCCTGCTAAGGGAAATAGGTCCTTCTTTTTCACTCTATCTAGGCCCCTCATAATTTTATACACCTCAATCAAGTCTCCCCTCAGCCTCCTCTGTTCCAAAGAAAACAACCCCAGCCTATCCAATCTTTCCACAGAGCTAAAATTCTCCAGTCCTGGCAACTTCCTCGTTAATCTCCTCCACCCTCTAGTGCAATCACATCTTTCCTGTAATGTGGTGACCAGAACTGCTCGCAGTATTCTAGCTGAGGCCTAACTAGTGTTTTATACAGTTCAAGCATAACCTCCCTGCTCTTATATTCTATGCCTCAGCAAATAAAGGAAAGTATTCCGTATGCCTTCTTAACCTACCTGTCCTGCCACCTTCAGGGATCTGTGGACATGCACTCCAAGGTCCCTTTGTTCCTCTACACTTCTCAGTATCCTACCATTTATTGTGTATTCCCTTGCCTTGTTAGCCCTTCCCAAATGCATTACCCCACATTTCTCCGGATTGAATTCCATTTGCCACTTTTCTGCCCACTTGACCAGTCCATTGATATCTTCCTGCAGTCTACAGCTTTCCTCTTCATTATCAACCACAGGGCCAATTTTTGTATCATCTGCAAACTTCTTCATCATGTCCCCTACATTGAAGTCTAAATCATTGATGTATACCAGAAAAAGCAAGGGACCCAGTACTGAGCCCCATGGAACCACACTGGAAACAGCCTTCCTGTCACAAAAGCAACCTTCGACCATTACCCTTTGCTTCCTGCCACTGAGCCAGTTTTGGATCCAACTTGCCACTCTCCCTTGGATCCCATGGGCTTTTACTTTTCTGACCAGTCTGCCATGTGGGACCTTGCAAAAGCCTTGTAAAAATCCATGTAGGCTACATCAAATGCGCTACTTTAATCGACCCTCCTTATTACCGCCTCAAAAAATGCAATCAAGTTATTCAGACATGACCTTCCCTTAACAACTCCACGCTGACTGTCCTTGATGAATCCATGCCTTTCTAAATGATGATTAATACGTTCCCTCTGAATTTTTTTCAATATTTTGCCCACCACCATGGTTAAACTGACTGGCCTGCCATTGCTCGATCTATCCCTTTCTCCCTTTCTAAACAACGGTATAACATTAGCAGTCCTCCAGTCAACTGGCACCACACCTACTGCAGAGAGGATTGAAAAATGATGGTCAGAGCCTTTGCTATTTCCTCCCTTGCTTCTCTTAACACCCTGGGATACATTTCATCTGGGTCTGGGGATTTATCTACAAACTAAGCACTCTCTGAGTAAAGAGGTTTCTCCTGCATTCCCTATTGGATTTATTAGTAACTATCTTATATTTATGGTTGTGGTCACGCCTGCAAGGGGAGTCATCAGACTGGAAATTAATTTGTCCCTGAAAATGGGCACGGGGATTGTGATGCACGAGTACCAAGTGCCTGTTCAGAAGACTGCCGGCAGCACGCGAGCTTCGTGATTGCAGTGATTGCAGTGTTCAACCCAGCGCTGAACGCGCTGCTGAGTGGCTGAAAACTCAGCAGGGGCCCAAGTTCGTGTGAGGCTAGCTCCAATTAAAGCTAGCCTGCACTACTTAAAGGCAGTCTGCACCTCTTAAAGGGGAGGTGCATTCTGCCTGCAGCAGATCATTGAACTTGCTGGGGAGATAGAAAAGAACAATTCATGATGGAACAACAGGGGAGAGAGCATACAGCAAGGTTCTACAATGCAGCACTGGAGGCCTTGGTGCAGAGGTCAAATTGAGGAGAGAGGTTCTGTGATTCTGTGATTCTGAGCCAGGAGGCCCGCCAGGCAACAGAGCAAAGTACAGTGGGAGCAGACAGCCACTGTGGTGAATTGCAGCAGTGTAGCCCCGATGACATGGGCGCAGTACAGGAAGAAGTTTAATGACCTCACACAAGTGGTCAAGGTCAGTGAATTAATCTTCAAATGCCATCTCCCACCATCTGCACCACTAGCCTCACAGACTGCTCAATGCACCAAAGCCCCATCACTCACTTACCAACAATCTTTACCAAACACGACTCATACCTCACATTCAATGCTTCACCTCACCCTCACACACTTACCACTGCTGCAAGCCTCACACCCACATCTCACACCTTGTATGCACTGTCCAGCTATTCAACCATGACAGGCACATCACCCAAACACATTGCACCACACTCATTGACACACTCCCCTTTCTCTTGCAGGAAAAGGTGGTGCATAACCGGCGCCAGCAGAACCTAACCAGTGTGGGACAGGCTTGTCTGGATCACCTCACCCCCTTGGAGGAGCATAATGCTGAGCATTATTGACAGGGGCATGGCTGATTTAAAAACTGCACCTCTTGCTTTCCCCCCTCTCCTCACCACAACCCTACCCTTGTGCCTTACTCATTTCAGAGAACCAACAAATCCAACCTGCCCAGCCAGTGATTCAAGAAGAAGAGGGAGAGGAGAGTGATGAAGAAGTCTAAAGATGTGCGGGTTAGGTTGATTGGTCATGATAAAATTGGCCCTTAGTGTTAGGGGGGATTAAATATGTGGGGGTTACGGGGATAGGGCTTGGGTGGGATGGCTGTCGGTGTAGGGACCGGGTGCTAGGGTTTGGATGATCATCCATGATCTCGTTGAATGGCGGAGCAGGCTCGAAGGGCCGAATGGCCTACTCCTGCTCCTAGTTTCTATGTTTCTATGTTTCTATGAAACACCGACACTCAATCTGACACTTGCAGCCTCCAGCTCAGATACTGGCACAACACGGTGTTCAGAGGGTAGCTTAGAGGCGGGATCTGCACGTGGTGAGTCGCCGGGCATGAGTGGGCAGGGGAAATGGTAGCTCGGGTGCCAGCTCCACAGAGAGCGAGGTTGCACATGGGTTCTATTGCAGAGGATTCAGATGAGGACTTTGATGGGGCGGCCTACAGAAGAATGCTGATGGATATGCACAATGAAATGCTTGGTGCAGTGGCAGGCCTGCCAGAAAGCCTGAATGCAATGTCAAGTAGCATGGAGGAGCCTGGCACCAGCCTTACATAGGGCTTTGCGCAGGCGAAGGAGGTGCTCACAGAACTCTGCCACCTTTGCAATCAGACCTGCAGCTTCACACCAGGGCAAGGACGGTGCTGCCAGTGGCTGTGTGGGTGACTGTGGCCCTGAATTTCTTTGCGTCGTGATCCTTCCAGGCTGGAGCAGGCAACATCTGCAACATCTCCCAATTTGCCGTCCACTGCTGCGTAAGAGATGAGAGACACTCTTTATGCCAGGAGAGGGGACTTCATTGTCTTCTCTTTGACCAGAGAGAAGCAGGCAGAGTGTGCACATAGCTTTGCCAGGATAGCGGACTTCCCCATTGTGCAGGGCACCATCGACTGGATGCACGTGGCTTTGCAGGCACTGTATCTAAATGCTGAGATGTACCGCAACCACAAAGGTTACCACTCGCTGAATGTGCAGTTGGTGTGCGACCATGCTCAACACATCATGATAGTGAATGCCCAGTGTCCCAGTATGCTTTTATTCTGTGCCAGTCTGCTGTTCCTCAATCTTTGAGCCACCAAGGCATACCAGAGGGTGGCTACTGGGTGAAAAGGGTTATTCGCTGACCATCTGGCTCCTGACTCCGCTCCGCAAACCAACCACGCGTGGGCAGCATGCATACAATGAGAGCCATGCTGCCACACACAATCTGATAGAGCAGACCATTGGCATCCTTAAACAATGCTCCTGCTGCCTGGACTGCTCCAGAGGAGCCCTACAGTACTCACCGGAGTGTGTGTCCTGATTCATTGTGATCTGCTGTATTCTCCACAACCTGGCCATCATGAGGGCACAGCCCTTGCCACCAGGGATACGGCCACCAGCACAGGAGCAGGAGATGAGGAGGAAGAGGAGGAGGAGGCAGAAGAGGAAGAGGAGGCGCAAGAGGAGGAAGCAGAAGAGGAGAAGGAGGAAGCAGAATGAAGGAGGCAACCCAGACAGTCCCTTTCTGGCCGAGATATCCATGATCGACTCATCTGCCTGTGGTACAAGAGAACACAACCCCAATTTCCCTTTCAACATTTGTCCCACACCTGACGTTCCCTCTGTTACTGACCATCACAGCGTCCTCTTGGCCACAATGCTGAAATAAAAGCGACCAAAAAGCAAACATTCCAGTCAAACTTTATCTATCTATCCAATGTTACATCAAAAAATCAACTAATCACCCTTGTGCATTCCCTAAGTTACTGTCTTGCTTGTGCCTTTGCCTGTCCTAGTGCTCCTACGCAGTGCCACCCCAGTAGATGCAGCATAAGAACATAAGAAGTAGGAGCAGGAGTAGGCCATACGGCCTCTCGGGCCTGCTCCGCCATTCAATAGGATCATGGCTGATCCGAATCTAGACTCACGTCCACTTCCCTGCCCTCTCCCCGTAACCCCTAATTCCCTTATCTGCTAGGAAACTGTCTATCTCCGATTTAAATTTATTTAAGTTGCAGCTTCCACAGCTCTCTGGGGTAGCAAATTCCATAGATATACTACCCTCTGAGTGAAGAAGAGTCTCCTCATCTCAGTTTTGAAAGGGCAGCCCCTTATTCTAAGATTATGCCCCCTAGTTCTAGTCTCACCCATCAGTGGAAACATCCTCACCGCATCCACCCGATCAAGTCTCCTCACAATCTTATATGTTTCGATAAGATCACCTCTCATTCTTCTGAACTCCAATGAGTAGAGGCCCAACCTACTCAACCTTTCCTCATACGTCAACCCCCTCATCTCCGGAATCAACCGAGTGAACCTTCTCTGAACCACCTCGAGAGCAAGTATATCTTTTCTTAAATATGGAAACCAAAACTGCACGCAGTATTCCAGGTGTGGCCTCACCAATACCTTGTATAACTGCAGCAAGACTTCCCTGTTTTTATACTCCATCCCCCTTGCAATAAAAGCCAAGATTCCATTGGCCTTCCTGATCACCTGCTGCACCTGCATACTAACTTTTTGTGTTTCATGCACCAGGACCCCCAGATCCCTTTGTACTGTAGCACTTTGCAGTTTCTCTCCATTTAGATAATAACTTGCTCTTTGATTTTTTCTGCCAAAATGCATAACCTCATGTTGAGTCTGTGTGTTCCAGATATACTTATTTTAAATAACTGGACACAGACAACAGGAAAAACTTAAACAGGTCTTTACTACTTGAAGGTCAGGGCTGAACTGCTTTACCAAATTACTACACAGAGCTTATATACCGGTGTGGTCACCACCGGTACTACAATATACAGTAGCAAGAGAAAGTAGTCCATCTTCTTAAGGTAGTTCTCTTAAGGTGGTACAGGTTACATACACCACAATTCCGCCCTTTTTAGCTTAACAGTGTACACCCCAATTTAAACATAACATGGATAACATATATACAACTTTCATGCAACTGTTCAAAGATTCAGTCTCTGAGGAGGCCTCCTGATCCGAGTTGGATAACGCCTTTCAGGGGTCTCTGATTCTGGTTGCTGGGGTGACTCCTCTAATTGATCTCTTATGGATTGAACATCCTCATGTACGTTCGCGTTTGAGGTAGATGCTACAGGTTCAATAATTTCTTCCACTGGTGTCTCTGCCGTAGCCATGGGTTCGACCCTTGTTCTCGATTCTACAAGTTGGTCAGCATGACGTCGTATTACATTTTCACCAATCTCTACCGTGTACATCAGGGGTCCTTGTCTGGCACGAATTGTTCCAGATTGCCATTTCTCATTCTTATAGTCCCGGGCTATCACTGGTTGTCCTATTTCGAAACTCCGAGTGGTCTTGTTATTTACATGCTGGAACTGTTTGTTTTCGACTTCCCTACGTACATTTGGTTTTAACAAATCCAACCTGGACCGCAACCTCCTGTTATAAAACATCATGGCAGGACTTTGATTTGTCACTGCATGTGTGGCGTTTCAATATGCCATTAGGAAATTGTCCACCTTGTGTTGTAGTGGAATATGGTCTTCGCTTATGGCCTTTATCGCCTTTTTGAACGTTTGTACAAATCTCTCAGCCAACCCATTTGTAGCCGGATGATATGGGGCAGATGTATAGTGTTTCACCCCATTCTTCTTCATGAATTTCTGGAATTCTTCTGACACGAACTGCGGTCCGTTGTCTGAACATATCTGTTCTGGCAATCCATTTCTTGCAAATATGGTTCTTAGAACTGCGATCGTCTTTTCCGAGGTAGTGGTCGCCATCTTAATCACTTCTGGCCATTTAGAATGTGCGTCTACCGCTATCAAAAACATGGAATCCATGAATGGACCTGCAAAGTCGATATGTACAGGCTGCCATGGGGTTGAAGGCCATTCCCATGGATGCAGCGGTGCAATTGGAGGTGCATTTTGAACTTTTTGGCACCCTGAGCAGCTTTTAGTCAGATCCTCTATTTGTTTGTCGATACCTGGCCACCACACATAAGCCCTAGCAAGGCTTTTCATCTTGACTCCCCCCAGATGACCTTCATGCAGTTCCTTTAGAACTCTCTCCCTTAATTTAGGAGGAATAATCACCCTTGTTCCATACATCAATGTTCCTTGACAAACGGACAGCTGTTCTCGTCTGGCTGAGAATGCCGGTAACAGTGGTTCGCCATGTGCTGGCCATCCGTTCACTGTCAATTCGTAGACCCGAGACAGTGTCGGGTCATTCCTGGTCTCTCTCTCAATACTCGCATTGGTGACTGGCAAACATTCGATGATGGTCGAGTGAAATAACTCAACAGGGTCAACTGTCGGTGCCTCTTCCGCTGTAGGTAGTGGCAGGCGCGACAGCCCATCAGCATTACCATGTTGCTTTGTACCTTTGAATTCGATCTCATATTGATGTGCCCCTAGGAAAAGGGACCATCTCTGGAGCCTCTGCGCTGTCATCACCGAAACACCCTTCTTAGGGTTAAATATGGAAACCAACAGCTGGTGGTCTGTCAGCAGCGTAAACTTTTGGCCTTGCAGGTAATGATTAATAAATGTTTTTACTCCCCACACGAGGCTGAGAGCCTCCCTATCTATCTGAGCATAGTTGCGCTCAGCGGAGGTCAATGATCTGGATGCGAACGCGACTGGTCTTTCCAAGCCATTTGGCAACTTATGTGATAGCACTGCCCCAATACCATATGGAGAAGCATCACAAGCTAAACGAATAGGCAGCGTTGGGTTAAAGTGAGCCAACACTTCCTTAGAGGTGATCAATGCCTTGCTTTTGTGAAAAGCCCGCTTACAGTCCTCGCTCCACTTCCATGGCACTCCCTTTTGTAAAAGAGCGTTCAGCGGGTGTAGCACCGTGGATAAATTTGGCAGAAACTTATGGTAATAGTTAATCAACCCTAGGAACGACCTCAACTGGGATACATTTTCCAGAGCGGGAGCCTTCACAACAGCTTCGATCTTGTCAGGTGACTTGTGAAGCCCCTCCTGGTCAATGACGTGACCACAGTACGAGATTCGCTTCTGAAAGAACTCACATTTCTGGCGATTAACTCGAAGTCCATACTCTTTCAATCTGGTGAGCACCTGTTCCAAATTAGCAAGGTGTTCCTCATCATCATCTCCTGTAATAAGAATGTCGTCCAGATAGCATTGTGTGCCAGGAATTCCCTGTAATACCTGCTCCATGGCCCTTTGCCAAATCGCTGGAGCTGATGCCACTCCAAAAACCAGTCTATTATACCGATATAAGCCCTTATGCGTGTTGATCGTGAGATACTGGCGTGACGCTTCATCAGCTTCCATCTGTAAGTACGCCTGCACCAGGTCTATCTTGGTGAAGTGTTTCCCGCCAGACAACGAAGCGAAGATATCCTCAATCCGCGGAAGCGGATATTGCACCGTGTGAAGAACCGGATTAACAGTGATCTTGAAATCGCCACAGATGCGAACCTTCCCCGGTTCCCCCGGCTTGTTGTTCAATGAACGCTTCATGACGGGAACAATGGGCGTGGCCCATTCGCTCCAGTCCACCTTTGACAGTACTCCTGAACGTTCTAGCCCTTCCAGCTCAGCTTCCACAGCAGGTCGTATCGCATAAGTAAGGTACCGGTCTGGCTTTGAAAAATTTCAGGTTTGCATGTTCTTCAACCTTGATGTTTGCCGTAATTCCTTTCAGTGTTCCCAGTCCCTGTTGGAACACCTCCTTAGCATCATCCAATATTCTGGACAGTCGTTTAGGTTTGACATCGTCCTTTTTACCGGAATCTACAGTTAGTGCTTTTAAGGAATGCCAGTCCATATTTATTCTCCTGATCCATTCCCGTCCCAGTAGTGGTGGACCTCCCTCAGGTAACACATACAAGTCCATTCCTTTGCTTTCTTTACCCTTGTGGACCACCTTTACATTTATCTTTCCGATGGGGTACACTCTTTGCCCCGTGTATGTTTTTAATACAATCTCCGTATCCCTTAGGGGAATGTGTGAGAATAACCTTTTGTAATCTTGCTTATTCATGACCGTCAATGCCGATCCCGTGTCCAATTCCATCTTCACTTGGACTCCTGCTATCTGGAGTGTAACCCAAATAGTTTGGTGGTCTGCTGTGTTACCCACATTATGTATTCTTAGACAACCCAGTTCCTTACTGCTGGAGTCTGAATCCGTCTTCTGTTCATCCGAACTGTTCTCTGTCACCTTGTGTACTTTTTTGTACTTCTTCTGTGGTGACTTTTTGTTGCTGGTCTTCTTTCCTGACCGGCATACTTTCGCTATGTGACTGAGTCTGCCACATTTTCTGCATTCTTGATCTTTGAACCAGCACTGGTTCTGATCGTGCGTTGTCCTTCCGCAACGATAGCACTTTACTGCACCCAATGCCATTTGATTGGTGCTGAGTTCCGATGGCCTTAGCTGCATTTCCGCGGTGCCTCGTGTTGCCGCCTCGTGCGATGCTGCAATGGTGACAGCTTTATCTAGCGTAAGGTCCTTTTCCTCTAGCAGTCGCTTCTGAGTTCCTTCTTTTAATAGTCCACACACGAACTTATCTCTCAGAGCATCTGCTAGTCCTGTACCAAACTGACAGTACTTTGATAGCTTGCGCAGTTCAATTAAGAATTCAGCGTTGCTTTCCTCTTTCAGCTGCGTTCTTCTGTAAAATTTAAATCGTTCCGCTATCAGCAGCGGCGTGGGGTTTAAATGCTCTTGCAGGATAGTAACAATATTCGCGAAAGTCTTATCCGCCGGTTTATCTGGTGTTACAAGGTGCCTTAATAACCCGTACGTCTTCGCACCCATCGAGTTTAATAGGGTTAGTGCTTTCTTTTCAGCCGGTATCTCATTTGCTGTACAATAAACTTCAATACGCTCCACATAAGTGGCCCAATCTTCGACATCGCTATCAAAAGCAGTGATGTTACCGTTTTTAGGCATCCTTGTAAGTTTCTTTAAGTATTTTATTTATTTATTTATTTATTTTTCCAAAATGACGGCTTCCCGCGCTTGCCGGCTTTTCCCGCGCTTGTCTTCTTCCTGCGCCGACTAAAATGGCGGCTTCCTGCGCTTGGCTTCTTCCCCCGCTGGCTACAATGGCGATTACCACGCTGTTGCCGTTCTCGCCTCCCAGCAGTCCTTACTTTACCCCGACGCTGCTGCTTTTACTCCCCGCTGTCCTCGTGGGTATTAGCGCTTCCTTTCTTGCTACGCGTCTATTCCGATTGCAGCCCGGCCCTTTACACCGGCTGCGGTCGAGTTCTCCGCCCTTTTTCCTCCGGTCTCGCCCCCCTTCTCCACTGACAACGCGGCTGACTTTCTGCCCGTGTCACTAGATCGGCTTACCCACTGCCGTGGAAGAAGGATGATCACTGCCTGTCGCTGATGGTGGACTTCGTGGTCAGCAATTCCAACCCGGGTTCTCGATGCCTCCCGTGCGAATGCGGTGCTCAGCAGGATGATGAGGGCGGATGCCTCTTCTCGACGCCCGTTCTGGGGACGAAGCTGCCTTGGATACAATTGCCGCTGGGTAAGATCGACTCGTCGCCACTGTTGAGTCTGTGTGTTCCAGATATACTTATTTTAAATAACTGGCCACAGACAACAGGAAAAACTTAAACAGGTCTTTACTACTTGAAGGTCAGGGCTGAACTACTTTACCAAATTACTACACAGAGCTTATATACCGGTGTGGTCACCACCGGTACTACAATATACAGTAGCAAGAGAAAGTAGTCCATCTTCTTAAGGTAGTTCTCTTAAGGTGGCACAGGTTACATACACCACACCTCACACTTTCCAATATTATATTTCATCTGCCAAATCTCTGCCCACTCACTTAGCCTGTCTATGTCCTTTTGCAGGTTTTTTATGTCCTCCTCACTGCTTTCCCTCCCATCTTTGTATCGTCGGCAAACTTGGATATGTTGCACTCGATCCCTTCCTCCAAATCGTTAATATAGATTGTAAAGAGTTAGGGTCCCAGCACTGACCCCTGTGGAACACCACTAGTTACTGATTGCCAGCCCAAGAATGAACCATTTATCCCAACTCTTTGTTTTCTGTTAGATAGCCAATCTTCCACCCATGCCAGTATATTACCCCCAATCCCGTGATTTTTTATCTTGATCAGTAATCTTTTGTGTGGAACCTTGTCAAATGCCTTTTGGAAGTCCAAATACACTACATCCACTGGTTCCCCTTTATCCACCCTGTATGTTACGTCCTCAAAGAATTCGAGCAAATTTGCCAAACATGACTTCCCCTTCATAAAACCATGCTGATTCTGTCCTATTAAATTATGTTTATCCAAATGCTCTGTTACTGTTTCCTTAATAATGGACTCCAACATTTTGCCAACCACAGGTGTTAGGCTAACTGGTCTATAGTTTCCAGCTTTTTGTCTACTTCCCTTCTTAAATAAGGGTGTTACATTAGCAGTTTTCCAATCTGCCGGGACCTTTCCTGAGTCCAGGGAGTTTTGGAAAATAATCACCAATGCATCCACAATCCCTACCGCCACTTCTCTCAAGATCCTAGGATGTAGGCTATCAGGTCCGGGGGATTTATCCACCTTAAGTCCCATTATTTTACCGAGAACCATTTCCTTAGTGATTTTAATCGTGTTTAGCTCCTCCCCCCCCCCCCCATTGCCCCCTGTTTGTCCAGTGTTGGGATATTTTTAGTGTCCTCTACTGTAAAGACTGATACAAAATATTTGTTCAGTGTCTTTGCCATCTCCATGTTCCCCACCACTAGTTTCCCGGTCTCATCCTCTAAGGGACCATCGTTCACTTTAGCCACCCTTTTTCTTTTTATATAGCTGTAGAAACTCTTGCTATCTGTTTTTATATTTTTTGCTAGTTTACTTTCATAATCTATCTTCCCTTTCTTAATTAATCTTTTAGTTATTGTTTGCTGGCTTTTAAATGCTTCCCAATCTTCTATCCTCCCACTAGATTTGGCTACTTTATATGCCCTTGTTTTCAGTCAGATACTATCCTTTATTACTTTACTAAGCCACGGATGGCTGTCTTTTCTTTTACTCCCCTTTTTCCTCAGTGGAATATATTTATCTTGAAAGATGTGAAATATCTCCTTGAATGTAGACCACTGCTCTTGTATCATCTTACACTTTAATCTTTTTTCCCAGTCCACTTTAGTCAATTCTACTCTCATATCTTCATAGTCTCCTTTATGTAAGCTCAGTACGCTGGTTTGAGATGCAACTCTCTCACCCTCAAACTGAATTTGGAATTCAACCATATTATGGTCACTCATTCCAAGGGGATCCTTTACTAGGACATTTTTTATTAATCCTGTCTCATTACACAGGACCAGATCTAAGATTGCCTGCCCCCTGGTTGGTTCAGTTACATACTGCTCAAGGAACCCATCCCTAATACACTCTATGAACTCTTCCTCAAGGCTGCCATGCCCAATTTGATTAGTCCAGTCAATATGAAAGTTAAAATCCCCCATGATTATAACTGTTCCCTTATTACAAGCCCCAACTATTTCCTGATTTATACTCCGACCAACAGAGTTGCAACTGTTAGAAGGCCTATAGACTACGCCCACTGGTGACTTTTTCCCCTTATTATTCCTTATCTCCACCCAAACTGTTTCACTATCCTGATCCTTAGACCCAATATAATTTCTGACTATTGCAGTGATTTCATCCTTGATTAACATAGCAACCCCACCTCCCTTTCCTTCCTGTCTGTCCTTCCTAATTGTCAAATACCCTTGTATGTTTAGTTCCCAGTCATGATCATCTTGCAGCCATGTTTCCATAATGGCCACCAGATCATACCCATGTGTAGTTATTTGTACCGTCAACTTGTCTATTTTGTTACGAATGCTGCGTGCATTCAGATAAAGAACTTTCAAATATGTTTTCTGACAATTTATTCCTGCTTTTACCCCTTTTACTACTTTACCTTTATCATGGCTGGTGGAAGGCTGCTGACCTTCAGTGGGGGAGGCTGCAGATGGCCTTGCAGGACGACCTCGAGCACCTCTGGGCCTAATAGGCCAGGCTTCGGACTGCACCACCTGTCTTCACCAAGGAATAGGATGCTGCCATAGACATAGTAAAGGAGGAGGTAGTGGAGACACTTGATTGGATAAAAATTGATAAAGAAGAGGTATTAGAAAGGCTGGCTGTACTTAAAGTAGCTAAATTACCAGGAGCGGATGGGATGCATCCTAGGATGCTGAGGGAATTGAGGGTGTAAATCACAGAGGTACTGGCCATAATATTCCAATCCTCCATAGATACTGGGGTGGCGCCAGAGGACTGGAGAATTGCAAATGTTACACCATTGTTCTAAAAAAGTGTAAAGATAAACCCAGCAACTACAGGCCAGTCAGTTTAACCTTGGTAGTGGGGAAACTTTTAGAAACAGTAATCAGGGACAAAATGAACAGTCACTTGAATAGGTGTGGATTAATTAAGGAAAACCAGCATGGATTTGTTAAAGAAAAATCATGTTTAACCAACTTGATCGAGTTTTTTGATGAGGTAACAGAGAGGGTTGATGATGGTAATGCGGTTGACATGTACATGGATTTCCAAAAGGCGCTCAACAAAGTGCCACATAATAGGCTCGCCAGCAAAGTTGAAACCCATGGATTAAAAGGGACAGTGGCATCATGAATTGGCTAAGTGACCGGAAACAGTAGTGGTGAACGGTTGTTTTTCGGACTGGAGGAAGGTACACAGTGGGGTTCCCCAGGGGTCAGTTCTAGGACCACTGCTTTTCTAGATGTATATCAATGACTTGGATGTGGGTGTACAGGGCAATATTTCAAAATTTGCAGATGACACAAAACTTGGAAGTATAATGAACAGTGAGGAGGAGAGTGATAGACTTCAGGAAGACATAGACAGGCTGGTGAAATGGATGGACACGTGGTAGATGAAATTTAACGCAGAAAAGTGTGAAGTGATACATTTCGGTAGGAAGAATGAGGAGAGGACATACAAACTAAATGATACAATCCTAAAGGGGGTGCACGAACAGAGAAACCTGGGGGTATGTGTGCACAAATCGTTGAAGGTGGCGGGGCAGGTTGAGAAAGCAGTTAAAAGGGCTTACGGGATCCTGGGCTTCATAAATAGAGGTAGAGAGCACAAAAGTGTGGAAATTATGATGAACCTGTATAAAACACTAGTTCGGCCTCAACTAGAGTACTGTGTCCAATTCTGGGCACCGCACTTTAGGAAGGATGTGAAGGCCTTAGAGAAGGTGCAGAAAAGATTTGGAGAATGATTCCAGGAATGAGGGACTTCAGTAACGTTGATAGACTGGAGAAGCTGGGGTTGTTCTCCTTGGAGCAGAGAAGATTGAGAGGAGATTTGATAGAAATGTTCAAAATCATGAGGCGTCTGGGCAGACTAGATAGAGAGAAACTATTCCCATTGGCAGAAGGGTCGAGAACCAGTGGACATAGATTTAAGGTGATTGGCAAAAGAACCAAAGGCGATTTAAGAAAAAACTTTTTTACGCAGTGAGTGGTTAAGATCTGGAATGCACTGCCTGAAAGGGTGGTGGAGGCAGACTCAATATTATCTTTCAAAAGGGATTGGATAAGTATCTGAAAGAAAAAAAATTGCAGGGCTATGGGGAAAGGGTGGGGGAGAGGGACTAGCTGAGAGTTGGCATGGGCTTTATGGGCCGAATGGCCTTCTTCTGTGCTGTAACCATTCTATGAGTCTAAGTACATAGACAACAAAGGAGAGGATGACAAAAGGGAACACAATAATGTTAGGAGGGAAGTGAAAAAATCTATTAGGATAAAGAGAAACTATTAAATTAAATTACCAAGGATTATGCAGGCCAAGGGAGATGACAACCAGAGCACCCATGACTGGGAGCCAGTGGTCTGACCAGAACCCTTGAAGTCAGAAGCAAGGCCTTCTCCACTTACAGCACCACTCTCTGTCACCTCGCCAACTTTAAACAACTCTAGAAAGCTCCAAAGAGTTCCACAAACTTACACAGAGCCAGTAGAAATCAAAAAGCAAGTTACCTGAAAGTTGTTGATGATCCCTTTAAATATCGCAGGCCTGAGGGTCCTTCATGCTGCTGAACACATGTTCAGTTGTGCGATGACGACGAAAATGGCACAGCTGGTGTGAAATCAGCGTTGCAGTCTGATTGATGTCACGATCTGCCTATTTACCATACTTCTAGCACGCTCGCCTAACAGCTGCCCTACTGCCCTCACCAAGATGGCGTTTGGAGCGGCCCCCACCAGAACTGTGTGTGCACTGCTCGGATGCCATTTTGGTCCCAATTCAGCACCTGTAGCGCCCAATCAACAGGCACTATGCAACCAAATATCTAGGCCCTAAAGTGTAGAAAGTAAACTCTCAGTAAAATGACTGTGAACAAATGCTTTTAGCACCAGTAGGTAAGATAGCAGCTGTGTGCACTGAGTATTTAGTGCAGTATTTCCATGTGTTTTAATCAGCCCCTCAATTGCCACTGTGTGCTCGCCTTGCTTTCATTGGCGAGTTTCAGGAAGCCTGGGAAACCCGTGGATGCACCGTTAAATTCAAAAGTGTGTTGAAGTATCGCTCCAATTGAGCAATAAGCATATGTTAATAGGCAACCTGCCTCTCCCGAGGGGGTTACGTGCAAGCAGCCCAATGCACTCCAGTTAAACCAGGAAGTCGGTGAATGGAGCCAGCTTCCTGATGCGCTCACATTTTTGCTGATTTTAACCCCCGCCACCCTCACCCAAACCCAGGCACTCCTCCCGGTTAAAACTCCCCCCTACGCCTCTCAAGCAGCCAAATTGGTGGCTGTAGCATTTATGCTAACACATCTCACTGAGTTTCCGACCCCTTATACAATACGCTCAGATTCCATGTACATGTGCAATTCCCTAATAAAATATCTCCCGATATGGGAAAAGAGGGGGCTAATTTCGGCAGATAGGAAAACCTTACCCTCCATTCCAATTTTGTAGGTAATTTTTAATAAGGCAAAGGAAATGCCCAGAGACATAACAGTTCATAAAGTAAGGGCACAAACCAAAACCGAACCTCTGTGGGAGATGAATCAGAAAGCTGATGAATTGGTGAAGAAAGGAGTTGAGGAGGGAAGGGATTGGGATCCAGTAGAAATGGTCCTCCCAATGGAGGCCAATCAGTCAGTGAAAGTACCCAACTGAATTGATCTGAAACAACTGCAAAATGGGGATCCTGAAATAAAGGCAGAAATAGTGACATTAGAAAAGAAAGTCCACGTGGAGAATACGCTAATAAAGCCAAATTAGAGGTGAAAGATGGAGTCTTGTACGGCCATAAATGGGTGGTACCGCAGAACGAGAGGAATGCTTTTCTCTACCAAGCCCGTGATGCTCTTACCTGGGGACATCCCGGCCCACAGGGCACCTGAGTAAAACCCCAACAGGTGGCCTGGTGGCCAGGAATGTGAGGCCAAATGGAACACGACTGCCACAACTCTCTAACATGTGTGCAATACAATCCTGATGTAAATACCAAAAGGCACTGTTGCACCACACAAGGCCGATAGCAGGTCTATGGACCAATTTACAAATAGATTATAGCGGACCATTTCCCCCACCCTCAATAGGAAGTAAATATGTATTAGTGATAGTGGACAAGAGGGTCGGAGGCATTCCCGTGCCCCAATGTAAAGATACTGGTGAACTATATATTCACCAGATAGGGTCTTCCGCGATCCATTGGCTCAGGTGAGGGGAGCCACTTCACTGGAACGGTTATGCAAACTGCAATGCAGCTGCTAGGAATCAAAATGTGAGTGCATATTTCACACAATCCTACGTCATCAGGTATAGTTGAGAGGATGAACCGCACATTGAAAACTATGCTAAAGAAACGAATTGGGCAATCTCGTCAGACATGGGATCAGTTGCTACCCTTGGCATTAATGGCCATGGTCGAGTAAGCCACATACCATTGAGATCTCAACTCATGAATTAATGACCGGGAGGGTTATGTGAACACCTAAAGATTTAATGTACCTGGATATG
Organism: Somniosus microcephalus; assembly: GCF_052327205.1. Lineage (NCBI taxonomy): Eukaryota > Metazoa > Chordata > Chondrichthyes > Squaliformes > Somniosidae > Somniosus > Somniosus microcephalus. The sequence goes on along the minus strand of NC_141004.1, from coordinate 70,862,534 downwards.
TCCGAACCCCAATATCAGTCCCTGACCCAGGACGATATGTTAACCGGTTACATGACCGGTTACAACAAGTAATGATTGTTGTGTATGTACCTTTAAGAGAATAACTGGTCTCAGACTGCAGTACCGGCAGTGACCACCCCTGTATAAAAGGTGCTAGTGAGCCTCTGTTGTTTTCAGTTTCACTATTGACTTCCATCAGTAAAGAACATAAGAAATAGGAGCAGGAGTAGGCCAATCGGCCCCTCGAGCCTGCTCCACCATTCAATAAGATCATGGCTGATCTGATCCTAACCTCAAATCTTCTATCACTCTGCAGCCACCCGAACCCATGTGATCTCCCGGGAGAGGCGAAAAACCAGACTTGTTTTGTTCAACTCCTGCTGTCCGTATCCCAATCATTCACGGACAGAATACTGGCGACGAGCAGATACGAACTTACCTACAGTCTGCACCATCTCCTGGGATCCATTTCTACAGCGAAGTGAGCAGAGGTCGAGGCCAGAAAGAAAAAAAAAAGTAAGAAGCAGTAGAAACGGGCGTCGACTGTGGGCATCCGCCCCTGTGTTAGCGGAGTTGAAGATTGCTGGAGAAGCTGTCGAAAGCGGGGCCTGGTTCCTGTCGACGGTGCTTCAGCTGATCGGGTTGGTGGCAGGTAGTACACTGATCCTTCCTGGGCTGCAGTGGTCGTGAACTCGAGCGGGTGGCTTGCAACGGGGCCGAGCAGCGTTGTCGGGAAGAAGAGAGAGAGAGGGTGGAGCACACAGGGCACGGCCGGTGCGACGAAGCCGGGCTGCGTATAGGCCCGAGAAGAGGGAGGCAAGAGTCCCACAGGGTTGTTCCACGACGGGAAAATAATAAAAAAAGAAATATTAAACGCGCAAGAAACCGCGAGGAGCTGCAGGTTGCAACGGGAACCGCGGAAAGCAGCGCTCGCAACAGCGGGGAAGAAGGCAAAGCACGGGAGGCGCCATCTTAATCAGCAGGGAAGAAGGCAAAGCGTGGGAGGTGCCATTTTGTTAAATCGGGGAAGAAGGCAAAGCGCGGGAGGCGCCATTTTAGATTTGCAAGATGCCGAAGACTGGCTGTATCACTGCTTTTGATAATACAATAGAGGACTGGACTACGTATATGGAAAGAGTCGAGGTATATTTCGAGGCAAACGAAATAGCTGATGAGAAAAAGGCATCGGTGTTGCTAAACGTAATGGGTGCTAGAACGTACGGCCTATTGCGGGACCTGATTACTCCAGCCAAACCAAAGGCGAAGAGTTTTAACGAAATTGTTGCTGTCCTACAGGAACACCTAAACCCTGCACCGCTGTTGATAGCAGCAAGATTTAAATTCCACAGGAGAACTCAGCATAAAGATGAGAGCAATGCTGAGTACCTTACGGAACTACGCAAGCTATCAAAGCACTGCCAGTTTGGAGCAGGACTGGCAGATACCCTATGGGACAAATTTGTCTGTGGACTCCTGAGTGAAGGAACACAGAAGAAGTTACTCTCAGAGAAAGAGCTGACACTAGATAAGGCTTTCAGCGTGGCAGTATCGTATGAAGCAGCAGCCAGGGGAGCTGCAGAAATTCAACAAAAGCCACAGGAATACGGCACCCATGAAATGACACGGGGATTTGCAAAATGTTATCGCTGCGGTAGAACTAACCATGACCAGAAGGACTGCTGGTCCAAAGACAAAATATGCAGGCAATGCGGAAAGATGGGACACATTGCACGAGTTTGCAGGTCTGGGAAGAAGACCAGCGACAACAAAAAGGCTACTAAGGAACCGTACAAGAAAGTACAAAAGATGACGGACAGTAGTTCCGAAGACCAGCGATAGTGAATCTGGGAACAGGAGACTAAGCTGTCTCAAACTTCACAATGTAATCACAAAAGAGGATCACCGAACCATTTGGGTCACCCTCACGATAGCAAGGTCCCAAGTTAAAATGGAATTGGATACAGGATCAGCGCTAACCGTCATGAATCGACGAGACTACGAGCGGCTATTCTCACACATACCCTTGAGAGAGACATCCATTGTCTTGACGATGTATACGGGGCAAAAAGTATACCCCAGAGGAAAAATAAGGGTGCCTGTCGAATACAACGGCAAGAAAATACAGAAATTGTATCTCTACATACTGCCAAATGGTGGACCACCGTTATTGGGACGTGAATGGATCAGGAAGATAAACTTAGATTGGCACTCCATTCATGCAATGACGGTGGACGGTAAAAAAAGATGCAGACGTCACTCCTGGTCGATTGTCAACAATCTTAGCTAACGCCAAAGAGGTATTTCAACAAGAACTGGGCACGCTTAAAGGCGTAACCGCCTCGATAAAAATAGAAGAGAATGCAGTTCCCAAGTTTTTCAAAGCAAGACCGGAACCATATGCAATTCGCCCAGCCGTCGAGGCAGAGCTGGAGAATCTGGAGAAGGCAGGCGTGTTGTCTAAGGTCGACTGTAGCGAGTGGGCGACACCCATCGTTCCTGTCATGAAGAAAACGTTAAGCAATAAGTCCGGGGAGCCAAGAAAGATTCGCATCTGTGGGGATTTCAAGGTGACGGTGAACCCAGTCCTTCACACAGTGCAATATCCTCTTCCAAGGAAAGAAGACATCTTCGCCTCACTGTCTGGAGGGAAGCGTTTTACAAAAATTGACTTAGCGCAAGCATATTTGCAGATGGAGGTTGAAGAGTCCTCTAGGAAGTATCTCACGATAAACACTCATAAAGGTCTTTACCAGTATCATCGATTGGTATTCGGAGTAGCATTGGCTCTGGCGATATGGCAAAGAGCGATGGAACAAGTCCTGCAAGGGATTCCGGGGACTCAGTGTTACTTGGACGACATCCTTGTGACAGGTGAAGATGACAGTGAACACCTTAACAACCTAGAACAGGTGCTCACTAGACTACGGGAACATGGACTACGAGCCAACCGCCCCAAGTGCGAGTTTTTTAAGAAACAGATATCGTATTGTGGCCACGTGATTGATGAAGAGGGGTTACATAAGTCCCCTGACAAAATTGAAGCGGTTGTTAAGGCCCCAGCACCTGAAAATGTGTCGCAACTGAGGTCATTCCTCGGATTGGTGAATTGCTACCATAAGTTTTTGCCGAATTTGTCGACAATTCTGCACCCACTGAACGCCCTGCTACGAACGGGGGTAGCATGGAAATGGAGCAATGATTGTAAGCGGGCCTTTCAGAAGAGTAAGGACTTAATCACTTCAAGGGAAGTATTGGCTCACTACAACCCAGCACTGCCGATCAGACTGGCGTGTGATGCGTCTCCCTACGGCATTGGGGCGGTACTGCCACATAAATTCCTTGATGGTTTAGAGAGGCCAATAGCTTATGCGTCACGCTCGTTAACTTCTGCCGAGCGTAACTACGCCCAGATTGACAGAGAGGCCCTCAGCCTAGTGTGGGGGGTGAAGAAGTTCAATCACTACCTGCACGGTCAAAAATTTACTCAACTAACCGATCATCAACCTCTTGTCTCCATTTTCAACCCTCAGAAGGGCGTACCGATAATGACAGCACAACGGCTGCAGAGGTGGTCCCTTTTCCTAGGGGCGCACCAATATGACATTGAGTACAAAGGAACTAAACAGCATGGGAATGCTGATGGATTGTCACGCCTACCGTTGTCGACGGCGGAAAAAGAAGACCTTGCAGTGGATCCAATGGAGTTATTCCACTGGACCATAGTCGAATGTCTCCCTGTGACGAATGCAAACATAGAAAAGGAAACACGGAATGACCCGACACTATCACGGGTCTATGATTTAATGGTGAAGGGATGGCCAGCACATGGCGAACCACTGCTGCCAGCATTCTTGCCGAGAAGAGAACAGCTGTCAGTGTGCAGAGGAACCTTGATGTGTGGATCCAGAGTAGTAATTCCACCTAAGTTGACGGATAGAGTGCTCAATGAGCTTCATGAGGGTCATCTGGGTGGGGTAAAAATGAAGAACTTAGCCAGAGCGTTTGTGTGGTGGCCGGGAATCGATAGTGAAATCGAAGAGATGACCAAGAGCTGTGCAGGATGCCAGAAGGTCCAAAACGCCCCACCACAAGCTCCTCTGCATCCATGGGAGTGGCCCTCATCTCCATGGGAAAGGGTGCACATTGATTTTGCTGGTCCCTTCATGGACTCGATGTTTTTAATTGCGGTGGATGCACATTCAAAGTGGCCAGAGGTAATAAAAATGTCCTCAACCACCACGGAAAAAACTATCACAGTTTTACGAACCATATTCACCAGGAATGGGCTGCCTGAACAGATTTGCTCTGACAATGGACCACAGTTTGTGTCTGAAGAGTTCCGGGGGTTCTTAAAGAACAATGGTGTTAAGCATTACACATCTGCCCCATATCATCCAGCCACTAATGGATTGGCCGAGAGGTTTGTCCAAACATTCAAGAAGGCTATCAAGGCAATGTGTAATGAAGATATACCCCTACAACACAAGGTGGACAACTTCTTGTTTGCCTACCGGAATGCGACACATGCGGTTACCAACCAAACTCCAGCCATGATGTTCTTCAATCGAAGACTACGATGCCGCTTAGATTTGGTTAAGCCAAACGTCCGAAGAGATGTGGAGAACAGGCAGTTTCAAAATATGAATGAAAGGCCGACCAGGAGTTTTAAGATAGGTCAACCAGTTTTGGCCCGGGACTACCGCACTGAGAAATGGCAGCCAGGAACGATTTGTACACGGCAATGACCTCTCATATATACCGTGGACATTGGAGCGAGTATTGTAAGACGCCATGCTGACCAGATTCTAGAGTCACTGGAAAACGTCAACTCCACACCACGATCTGATACACCTGGCAATGAAATCGACGTATCAATTGCAGCTACCGCAGAACCGGTAATATTGGAAGCAGATGAACCAAACAACGACATTGATTCCGACTCAACATTGCCAGAAGAACCTGATACCCCAAAGAGGCGTTATCCAGACAGAATCAGGAAGCCTCCTCAAAGACTGAACTTATAATTGCTTAAACTTAACCAATGTATCTAGCAACCGTAATTGTGATTGTAATTAGTTATCATTTAGTTGTTAAATGAATGTTATGTACTGTTTATCGAAAAGGGGAGGAATTGTTGTGTATGTACCTTTAAGAGAATAACTGGTCTCAGACTGCAGTACCGGCAGTGACCACCCCTGTATAAAAGGCGCTAATGAGCCTCTGTTGTTTTCAGTTTCACTATTGACTTCCATCAGTAAAGACTTGTTTTGTTCAACTCCTGCTGTCCGTGTCCCAATCATTCACGGACATAATAATGATCTTTACTGCCGATAATATTGGTCAGTCGAAAAGAGCCAATAAAATGTATTTTTATACAAAGGTTAAGGTAATAGAATTGGATGTGGGACAGACAGTAATGGTAAAAACATACCAATAGACGGGACCATTTACTGCTAATTTTGCGGGCCCTTATCCCATTGTTGATAAGGCTAGTCTATCTGTTTATAAGGTCACCTTCCAGAAGGGGAAGGAAACCTGCTGTCCCTTTCAGATAAACAGTACATAACATTCATTTAACAACAAAATGATAACTAATTACAATCACAATTACGGTTGCTAGATACATTGGTTAAGTTTAAGCAATTATAAGTTCAGTCTTTGAGGAGGCTTCCTGATTCTGTCTGGATAACTGTGTGGAGTTTGCACATTCTCCCCGTGTTTGCGTGGGTTTTCTCCGGGTGCTCCGGTTTCCTCCCACAGTCCAAAGATGTGCGGGTTAGGTTGATTGGCCATGTTAAAAAATTGGCCCTTAGTGTTAGGGGGGATTAAATACGTGGGGTTACGGGGTTACGGGGATAGGGATAGGGCTTGGGTGGGATGGCTTTCGGTATAGGGACCGGGTGCTAGGGTTTGGATGATCAGCCATGATCTCGTTGAATGGCGGAGCAGGCTCGAAGGGCCGAATGGCCTACTACTGCTCCTATCTTCTATGTTTCTATGTTTCTATGAAAAGTGGTTCCATATTAACCAGCTGAAAGAATGTAAGGGGGTCTTCCTTGGCATGGTGGACATGATGGATGACACCCCCAGAATCGGACCCATCCTGTGGGACGATGAAGAGATGGTGGTGCCCCCAGCTGGGCGCCAGGGTAACGAGAGAAATGCTATGGATTTGAGACCAAGACCAAGAGCCAGAGCTCAGATGTTCGACAGTCCTAGATGGACTAGAAAAAGGTGTAGGCCTCATGAAGATATTAAGCAAGAACAGCTACTACCTGATGTGTTCTTCCTTTTGCAGTACTCGGCTAATCTGCAGGAAGGAACACGTACAAAACAAATTGAAGATATTGTGGTGCATGTGTAATGTACCTATGTTACAAAGTAGTGGGAATGATTGGAAATGTTTCTTGACTTACACTTACTTTCCCAAATGGGATAACATTATAAATACACTTTAAAAATAAGGAAGGAATCGATTCTGTTCAAATACAGGAGAAAGAGGGCGTGCGTTTAATCTTGTCATGCAAAGTAATTCTTATACAGATCAACATGACACTCCAGGCTGAGGATCTACGAGCGGTCAGTTGATTCAGATATCGCATAGCATCTCTATCTTTTAACCTACAAGCTGTGATGACCCGGATCAATACCTCACAGGAACAACTTGTTAAAATGTTACAACAAAACCAACAGATTGAAAAAGGCATTTAAACATTGACTGGTTCTGTTTGTCTATCAGGATCATATATGCTGCAACCTGATTTTCTTTCTCCATCTTTCATTTTTCTGGACCTGTCTGTGTGTTAGGCAACACTCCTGATTAAATCAGTCTAAGTGGGTGTGATTTTCCCCCTTATACTGATGTCTTTCACCTTGGTACATCAAATTCCCTGCTAGACTCGGTGGAGCAGGGTTATTGTGTATCTGGATATCCTTTCCTGGCAGTAATAGGGTCCACCGGGCCAATTGGACATTGGACACTGACCGTCCTTTAAACTTCCATCCAACAAAACTCTGTTGGTGTACGATTGGTCAACAAGTGTAGCAATTCCAATCCCACCTGTAGCTAAAGTGTTTAATGGCCCAAAAAGTTGCAAATAGATGTTCCTCACACGTAACTAATTGATCTCAAGTGGAGTGAGAACCCGAGATGCATAGGCGATCGACCTCTGTTTCTCTTTTTTTGGGGTTACGACAATCGATATTGAGTATTCGCTGGCCGCTGTTTCTATGTAGAAAGGCTTTTCTGCATCAGCTGGAACTAGGATGGCACTTTCAGTAAAGCTTCCTTTAACTATTTAACTGCATCTGTACAGGCTGGTGTCCATTCCCACTCAACATTCTTTTAGAAGCATGGCGGGGCACACTTAATTTTGCAAAGTTCTCTATAAATCCTGGTAATATCCTACCAGTACCAAAAATGATCGTACCGCTTTAATGAACGTTGGTACGGGCAACTCCTGCAAGTTCTTTACTTTCCTTTTATCAATGCCCCTTTCTCCTTTGCTAATATTTACTCCGAATAAGGCCACTGGTAGGATATTACCTTACCTTGTGCTATCTGTGTCTTTGTCGGATTAACCTTTAAACCTTCTCTGGTTAAGAACCGTAAGTGCTTTTTTAACAACATCACATGACTTTCCATGTTCAGAGTATACAACAGCAAATTGTCTACATACTGTGTTAAACATTTGTGTGATGGCGCTGACTCTCTTCGGCTTTCCTTATTGGTGCTCATTTCACGCGTATGCTGCCTTTAAATCATCTCTTTGTTTTTCCAACTTTCTCATTTTATCTAATGTTTCTTGTTGTGCTGCCGGATTCTCAGTTAGATTTCCCTCTTTAATTAGAGCCTGGCTCTGAAAATATTCCACATGTCCTTCTAGGGTTGATATGCGTTTATCATTACTCTGACCCTCTGGGGTTAAATTGGATAACCTGCAAAAATGGATGGTAACTTTGTGCTGCCTGCTCATGTCCATGATTTCTGTGTGCAGCCAGCGCTCCCCGCGCTGTTCATTGGCTGTACATATCAGCAGGGGGCCCAATATTGTGAGTGCGTAGCGCTACTTAAAGCTTGGTTGCCCCGATAAATTCATCTTAGTTCTGAGGCTGCTACATGACAACATGTCCGCAGCAGTTCTCAGCAGCAGCGGTTCTATTTTAGAGCCCTTTACAGTTGAGACAGGAGTAAAACAGGGCTGCATCATTGCTCCAACCCTTTTTGCAGTGTTCATCTCAGTTATCCTCCATCTCATTGGCAATGATCTGCCCACCAGAATTCAAATCCTTTACCGTACTGATGGCCGACTTTTCAATCTCAACAGGCTTAAGGCCAAGAGCAAAGTCTCCATCACTACCAGTATGCAGATGATAACGCCATCACAGCTCTTTCCGAGCATGATCTACAAAACACCTTGAATGCTTTTTCCAGAGCCTACAAACTTCTGGGCCTCACCATGAATATAAAGAAAACCCAGGTGCTCCACCAGCCATCACCTAATCAGCTTGCAACTCCTCCCTCTATAAAGATTGATAATAACACCCTTGAAAATGTCAACACCTTTCCATATCTTGGTAGCCATTTATCCTCCAAAGCTGACATTGATTCTGAAATCCATCACCGCCTGAGTTGTGCAAGTGCAGCCTTTTCTAAACTGAGGAGGAGAGCCTTTGAAAATCATGACCTCCAAGTCCAAACTAAAATTCTTGTATACAAAGCCATCATCCTTCCCACCCTTTTATATGGAGCTGAAACCTGGACTACGTACAGTAGACATCTCAAAGCCTTAGAGCAATACCACCAACGCTCTCTACGCAAAATCTTGAGGGTCAGCTGGGAGGACAAGCGTACCAACTGGAGTATACTTGAAGAGGCCAATATCTACAGCATCACTACGCTCATCATGCAGCATCAACTCCGATGGATTGGACATGTCATTCGCATGTCAGACTCATGTCTCCCAAAACAGGTTCTGTACTCCCAGTTGAAGGAAGGGCAGAGGTCTCCTGGTGGTCAAAAGAAGCGTTACAAAGATAACATCAAAGTAATCCTTAAAAAGTTCCATATCGATATTAATAACTGGGAGGAAATCGCACTGGACAGAGACAATTGGAGAAAATGCATCCACAACGGTGCCGCACTACATGAAAAGAATCTCCAGCGTGCCACTGAGGATAAACGCCAGCGCCGTAAGGAGAGACAACAACTTAAGAAGACCCATACTCCAGTCACTACCAATAGTCTTACATGCCCACACTGTAGTAGAGTCTGTGGATCTCGGATTGGCCTCCACAGCCACCTGAAGACCCACAGGTAGATGACTGATGAAGGACATACCATACTCGAATTCGAGTGGTCGCCGATGATGACTTAAAGCTAGCCAGCACCTCTTAAAGGGGAGGTGCATTGTGGCTGCTGGTGGTGCTGAGACCATTCTGAATGTTGTGCTATGGAAGAATCAACAATGGCTGACCATTGGAGAGAGCGTGCACCAAGGTTTTTGGACGCTGCACTGGAGGTCTTGGTGAAAGAGGTGGAAAGGAGGAGAGATATCCTGTATCCTCATGGGCGGCTGGAGGCCCTCCAGACATATGCTCAGAAGGCAGTGGGAAGAAATCACGGCAGAGGTCAATGCCAGGAGTGTAGCCCAAAGGATCTGGATGCAGTGTAGGAAGAAGTTTAATGATCTCACATGAATTGTCAAGGTCAGTGAGTGCAGCTTCAAATTCCATATCCTACCAACTGCAACATTAGCCTCATCCGCTGCTCGATTCACTACACCCCGATCACCCACCTACCAACAATTTCTATCAATTAGGACTCATACCTAATATTGATATGCTTTACCTCACCCTCACACATATAGCACTGTTGCACCCACATCTCACAGCTCGCGCACACCGGCAGCTATTCAACCATGACAGCCATATCACCCAAAAATATTGCACAACACTCACTGGGACACTTCCTTCTTTCTGAAGGAGAAGGTGGTGCACAGCAGGAGGCAGCAGGAATTAATGGGAGGGGGGCAGGTGCGTCGCTTTTTTTAACCCCCATGGAGGAGACAGTGCTTGCTATTTTGGGAGGGGCCATTGCAGAGGCTGTTGCCACCAGCTGGGCTGAAGCCATTGAAGATGAGGGTATCCTCATATCTAATCCTCCTTTTTTCTTCCCACTTCTCCCTCATCCCACAATCAATTCTGAGTGAGAAGCTGCAGATGGTGTAAGCACACTTCTTACTTTCTCGTCTTCCTTCACCACAGCCCAACCCTTGTCCCTTTTTCATTTCAGATATTCAACAGCTGGAAGCAACCTAGGCAGTGGAGGAAGAGGAAGAAGAAAGTGAGGATGAAGGGTCACTGTCACTCAATTTCACAGCCGCAGCCACCAGCTCAGATACTGACACTACACATAATTTAGAGGATAGGACGGGGCTGGGATCTACTCCCTGTAGACTATTGAAACTTTTAAAAAGTATGGAAAAGAACCCAAAATGCGTAGAATTGCAGCAACAGCCAGAAGAAATAATCCAGCAACTAACCTGCAATTAGTTGATGATCACTTTAAATAGCGCTGGTGGAGGGGGTAGAGGTCCTTCATGCTGCTTAACGTCGTGTTCAGCTATGCGAGGTTAAGAGAAGATGTAAGCTGGAGCGTGGAGCTGCCAGCGGTCATTAGGTGCGCGCACGCAAACTCCTTTACATTGGAAGTGTGTGTGCGTGTTGTAGGCACCATTTTGATAGTATAATCGGCCTCATAGCGTCTAAAAAACGGGTGTCACTGAGCCCAATTTCGCCCCTCTCTCTTTTTTAATTGCTCTTTTACTTCTTCTCACTCCTTTTATATGTTATGTGCTTCTGTTTTTAGTTCTTGCCTTTCTTTTTTACCTTTATCAGCTGTGGCTCAGTTGGTAGCACTCTTGCCTCTGAGTCTGAATGTTGTTGGTTCAAACCCCACTCCAGGGACTTGAGCACATAAAGCCTAGGCTGATCACACTCCAGTGCAGTGCTGAGGGAGTGCTGCACTGTCGGAGGTGCTGTCTTTTGGAGGAGATGCTAAACCGAGGCCCTGTCTGCTCTCCCAAGTGGACATGAAAGATCCCATGGCACTATTTCGAAGAAGAGCAGGGGAGTTATCCCCGGTGCCCTGGCCAATATTTATCCCTCAATCAACACAACAAAAACAGGTTATCTGGCCATTACAACATTGCTGTTGGTGGGAGCTTGCTGTGCGCAAATTGGCTGCCGCGTTTCCCACATTACAACAGTGACTTCACTTCAAAAAGTACTTCATTGGCTGTAAAGCGCTTTGAGACGTCCGGTGGTCGTGAAAGGCACTATATAAATGCAAATCTTTCTTTCTTTCTTTTGGCTTTTTGTTTACTGAGGGCAAATAAACATACAGCCATTCCTCTAACATACATGACCACTTATCATCGTATGCCATGTGTGCCATAAAGGATCAACATGGTGGGAAGCATTCCTCTCTCCAAGACAACTTCTTCCCTATGTACTTCTGTATTGCCTCTTCAGTTTTAATATCCTGCTATATCCCCAGCCAAGCACTTTGTTTCTGTTCTACCACTGGGCAAGATAGTCTACTTTGGATGGGAATCTTGCTCCAACTGCACAAAACTCTCATGTTCCACAAAGGTTGGCAGGTCCTGGAAAGTCAAGTTTACAGTTGAATGACTATTGATTACAATGGCTGTTTTTAATGTTATAATGTCAAACTTTATATTGTTTAATGCCTGTTATAAATCTCATCATTCATCAAGAAACTACTCGTGAAATAACGCTGGACGGCCAGCTGGTGGCGCCGTCCAAGGAGTATAAATACTCGGGCGTTGGCCCCAGCTTGCCCAGGGACATTTTGTAAGACAAGGAACTAGTGAAGTACAACTAGACCTCCATGTTCTGAAACAAGTTGATTAAAGCCTTGCTTTATGCTCAAACCAAGTGCGTAGTGAGTTTTATTACGTCAATGCCCTTATATTAATTGCTAATTTAGAGTTTAATGTTTGATTTTCTGACCACAATCAGTGTTCGATTCATTGCTGGCATTTTCATAAGGTTGTGCTTGCCCCAAACCGTGGGGCACGGGAGCGTGACTGAGATTTATTTTGATTTCCTTTTTCCTGGTCTGTTAGTCTTTTCTTGAGATGAATGAGCTTGCCCTGGGGTGGACTCGTTGGGAACTCTGAGCACTTTGTTCCCAGTGCCTTTTCTACATCAAGTACAAGGTAGTGCTGGTCTTGGCCAAGTCATTACATAGAATGTACGGCACAGAAACAGACCCTTCAGCCCAACCAATCCATGCCGGTGTTTATGCTCCACATGAGCCTCCTCCCACTCCTCTTCGTTTCAGCATATCCTTACATTTCTTTCTCCCTCATGTACTTATCCAGCTTCCCCTTAAATACATCTATACTTTGTGCCTCAACTATTCCTTGTGAGTTCCACATTCTAGCCAAGCTCTGAGTAAAGAAGTTTCACTTGTATGCCTATTGGCCCCTAGGCCTAGAAATTCAGTTGCTTGCGCCACCAGTTTGCGCCCAAAGAGGCCACTCAGAGGCTTTAGCGCCACTGGCCACAACCACCACGATATTTAGCGGGGCGCTAATGGCGGCGTTAGCCTGTAGCGCTGCGCTGCCACCGATGATGCCATCGGTGTGCGCAGTGCCCCGCTACCGCCCCGAATGCCATATTAGGTCGCGCCCGCCTCTTCCGCGCCGGCCGCAAATAGCGACCGGTACACAGGGGCCAACCTGTGGCGGTAGTGGAGCGAGTTAAGGTGGAGGTGCGGCCGGCCACTTTTTCGGCGGCCGCCTGCCCGCACCTCCGTCCCCGGCCTCCTACACCCCCCCCCCGCAGCATTGCCAGCTGTTTCCCGAGAGCCCGGCACTTCTCCTTGGTGCCGGGCTCATTTGCCGGCACTCGCGAGCGGGGATCGCGCTGTTGCAGCCACCTCCCCCTTAACAGTGGGAGGAAGGCCTGCAGTACCGCTGCATGCCGTGCCGCAGCGGGTGGCGCTGCGGCACTTTGCGCGCTGATATTCAGTTTCAGCGCCCCAAGCGGGGTGCAGGAAGCCTCATTTAGCGGCCGGCTTCCATTTGGGGCGCAGAAACTGAATATCCCGATGGCGCAAGTGGCTCCGCGCGCAGCGGTAATTCCGGCGCCCAGGCGAGCTTGGCGCCCCAACTGAATTTTTAGCCCCTAGTTTTTGACTCCACCTCAAGTGGAAACATCTTCTCTATGCCTACCCTATCAAACTTTTTCATAATTTTTAAAGACCTCTATCAGGTTACCCCCTCAGCCTTCTCTTTTCTCGCTCCAGCCTATTCAGTCTTTCATGATAGGTATAACCTCTCCGTTCTGGTATCAACCTTGTAAATCACTTTTTCACTTTGTCCAGTGCTTCTATATCCTCCTGCAACCTTTCTCCAGTGCTTCTGCATCCTCTCCTACCATCTTTACTGGCTCATCCTCGATTGTGATTTGCACTTTACCCAATGCTCCTTCCTCCAGCTCACCAACTGTAGACTCCAGGGTCCCTGAACCTGTACTGGCGCTGGGGCCAGTGGTGTGCTTAACATAAGGTGCAGTGATGTGCCAAGCTCTGTGGTGCCACTTGTTTCTGCTTCATTTTTGGAATCAGCTACAGGATGAGAATAGAAGACAGTTTCAGTATACATCCCCGAGACAAGGGGTAAATTTGGATAAGGCGCGTGGAGCATGATCTGACCGCGCCCATTCAAAGTGGTGCAAAATTTCTGCTGCCTCCTCATTATAATGACTGGACCACTGACCTCAGCACTAAACGCGCTGCTGGTTGGCTTAGCACTCAACAGGAGGGTCAATATCAGGTGCAGTCTAATGGCTGTCTGCACTACTTATTGGGGAGGTGTTTTGTTGCAGAAGCACGTCATTGTCGCTCTGAAGCAATGGCCCAACAGGGAAGAGCAAGGGCAAGGAGCTTCTCAGATGCGGCACTGGAGACCTTGGTCCTGGGGTGCACAGAAGCCCTCAGGTCCTCTACCCACGGTGGGGGGGGAGCGCAGGAGGCCATCCAGGCAGCACGCCAAAAGGCTGTGGGTGGAAATAGCACAAGCTGTCAGTTGCTGATTAAGATTGGCTGTCACTATGCTTGACTGAAAGCCGTGTTGCTGGGAAAATTCTGTAACAATTGAACTTTTGTGGCTACAAGCTATTTACAGGTAGGGAAGTAGACAATGAGGCGTTACGAAGCTACAATCAAGACATCCTGAAAGGAGGCCTGCAAGACAGAACAAAGATCAACGACCTTTGCACAATTCATATTGTGTTAATGATCACCTCTGCAAACTTTGCAACCCTCTCAGCCATTGTTTAAGTGGCCTCGAGTCTGATAAGGAGATTGGAGATAAAGAAATAAAAACAGAAAATGCTGGAGATACACAGCAGGTCAGGCAGCATCTGTGAAGAGAGAAACAGAGTTAACGGGCTCGATTTTCAATGGGCTGCGGAGGCGTGATTGGAGGCGTGTGGGGGGTTACAATCGTGAAAACTGGCAGGCGGGACCCCCCCCCCTGCCTGGTTCCCGACTCCGAGCAACTTTAACTCAGTCGTGTCTAATGGTCCCAACTCCGTCCCGCCTCCAACAGACGAGATAGGCCCTTAACAAGCACTAAATAGCCTCTATAATCCTATTTTGAAAGGCCCTTGCGAATTTAACCCTTTTCCCACGTTAAACACGCCTGGTGAGAAACACGAATGTGAAACCTGGCGGGAGCAGTATTGGATTGCTGACTATCAACTGCAGGTCAACCATTAAAGAGGAGATTTGATCAGCCATCATTTGTAGGTGGCAGGACTTAGTGGTCTCAGGTCTGGGGGAACTTTTAGAAGGCTTAACCACGCCTGTGGAAGTTTGGAGCCTGACCCCCATCTCCAATGTGACCTCCTGGGAAACCCCTCTCGCCACCTTCACTGAACGCTTCCTCAACTGAGGCATATACCAGAAGCATGGGAGCCATTTATTTCCTTCCCTTCTGGGCATTAGATGAGCTCGAGCACCAGCCGTGGCACCAGCAGAACCAGGAACAACAGCAGCAGCACCAGGAGCACCAGGCTGCTGCTCACCCACCTGAAGCTGCACAGGCCAGAAGGGGCCAGCACTTGGAAGTGGCTTGAGAGCACCTTGCTGCACATCAGGGGGGCCATGGGGACCCGCATCTGCACTGGCAGTCCTACTCAGAAGGACTTCCATGAAGGTCTGGTTTCTCTGTTCAATAGATGACCATTGCTCCTCCAGAGATGTCATTCTATTATGAACACTCACCATGTTTTCTCCACTCTGGTGACTTATCACCTCCATGGAGGTTGCCATCCTTTCCATGGTGATGCGTTGATGCGCCAATGACTCCACAAAGGCTCTGCTCATGTTCGCTATGTACTCCTCCATTTGCTCCACACTCGCAGCGACCCTGGAGACAAAACCTACCAGAGACTCCTGCATCTGTTCCTGGAGTTCCAGCACTGCTGATCTTATGCATGGACCCAGAGGCAGAGGGTCGACATGCAGCTGAGCCGAGCTGGCAGAGTCCTGCGTCCTCCGACTAGGACTCTCCACTGCTGTCACTGTCTCCACAATCTGCTGATGCTCACTTGTGAGCTGTGATACACCAGGTGACAACACTACTCTATGTCCCGAAAGTCCCACCGAGGTGTGAGTGTCTGCGCTGGTGCTGGGTGCGCTGAATTCTGCTGACGCTGTGCCCTCAGAGGTTGCAGCTTCCTCTGAGGAGTCTGGATGCTCAGGCTCTTCCTCCTGGCTAGTGGGGACGGCTGCGTGCGATGGTCCTGTGGGGGAGTAAAGGAAAGAGTCAGAGATGTGATGCCAAGGTTACATGCACATTGCATATTGCAGATGATCATAAGTCCATCTGTTAGAGCTTCAGAATCATTATCAGTGACTCATGCAATGTCAATGAGAGAGATGGAAAACGATTCTGTCACCAGCTTGCTGTGATGCACCCGTCTGTCTGTCCCCCACTTGCGCATCTTCCTCCACTCCTACGATCTCCAGGTTCGCCTCCACCCAGGGCGGTGAGGTGGGCTAGTGAGGCTGTCCTCACTCTTTCTCGCTTATTGTGAGCTCTCTTTTCCTGCAATGAGGGAGACAAGTGGAGGTTGAGTGAGAATGAAGGAGTGAGTATAGAGATTCCATAGCATAGATACTTAGAAGGAGACAAAGATGGAGTGAGGTGGCAAGACCAAGGGCCTTCCCTGTGTGTTGTCAGTTGTTTTCATAGCATCACAGTGATAGGGAGTGTGAGGGCTGCATAGTCGAATAATTATGTGAATGTGACCATAGAGAGAAAGGGAATGAGCAAGGGTGCATGGCTGTCAGTGTCAAGTGGGATGTGGAGGAAGAGATTGCTAAAGCTGAGTGCTGGTGAGGAAAGGCAATGGGGATCAGATTGAGGGTGATGGGAAATTCATACTCACTTTTCCAGTGCGCAGAAGGTCATGAAATCTCTTCCTGCACTGAAGCCAGGTTCTGCAGGTTACTGATAATGAGTTGACCTCCTCTGCCACCTGGATCCACACAGCCTTGGTCTGCTGGGGAGGCTTCTTCCTCTCTGAAGAAGGGAAGAGCACCTCTTAATGAGCTCTTGCTACCTCAACTAAAGCCTGCAGGGCCACATCATCAAACCTGGGAGCAGACCTAGGTCTCTGGCTGACCATTCTTCCTGCAGGTCCCTCTAGCATGAAAGGGCAAAAGGTTGGCAGTCTGCAGAAGAAGCAAGGCTTGTTGCAGACCTTAAATGCAGCAGCAATGATAACATCATCGGAGGGGACTTTCAGTCAGGAAAAACTCATTTGCCAAGGATTCCCACACGTTGGAAATCAATTGGACAATTAAGTTAAAATTGCATCAATCTCCCACATCCATTTAGATTCGGGTGGATAACACGAAATGCGGATAACACGACACCATCCCGCACCTGAGGTAAAATCCAGCCCAAGGGCCAGAAATTCGTGAACGGGGCTTGCCGCGCGTGCAAGGTCCCGACTTGCACTTACCCGACGCGCCTGCCGATCACCTCCAGGGACGCCTGGAATTCCATTTTGAATCTGAAGAATCCCGGGCAGCGTTTGACGTCACGCCGCCCAGGAGTGCAGCCAGCGCGAAGCCTGGAGCGTGCAGTGCAACTGAGACACGCCCCTTGAGGTCTCAGTTTAACAGGACACGCCCCCAATGTTTCTGCCAAGCTGCTAAGCATTTTTACATGCAAAGCAGCAGTTTAAATAGGTTTTTGGAAGTTTTTTGAAGCTTTTGGTAATTTTTATAAACTTTTAAAAATGTTTACATTATTTTGAAGAATCTGAAGTAGTTTTAAACAGAATTAAAGCAATTTAAAGACTTTTAAAAGCCCTAAAAGAACTTTTTTAATTCCATTTATTTATTTAGCAATGTCGTCGCCATACGTGTCTTCACACTGTTCCCTTTGGGGAACTGTATGAAGTGGTGGAAGGATTTATGGCCATGATTAACGCTCATTCCGTGACCGTAACCATCTTTGAACCAGCCATTAGGGCGGTTAGTCCTATGGCGGGAGGGTTTTACGGGCTCTCACAAGCTATACAAGGAGGGGGGGCCACCCACACCCACGGACGCAAATATCCCACTGGATGTCAACCCAGAATTTAGAGCCGGAGCTCCGACTCCACTTGCTGGGACTGTCTGGAGCGGGGTTCGAAACCCTACCCTGATCTGGCCCAGTGGCGGGGATCCTACCGCTATGCCAAAGGCCCAATCCGATTAGCAACGTGAAATGGCTGGAATGAGCACAATTCACGGCATTAAAAGAACTCACAATTGAACTGATGATGACCTCAGCAATCTCCTCAAGGAGGTGGAGGCGCAGCGTCTGCTCATCATTGGTAATGAGAAGTCAAAGGCGCCGCAAAAAGGGCAGATGATAGCTTGGTCTTTCAAGTGGCAGCATAGGGCTCCAGTCACGGGGAGGGAAAAGGCGCAGGAAACGTATGGGTGTCACCTTTTGTGCGGAGTGGGCCTTTTGCGTAGCAGTAAGCATCCCCGCCGCTGGGCCAGAAGGAGTAGGGTTTCGAACCCCACTCCAGACAGTCCCGGCAAGTGGAGTCGGAGCTCCAACTATAAATTCTGGGTGGACATCCAGCGGGATACTTGCGTCCGTGGGTGTGGGTGGCCCCCCCCCTCAGATGGGTTGTGGGAGCCCGTAAAACCCTCACGCCATAGGACTAACCACCCTAATGGCTGGTTCAAAGATGGTTACGGTCACGGAATGAGCGTTAATCACAGCCATAAATCCTTCCACCACTTCATACAGTTCCCGAAAGGGAACAGTGTGAGGATACGTACGACGATGACCTCTTGTGCAATGCACCTCCTTGGACCCTCAGTCGCAGATGCGAGGGGGCAAATCGTGCAATTGTTAAATTTTTCATTTTATTAACATGTAAAATGTTGGCCCAGTAATTCCCTTCCAAATGCGCGAGTACGGTCGGGGTACTTATGCGTCTGGCCGGAGGAAATGCCGGTTTTCAGCATGCACAGTGCATGTGGGGAAAACCGGCATTTCCTGTCCTCTGAACGAAGGGGTTCAGAGGCAGAACGCGTGCGACTGCACAGGCAGCGCGTGCGCAGTAAAATTCGCCGCTTTCATTCATGCTTTCAGTGAGGTCAAGTCCTTACAACTTACACATGAAAAAAGCATGGGTACAGTTGCTCCAGAGGCTGCGGAGGAAGATATTTCTTATCGTGGAGCTTCTGAAAGTATGTATGTCTGTATATATTCCTTTGCGTGTTATGTATATATTCCTTTACTTATGTGTATGAATGTATTATTTAATTATGACTTTCAGAGAAAGTAACTTATTGGAAAATCATAATTAAAAACATACATTCATACACATAAGTAAAGGAATATAAAACATACATACATATACGTAAAGGAATATATGCGGACATACATACATAATTACTTATTACTGATGAAAAGTTTCTTTCTTAAAAGTGCTGGAAATGTTACATTACTCATTTTAGAACACTCATTTTCACATTCAATTCACACAGCCACAATTGCTCCTTCTACCTGCCGTTCTGAAAACCCGTTTAAAAAAAAAAATTTAAACTTTAAAACGTACTTAAAATTTCTTAAAATAACTTCCCTCCCTTTCCCAAACAAAAATATTGCCTTTCAGAAGCTCCACGATAAAATATACCTTCCTCCGCAGCCTTGGAACAACTTTACACATGCTTTTTTCAAGTGTAACTTGTAAGGACTTACCCTCACTGAATCCATGAATGAAATCGACGAAGTTCACTGCGCAAGCGCTGCCTGTGCAGTCGCACGCGCTGTGCCTATGAACCCCTTCGTTCCGAGGTCTGGAAATGCCGGCGTTCCCCGCATGCGCTGTGCATGCTGAACGCCGGCATTTCCAACGGCCAGATGCGTGAGTACCCAGACCGTACTCACGCATTTGGTCACGAATTTCTGGCCCATTAAGAGATATTCAAGGCGAGAGGAGATGGTAAGATACGAAGGATGGCTTTAGATGAAGTGTGAATTGCGCTGGCAGAATGAAAGACAGCTGCCATGTGGGAGAGAAGAACAGAACAAAAAGTGTGGATAAAAAATATATGATAGGGGCCGAGGTTATGATCTGAAATTGTTGAACTCTATGTTGAGTCCAGAGGGCTGTAAAGTGCCTAATCGAAAGATGAGGTGCTGTTCCTCGAGCTTACGCTAAGCTTCCGTGGAACAATGCAAGAGTCCGAGGACGGTGAGGTCAGAGTGGGAGTGGAGCGGAGAATTAAAGTGACAGGCGACCGGAATCTCAGGGTCCCCCTTACAGACTGAACAGAGGTGTTCCGCAAAGCGGTCACCCAATCTGCGTTTGGTCTCTCCAATGTAGAGGAGACCACATCATGAGCAGCAAATACAGTATACTAAATTGCAAGAAGTACAAGTAATCGCTGTTTCACCTGGAAGGGGTGTTTGGGGCCCTGGACAGTAGGAAGGGGGGAGGTATATGGGCAGGTGTTGCACCTCCTGCGCTTGCACGGGAAAGTGCCGGGCGAAGAGGAAGGGGTGTTGGGGGTGATAGAGGAGTGGCTCAGGGTGTCGCGGAGGGAGCGGTCCCTACGGAATGCTGAAAGGGGAGATGTGGGGAAGATGTGTTTGGTGGTGGGATCACGCTGGAGGTGGCGGAAATGGCGGAGGATGATACGTTGAGTGCGGAGGCTGGTGAGGTGAAAGGTGAGGACAAGGGGAACCCTATCGTGGTTCAGCGAGGGAGGGTCAGGGGTGAGGGCAGAAGTGCGGGAGATAGAACGGACATGGTCAAGGGCTGCTTTTATTCTGTTTTTATTTCAGATTTCCAGCATCTGCAGTATTATCTTTTTGTAGGAGATAAAGGCGTTAATAGCTGACAATAGCCAGTGGACTCAGGACACAATGGAAGAATGCCAACTCGACCAACTCCTCCCACATACCGGAGAAAGGAGGGAATGCCCCTTTGCAGCACACAGTGGATTACTGGGAAGAATAAAAGAAACTGTTAAGGTAACTTTGTTGCTGCAGTCGGAAGGAGGTGGTTTGGTCATTCATCTGGCCTACGAGGAGAGGGCTGCAGTCAGAAAAGGGGTGTGACTTGATCAATCGGCCCAAAGAACCTACAATCATGATGAACTGACCATCCGTGGGTGATCATTTGTATATTCTATCTGCAACATATGTTAGTGGTGACGGGCATTGTATTGCAACCACTTTAGTTTTGACATTGTATTGTAACCTTTGATCTCTGATGTCTCAATAAAGTTGAATTAAGTCAGAATCCGCGTTTGTGTCAATTGCTCACTTATAATTTTTGGATCAGAATCTTAAACCTGTGATGTCCCGAAAGGAAATGTCTTACAGAGTGGCACGAGTGCTGTCCCCAGGACCTGGATCCAGTGCCCAAAGAAGATGAATGACCTCACACGAGCGGTCAAGGTGAGCGAATGCATCTTCAAATGCCATATCCCACCAACTGCACCACAAGCCTGTCACACTGCTCAATGCACCACACCTCACTCACCTACCAACAATCTCTATCAATCACCACTCATACCTCACAATCCTAGCTTCACCTCACCCTCACACAATTACCACTGCTGCAAGACTTGCACCCACATCTCACACCTTGCGCATGCTGCCAGCTATTCAACCATGGCAGGCATATTGCACCCATTGACACACTTCCATTTCTCTTGCAGGCAAAGGTGGCACACAACCGCCGTGAGCACCAGCAGATGGGCAGAGGGGGAACTCGACTTCAGAACCTGACTGAGCTGGAGGACACAGTGCTGGAGAACATTGGAAGGGCCGTCACTGAGGCCGTGGCGAGGTAGAAAGCATTGATAATGACAGTATGCTCATACCTAATTCTTCTCACATCCTACTTCCCCCTCGTCCCATAATCTCTTCTCACTTACAAGCTGCTTTCTCCTCCCTCCCCTTGCCACAATCCAACACTTGTGCCTTTCTACTTTCAGGTACCCAAGAACTGCCACCAGCACAGCCTGCCCCAATGCTGTGGGGGAGGAGAGTGAAGGAGATCTGACACCCCCAGACACCAGCTAAGAAAATGGCACTGCGCAGACTTTAAAGGGTAGTATAGAGGCGGGATCTGCACGTGCTGAGTAACCGAGCATGAGTGGGCTGCAGCCAGGCAAAAGGGAAAGGGTAGCTCGGGGGCCAGCTCCCCAGAGGATGAGTTTGTACACAAGTTCTGCTGCATAGGACTCAGATGATGACTTCGATGGGGCAGTATTCAGAAGAAGGCTGATGGGTATGCACACAGAAATAGTTGGTGCAATGGCAAGCTTGCCAGAGAGCCTCTTGCTAGTGTCAAGGAGTATGGAGGAGTCTGGCTTCAACCTTGCATGGGGCTTTGCACAGAGCTTGGAGCCTGTGATTTCCAGGATGGACGTGATGGACACATTTGGACACTTGTGGACCCAATCACGATACTGGGTGTGATGGGTGATGTCGCAACTTCCAGTGCAGCACAAGTGGAAGCGGCCCAACATCTCAGTGCTGCAGTGGAAGCTCAGACTGCTCTCATGCAGTCTCAGTTAGCTGCCACGCAAGCTCTGGCTGATGCCATCGTGTCTGTGTTTACGAGTGGGGAAAGGGGCTTGCAGGGTCTAACAGCAGTCCAGCAAACTGTGCTCCAGCAGATGGCGAGGAATGCTGAGGCGTTGCCCTGGGGGAGTGGCAATGGCTCCATGGAGCAAGAACCTCCTGTCCTCTCTCAGGATGACAGCATTCCTACTCCCAGCCCTGCTGCTCCGCCAGTTCCCATGCTGTTGCTGCCCATGCCGAGGTGGTGCAGTTTACAGCCGAGCCTTCTAGGCCCAGAGCTGTTCGAGGTCATCCTGCAAGGCCATCTACATTCTCCCTCACCATAGTAAGCATGCTGCAGCAACTGGGGTAGCACTGCGTAGGAGCACTAGAGTAGGCAAAGGAGCACGAAGGGAATGCACAAGTGTTGATGTTGTTGTGTAGTTTGGCATTGATTAATTTATGAATTATGTCTGGAATGTTTGTTTTGTGGTGGCTCTTATTTCAGCTTTGTGCCCAAGAGGACGTTGTGATGTTCCGTGACAGAGGGATGGTAACGTGGGGAAATGGCGAGCAACAGGGATCTGGGGTTTCATTCATTGGAACCAGATTCTGATGAGGCACTCACAGACAGCCGGTCTGTAACGGGGATCTGCTGCCTGCCTCCTGCCTTCACCCTACTCTTCCTCCTCCTCTTCCTGAAGTAGTCACGGAACCCGTGGTGGCAAGGGCTGCACCCTTGTGAGGCATTAAACCAAAGCCCTGCCTGCCTACTCATGTAGATGTAAAGGATCTCATGGCATTATTTTCAGAAGAGCAGTGGAGTTCGCCCCGGTGTCCTGGCCAGTACGTATTCTTCAATCAATCTCTCTAAAGCAGATTATCTGGTCATTTATCACATTGTTGTTTGTGGGACCTTGGTGTGCATAAATTAGTTGCTGCATCGCCTACATTACAAAAGTGATGACACTTCACAAAAAAAGTACTTCATTGGTTGTAAAGTGCTTTGGGATGTCCTGAGGTCATGAAAGGCGCTATAGAAATGCAAGTCCTTTCCTTCTTGGATTTGACACCTCGTACAGTGTAATGTCGAAGGCGGATCCAAAGTGCTTGGGGGTACGTTAGACCCTCTGGGCCCTTTTTGATCCTACCTGATGTTAAATAAAAATGAGATGGTGGATTCTCCTCTCCATACTCTAAACATTTACATTTTAAACAGTAAGACTTCTGCCAACATGTGTATCCAGACAAGCACCAAGCTCTCTCCTAGGGCAGCATCATTAACATTCCAGCAGGCAGGAGCTCAGAAGTGCACTGACTTTCTGAGACCAGGGGCCCGATTTTGTGGATTGTGTGGGAAATAGTCAGATTCACCGAATGTGGGGTTCTGACGCGCAAAGAAATGGGTCAGCCAGCTGCATGCAATTTCCCCTCAAGTGGCCAATTAATTTCCAGCGTGTGGACAGCCTTGCTAATTGTCCATTTCTAGTCAGAAAGCCCCACAGTATGATGTCATCATTCGTGGTGCTTTTAAAGTGTCCAGCAAGCTTCTCCACCTCTGCAGGCTTCTCAACCAGTCGTACAGAATGGCAGAGGACCCTGCACCAGCTGCTGCCAGCGGCAGAGGCTGAGCTGCCGCCAAATTCAATGAGACGTCACTGCAGACCTTGGTGGATGGGGTAAGGGCCCACAGGGAAGTCCTCTACCCTCGCTCAGGGAGGAAGAGGCCTCCCAAAGAGTCCAGGGCTGCCTGGATGGAGGTGGCAGCAGAGGTAAACTCTCTGGGTGTCACCCGTCGCACCTGGCTGCAGTGCAGGAAGCACTTCCATGACCTTCACCGCACAGGGAAAGCAAGTACGAAGTTTCCATCACCCTCAACCTGATCCCCATTGCCTTTCCCCAACAGCACTCAGCTTCAGCAATCTCTTCTTTCACATCCCACTTCACAGTCTCATCCATGCACCCTTACCCATTCCGTCTCTCTCTATGCTCACATTCACAGAACTATTCCACCATCCAGTCTTGTAAATAGTTTTAATGCCATCATTTTCCTGTACATAAAAAATCTGGTGGCAGCTGCTGCAGTTATGGCATCTGCCATTTGGCGAATGGGGATATCACATAGAGGCCTTAGGATAACTTGCAAATAACAGCAAGCTGGTCAAAGAGGTAGGAAAGTGTAGGCATAGGCCACTGTCCATGGTCAGTTAAGAAGCAGTGAGGTTGCAGTGTATGATGTACCAGGCTACGCAAATCTGTCCAGGATGAGTGCGTTCCTTGCATTCTGCCCAGCAATGTTCTCACGCACTGGTGCCGCTGGTTGGCGGGCCTCTGCAGGATGCTCGTTTCCATCCTCCTCCTCCTCCTCCTCCTCCTCAGCATCATCCTCATCCAAGGCAGCTCTGTGAGGAGCCTCTTGGTTCTGCGGAATCGGCAAGCCACGACGCTGTGCCATGTTGTGAAGCACACATCATACCACGACGATTTTGGAGACCCTGGCTGCTGAGTACTGTAGGGCTCCACCTGATCTATCGAGGTATCTGAAGCGCATCTTCAGCAATCCGATGGTTTGCTCGATAATGCATCTGGTGGTAATGTGGCTGGAGTTGTAGTGCTCCTCAGCTTCGCTGGCTGGTCTCCTCAACAGCGTCATTAGCCAAGAGCGCAGGGGATATCCCTTGTCTCCAAGTAGCCATCCTTGAAGTTCGTTTGGCGGACTGAATAGCGGAGGCACAGTAGACTGGCGCAGTATGAAGGAGTCATGGCAGCTGCCAGGGAGCCTGGCACAAACATGCAAAATCACCTTCTTGTGGTCACACACCAGCTGAACGTTAAGGGAGTGGAAGCCCTTGCGGTTGACAAAAGCTCCTGGATTGCGGTGGGGTGCCCTAAGGGCCACATGCGTGTAGTCAATGATGCCCTGCACCCTTGGAAAGTCTGCCAGCTGAGCTAATCCACGCGCTCGTGCCCTCACACTTGCGCGATCCCTGGTGAAATGGATGTGATTGTGCGCAAGGGCAAAGAGGGCATCGGTTACCTGCGTGATGCAAGTGTGTGTGGCCGCCTGGAAGATGCCGCTGATGTCTGCTGCTGATCCCTGGAAGGAGCCTGAGGCATAAAAGTTGAGTGCGGTGGTGACTTTGATGGCCACTGGTAAGTAGTGTGGACCTGGTGCTCTGGGCTCCAGGTCTTGCTGCAGCATTGCGCAGATGTCAGTCACAACCTCTCGCGAAAGTCGGAGCCGCCTTTGGCACTGCTGCTCAGTCATGTTGAGGTAGCTGACCCTGTGTCTGTAGAACCTGTTTGGGGGGTATCTCCTGCGCTGATGGCCTTCCATGCACTGGTCCCTTCTGGCCTGTGCTGCCCCAGGTGGCTGAGCCGCAGCCTGCCGCTCCTGCTGCTGTTGCTGGTGCTGCTGTTGCTGGAGTTGCTCCATCCTCCTCTGCTGTTGGAGATCCTCTAATGCCAGGAAGGGAAGGAACAAAAGGCCTCCCATGCTTCTGGCAGATGCCTCCGTTGAGGAGCGCTGAGTTAGGGTTGTGAGAGGGGCTTCCCAGGAGCTCACACTGGAGAAGTGTGTGAGGCTCCAACCTTCCACAGCTGTGCCTAAGCCTTCAAAAAGATCGCCCAAGCCTTCAGCAACAAGGTCCTGCAGCCTGCAAATGCTGCCTGTTTAAATCTCTTCAGTCCTCATTGACCTGCAGCTGAAAGCAAGCAAGCCAACTCTTTTCCCGCCAGGTTTCATCAGTGGTGTTCCCACAAGGCGTGTTTTACATGGGGGAAGCCACAAAATCGCAAGGGCCCTTGAAAATAGGTTTAAACATGGTAATAATTGGTGATTAGGGTTTCGACGGCCAGTCCCGCCAGCAGCGGGCGGGACTGATTCGGGTCGCAGAGAAACGGCGGTCCGAAAGTCGGACGGGGTGGGGAATCAGGTTGGGGGGGGGGGTCGCGACCCCCTATTTCTGCGATTTTTGGCCCCCGCCCGCCTGAAAACCCGCCCGACGGCTGGCAGAAAATCGGGGCACAGGAATGTAAATATGGGGTTGCAATAGTTATCTTCTATGAAGTAACAGAGAATATTGTATTCAGAGGTGACCTTACCCCTCGTGTGCTGAGGCACCGATCACATGATTTACAGAACCACTGTAAATTGTGAAGAAACATCCTGGAACACTGTGTTCAGACTGAGGCGGCACTGCTTGTTGCTGCAGTGCTGATTCATCCTTTTTTAATGTCCCAGCAAAGTATTTTACAGTAGATACAATTAGTTGATAACTAGTTTCAGAGATAGTGAATGGGGAAATAAAGCCTTGTTGCAGGGAATAAAGTTCAAGGCTGCATTCCTAAAGGGCCACACGTGCAACCTCACAATGGAACCTGTTATCATTAATGAAAGACTTGCATTTATATAGCGCCTTTCATGACTTCAGGATGCCACCTAAGCACTTTGCAGCCAATGAAGTACTTTTGAAGTGTGGCCACTGTTGCAATGTGTGAAACATGGCACCCAATTTGCAGAGAGGATGGTCCCACAAACAGCAATGTCATACTGACCAGATCATTTGTTTTAGGATTTGGTTGAGGGATAAACGTTGGTCAGGACACTGGGGAGAAATCCCCTGCTCTTCTTCAAATAGTGTCATCACGGTAGAAAGCACTAACAACATCCCAATAATGGATAAACAAGGGGCCACAGGGAGGGGAGAACTAAAGACAATCACTATCACTAAGGAAATAGTACTTGGTAAAATAATGGGACTGAAAGATGACAAGTCCCCTGGACCAGATGGCCTGCATCCCAGGGTCACAGTCATAGTCATAGTCATAGAGTTATACAGCCCAGAAAGAAGCCCTTCGGCCCATCGTGTCCACGCCGGCTATCAAGCCCTATCTATTCTAATCCCATTTTCCAGCACTTGGTCTGTAGCCTTGTATACTATGGCGTTTCAAGTGCTCACCTAAATGCTTCTTGAATGTTGTGAGGGTTCCTGCCTCTACCACCCATTCAGTCAGTGAGTTCCAGATTCCAAACACCCTCTGGGTGAAAAAGTTTTTCCTCAAATCCCCCCTAAACCTCCTGCCCCTTACCTTGAAACTATGCCCCCTGGTTATTGACCCCTCTACTAAGGGAAAAGTTCCTTTCTATCTACCCTATCTATGTCCCTCATAATTTTGTACAGCTCAATCAGGTCCCCCCTCGACCTTCTCTGCTCTAAGGAAAACAACCCCAGCCTGTCCAGTCTCTCTTCATAGCTGAAACGTTCCAGCCCAGGTAACATCCTGGTGAAGCTCCTCTGCACCCTCTCTAATGCAATCACATCCCTCCTATAGTGTGGCGACCAGAACTGCACACAGTATTCCAGCTGTGGCCTAACTAGCGTTTTGTACAGCACCATCATAACCTCCCTGCTCTTATATTCTATGCCTCAGCTAATGAAGGCAAGTATCCCATATGCCTTCTTAACCACCTTATCTACCTGTCCTGCTGCCTTCAGGGATCTATGTACATGCACACCAAGGTCCCTATGTACATGCACACCAAGGTCCCTCTGATCCTCTGTCCTTCCTAGGGTCCTACCATTCATTGTGTATTCCCTTGCTTTGTTAGTCCTCCCAAAATGCATCACCTCCCATTTTTCAGGGTTAAATTCCACTTGCCACTGTTCTGCCCATCTGACCAGCATGTCTATATCGTCCTGTAGCCTGAGGCTTCCCTCCTCGCTATTTACCACTCCACCAATTTTCATGTCATCTGCAAACTAACTGATCATACCTCCTACATTCATATCTAAATCATTAATGTACACTACAAACAGCAAGGGACCCAGCACCGATCACTGCGGTACACCACTGGACACAGGCTTCCAGTCACAAAAACAACCTTCGACCATCACCCTCTGCCTCCTGCCACTAAGCCAATTTTTGTTCCAATGTACCAAATTGCCCTGAATCCCATGGGCTCTTACTTTCTTGACCAGTCTCCCATGCGGGACTTTGTCAAAAGCCTTACTGAAGTCCATGTAGACTACATCAACTGCACTACCCTCATCCACACACCTAGTCACCCCCTCGAAAAATTCAATCAAATTGGTTAGACATGATCTCCCCCTGACAAAGCCATGCTGACTATCCTTGATTAATCCTTGCCTCGCTAAGTGGAGACTAATTCTGTCCTTCAGAATTTTTTCCAATAATTTCCCTACCACTGATGTTAAGTTCACTGGCCTGTAATTCCCTGGTTTATCCCTACTACTCTTCTTGAATAATGGTACTACGTTAGCTGTCCTCCAGTCCTCTGGCACCTCCCCTGTGGCCAGAGAGGTTCTGAAAATTTGTGTCAGAGCCCCTGCAATCTCCTCCTTTGCCTCTCACAGCAGCCTGGGATACAACTCGTCTGGGCCTGGGGATTTATCCACTTTTAAGCCCGCTAAAACCGCCATTACTGTAGTGTATGTAACCTGTACTACCTTAAGAGGATACCTTAAGGGATGGACTACTTTTCAATGGCTCTTGTACATTGTAGTACCGGTGGTGACCACACCGGTATATAAACCCTGCGGAGCAAAGTGTACCTCAGTTCCGCCCTGACCCTCAATCACTAAAGACCTGTTTACTTACTTCTGTAGTCTGTGTCCTGTTATTCAGTATAACTGCACTTGTAGACACAGACTCAACAATTACCTCCTCCCTCTCAATACTAATTTATTCAAGTATATCACAATCCCCCTGCCTGATTTCTATGCCTACATTGTCCTTCTCCATAGTGAACACAGAAGCAAAATATTCATTTAAAACCTCACCTACATCTTCCGGCTCTACACACAGATGTCACTTTGGTCCCTAATGGGCCCTACTCTTTCCCTGGTTATCCTCTTGCCCTTAATATACTTATAAAACACCTTGGGATTTTCCTTTGTTTTTTCCACCAGTGTTTTTTCATGCCCCCTCTTTGCTCTCCTAATTTCTTTTTTAAGTACCCCCCTGCACTTTCTTTACTCCTCTAGGGCTTCCACTGTTTTTAGTCCTTTGTATCTGCCAAAAGCCTCCCTTTTTTTCCTAATCCATTCTTGTATACCTCTTGACATCCAGGGTTCCCTGGGCTTGTTGGTCCCACCCTTGACCTTTACAGGAACATGTTGGCGCTGTACTCTCTCCATTTCCTTTCTGAAAGACTCCCACTGCTCTGATGTGGATTTTCCTACAAGTAGCTGATCCCAGTCCACTTTGGCCAGATTCTGCCTTATCATATTAAAATCGGCTTTCCCCAATTTAGAAGCTTTATTTCCGGTCCATCTTTGTCCTTTTCCATGACTACCTTAAATCTCACTGAATTATGGTCACTGTCACCAAAATGCTCTCCTACTAACACTTCTACCACTTGCCCGGCTACATTCCCTAGAATTAGGTCCAGTACTGCCCCCTCTCTTGTAGGACTTTCTACATGCTGGCTCAAAAAGCTCTCCTGGATGCACTTTAAGAATTCCGCACCCTCTAAGCCTTTCACACTCTGACTATCCCAGTTAATATTGGGGAAGTTGAAATCCCCTACTATTATTACCCTTTTATTTCTACACTTCTCTGAGATTTGCCTACATATCTGTTCCTCTATCTCCCCTGACTGTTTGGGGGCCTATATTACACTCCCAGCAAAGTGCTTGCCCCCTTTTTGTTTTTAAATTCAACCCATATGGCCTCACTAGAGAAACCTGCTAAGATATCATCCCTCCTTACTGGAGTAATTGATTCCTTGATTAATATTGCGACACCCACTCCTCTTTTACACCCCCCTCTGTCTCGCCTGAAGATTCTGTACCCCGGAATATTGAGCTGCCAGCCCTGCCCCTCCCTCAACCATGTCTCTGTGATAGCAACAATATCACACTCCCATGTGTTCATCAACACTTTCAATTCATCTGCCTTACTCGTAAGACTCCTTGCATTAAAATAAATGCCATCCAGCCTTGCCATACTCCCTTGTGCCATTAAATATTTGCTGTGCCTTCCAGGTCTTAAAAGAAGTGGTTGCAGAGATAGTGGATGCATTGGTTGCAATATACCAAAATTCCTTGGACTCTGGAGAGGTCTCAGCGGATTGGAAAACCACAAATGTAACACCCCTATTTAAGAAAGGAGGGAGACAGAAAGCAGGAAACTATAGGCCAGTTAGCCTAACATCTGTCGTTGGGAAAATGCTGAAGTCCTTCATTAAGGAAGCAGTAGCAGGGCATTTGGAAAATCATAATGCAGTCAAGCAGAGTCAGCATGGTTTTATGAAAGGGAAATCATGTTTAACAAATTTGCTGGAGTTCTTTGAAGAGGTAATGAACAGGGTGGACAAAGGTGAGCCAGTGGATGTGGTGTATTTGGATTTCCAGAAGGCATTCGATAAGGTGCCGCATAAGAGCTCACGGAATTGGGGGTAATATATTAGCATGGATAGAGAATTGGCTAACTAACAGAAAGCAGAGAGTCGGGATAAATGGGTCATTTTCCGGTTGGCAAACGGTAACTAGTGGGGTGCCACAGGGATCAGTGCTGCGAGGACCAGATCTCTACAGTCACATGACAGTCGACCAAATCTGAGGCAGGAAACATGAAGTCACAGAGATTCGGAGTCAAGGAGTTCAGTGAATAAATATATCAGAGCGAGAGTGATAAGGGAAGGAGTGAGGTGCCGTCCCATTATCAGCTGCCCGAGAGACAGAGAGACGCCGTCTGAAAGATTAAAGGAGCTAGGAGAAATGGAAGAATTTTGTACAGAGAGAGAGAGATAGCATGGTGAGAGGACCAGAGAAAGAAGGGGATAGGAATCAGTGCAAGATGGGTGGTATCCCACCAATCGCCTGTTACACTCCCTGCCCGATAATCATTTCAATGGAATCCAGAAGCAATTACAGTAGAAAGGGTTTCTGTGCAACTCCGGGCACAAGCAGTTTACAGGGGAGAGGAGGCTTGCTAACAGAAGTGATATATGTAACGGCTATTATCCCTCTCACTTTTTGTTGTGTATGTAATATGTGTGCTACTTTGAACCTATGGACAGGACTGCACTACTTGTAGGGCGTAGTGATACGCAGTACCACTCCTGGCCATAGGGGTATAAATAGTACTGTGGGTACTGATCCCCCTCAGTTCCCGCCTGTGGGCATGAAGTAAAGACCTATGTATAGTCCCTACCTCCAACCAGTAAAGTCCTGTTTGAGTTATACGTTTAAGTCTTTGTGTTAATTGTTCAATACAATACACATACTTAACACTGGCGACGAGTCGGTTCGAACCCTGCGGCAGTTATTCCACAGCGGCTTCGTCCAAAGACAGGACGTTGAAGAGAGGTTCCAATCCTCAACACCCCACTGAAAACTGAAGGGCAGCAGAAATCCTGACAGCTTCCAGCGACTGGAAGCGACAGGCATTAGGACCCTGAAGCCTCCATAACCTCGTGGGTAAGCCAGAGCCCGGGAGGGCGCGAGCGGGTAAGCCAGAGCCCGGGAGGGAGCGAGCAAGAGCCGCCGAGCGGGTGAGCCAGAGGCCGGGAGCCGCTTCAAGCGGGAGGCGCTTAGCGGGCCAGCGATCGCACCGGTGATAAGGGCTGAGAACCGTTTCGGGCGGGCGGCGCACCAGCGATCGCACAGGAGATAAGAGCCGCAGTCGGGCTGAAAGTCAGCAATGAGAAGCGCGGGAAAACCGCCATTGAAGTGGGCGGGGAGAGCGAGAAGCGCGGGAAAGCCGCCATTTTTCGCGGGAAAACCGCTGGGGAAGAAGGCAGAAGCGGGAAAACCGCCATTTTGTGGGCGGAGGACGACGGCAAGAGCGGGAAGCCGCCATCTTTGATAACAAGTAAACAAAATAAAATCTGAGAAATTGCAAATCTACAATGCCTAAACACGGGAATATTAGCACCTTTGATAGTGACCTCGAAGATTGGGCCATATATGTTGAAAGAGTAAAAAATTATTGTAAGGCCAATAAAATTCATGACCAAGATAAAGCTCTAACATTATTAAATTTAATGGGTGCGAAGACATACGGGCAATTGAAACACCTGTTATCACCAGATGAACCGGCGGATAAGACGTTCGATGAGATTGTTACTGTCCTGAAAGATCATCTAAACCCCACGCCGCTGATGCTAGCGGAACGATTTAAATTTTACGACAGAAGGCAGCTACAGCATGAAAGCAATGCTGATTATTTGCTGGAATTGCGTAAATTAGCGAAATATTGCCAGTTTGGAACGGGACTGACAGAGGCACTTCGAGACAAATTTGTGTGTGGTTTATTTAAACAGGATACACAAAAGCGACTGCTCGAGGAGAATGAGCTGACGCTTGAGAAGGCGGTCACTATGGCAGCAGCACACGAAGCCGCAGCGAGAGGCACGGCAGTAATGCAGCTACGGTCACCGGAGCTCAGTGCACACAAATTGGGTGTGAGTTCTGGCAAATGTTATCGTTGTGGAAAGACAACGCATGATCAGAACCAGTGTTGGTTTAAAAACCAAGAATGTAGAACTTGTGGTAGGCTTGGACATATAGCTAGAGTATGCAGGTCAGCGAAGAAGACCAGCAACAAGAAGTCACCGCAAGGAAAATACGCAAAGGTACACAAGGTGACCGAACAGGAGTCCGATTCAGACGCTAGCAGTAATGAACTGGCTAGCTTAAGAGTACTCAACGCTGGTAAGGGTGCAGACCTCCAGACAATTTGGGTCACTCTTCAGATAGAAGGAGTCCAAGTAAAACTGGAATTGGACACTGGATCGGCATTGACGGTCATAAATAAGAAAGATTACGGAAAGTTATTCCAACATGTTCCCCTACAGGATACGGGGATTATATTGAAAACATACACGGGGCAAAGAGTGTACCCCATCGGGAAAATAGAGGTTGCAGTGGTCCACAAGGGCGAAGACAGTCAAATAATGGACTTATATGTGATATCTGAAGGAGGTTCTCCACTACTAGGATGGGAGTGGATTAGGAAAATGAATATGGACTGGCATTTCCTACAAACAATAACGAGTGAGAACTCGGTGAAGATAGTCGGCCCAGACTCTGGAACGGATGATGGTAAGCCCAACTCAGGTGCAAAAGACAAAGTTTCAGCACAGAATTCCACTGAGCAACAACAACATAGTTTAACTGTGGATTCTGAGTCTGGCAAGTCTACTGATGTGCCCATTTCTGAGGGACACCGGGCTCGAACTCAACTCCATTTCAAACTACAACAGCAATTAGAACAAATGCTTCGCCGTTGTGAGCAAGAGTTGAATGCAACGAAAGAGTTCTTTGATATAGAGTTGGAGAATCTGGAAAGACAACAGAAGCAGCTGATGGAGAAAATGGAGCAGGAGCACACAAAACGTCTGATGTCAGAGGAGTTAACGGTCAGCCAACTCCTGCATATGCTGAAGGACAGGACTCTGAAATGGGAAAAACTTGAACACGAACTTCAATATTCAAAGGAAAGGGGTTCGGAGCTATCAAAGGTTATTGGAAGAGCTGAGGTGGCAACACAGACTGAGATGACTGCAACAGAGCAGCCCTTGGATGCCAAAAGTACGCTGACTCACGTCAACGTAGAACAACAGACCGCTGAAACAGCTGCTCCGGTAGAGGGATTGAATAGTCCGATC
The DNA here is from genome assembly GCF_052327205.1 of Somniosus microcephalus. Taxonomy (NCBI): domain Eukaryota; kingdom Metazoa; phylum Chordata; class Chondrichthyes; order Squaliformes; family Somniosidae; genus Somniosus; species Somniosus microcephalus. Next base: position 70,828,757 of record NC_141004.1, on the reverse strand, counting down.
AATCAATCTCCAAAAGAAGTTGAAGTAGTAAAATCTCAAATGAGGTCATTAGTAAACGACTTGCTGAAAGCCCAGAAAAAGCTGGATGAAGAGGTACGCATGAAGAAGTCTCTTCAGGAAAGATGTCTGGACTTGGAACAAAAGCTGGCTAACGCCCAGCTGGGTATGGAGGAAATAGAAGACCCTCTCGCTGGCCTAGATCAGGACGACACCGAATATTACTATGTCCTGTCCTGCCCAACTTGTAACTTCGACTCCCACCATACAGAAATCATGGAGGAGCACCGAAAGTCTACAGAACATCGGGAGAAGGTGGCTCTACTACGGAAAAAGGAGGGAGAGAAGGAGGAACTGCGCATGCAGCTGGCAGCTGACAGTGGAGCCCAGAGAGTCTCCAAGAAGCAGAAAAGGAAAAGTCGAAACAGAAGATGACCCATCTGAACCATTATTACCTCTACCAGATCACACACGTGGTCCCTCCGAACGGAGCCAATTCAGTTCGGAAGTTCAAACTGTTAAATCCATGGAAGGACTATTGAATGAGTCACTCCAGCAACGTGAACCGACTCCACCACAGAGATTGAATCTGTGAACTGTTTTCCGCAGAGACTGAATCTGTGATCTGTTTTGACATGAAGTTATCTATGTTATTCTGTTATGTAAACCTGAAGTTATATATGTATATATGTTATTACGTTATGTTAAATGGGGAGATGACTGTAAAGCTAGGAAGGGAGGAATGTTGTGTATGTAATATGTGTGCTACTTTGAACCTATGGACAGGACTGCACTACTTGTAGGGCGTAGTGATACGCAGTACCACTCCTGGCCATAGGGGTATAAATAGTACTGTGGGTACTGATCCCCCTCAGTTCCCGCCTGTGGGCATGAAGTAAAGACCTATGTATAGTCCCTACCTCCAACCAGTAAAGTCCTGTTTGAGTTATACGTTTAAGTCTTTGTGTTAATTGTTCAATACAATACACATACTTAACACTTTTCCTTTATTTTTATTTTTTCTCCCTCGTTACCTGTGCCCTTTCAAGCAGTGGGGTAGATATTGACTCTGAGCCATAGTGTGAAGCAGGTGATAGCGAGTTGGCAGACTGTTTTACATCTCACCTCATTTTTGTCAATGGGGTGAGATGTAAAATGGGCTCCCGACTCACTATCACCCATTTCACACCATCGTACAAAGTCAAAAATCTACTCCAGTGAACTAGAACTACCTGCTCACAGCCCAAATTTGCTCAGGGATGGGGGAGGTGGGTCCACTCTCTCTGTCTCTCTCTCTGTCTCTCCCTGTCTCTCTCTCACTCTCTGTCTCTCTCTCTCCCTCTGTCTCTCTCTCTCCCTCTGTCTCTCTCTCTCTCCCTCTGTCTCTCTCTCTCCCTCTGTCTCTCTCCCTCTCCATCTGTATCTCTCTCTGTCCCTCTCTCTTTGAATCTCCGTCTAGTACTTGCCCTGTAGGTGTGATTGGGAACTCGTTGTCTGGGGTTCACTAGCTATGAACTTGTGCCAAAACAATTCAGTGACACCTCCATACCCCAGTGCAAACTGAACATGCTCCATTTAATAATTCCTCACCAGTAATGCTAACTCTTGTGAATTGTTCAAGACACACGATTTTTCATGAAAATTTGCCCCTATTCACGAAGGGTGGTGATAACGGGTAGGATTTTTAAAATAGTTTTTTGTAAAGCATTTTCAGATGTAGTAATATAGTTTTTCTAAAGAGCTGTGACCAGTTAGAGATTAAATAAAGCCACTAATGAGGTGTAGAAGCCAAAAAATACCAACTCATGATTTCTTACCAAATCTCATGATTTTTAAGAGTTTGTCTCATGCTTTATAAGACTGTGGGGTTGGTATTACTGCTCTGGTTTGGCAGTAAGCCATACTGATCAGGTCCCAAGTACAATCCCTGGTCTGTACTGAGTGAGCAGCTCTTAGCAGGGGGAACGTGTGGGGACAACACAATTGACCTCAGCATCTCCAGACTAGGAAAAGTGAAAATCACGCTGGGTTCTTGCTTCTGATACCATCTATTGATCCCTGCAGGGAATACTTAATTGATATTGAATTAGAATAGGTTCAGGCTCATTTTTACTTACTGCCAAGAATTATATGCTTATAACAGTTGCTTGGATTTGGAATAGAGCCACTTGGTGAACTACTGATGTATATAATGTAATGTATGTACCTTTAAGGGGGGGAACTACTTTCTACAGCTCATGTATACTGTAGTACCGGCAGTGACCACACCTGTATATAACGCTGAGTAGTAATCTGTTGTTTCAGTTGCAGTTTGAACCACGTTGAGTAAACACCTGTTGTACCGTTCTCTGCAGTCCTTTTCTTATTATTACACGGACGTAACAGTGGCGATGAGCAAGTTCGAACCTACCTGCAACTCTGCATCACCTCCCAGGGATTCGCTCCTGGAGAACAGTGGAAGAAGGTCGAGTTCAGAAGCACGGGCGTCGACCACGGGTAACCGCCCAGTCATCCAGTGGAGATTTGAACATCGCAGGGGAGGCTGTCGAGAGCCAGGCTTGGCTTTCCAGTCACGGTGGTCCAGCGAAAGGGGCTGGCAACAGGTACTGCGCAGACCCTTCCCGGACAGCGACGGGCTAGAGCCCGACCGAGTGGCACAGAAAAAGGCCAAGCAGCGTCGACGGGGGAGAGAGAGAGGGCAGAGCGCACAGGGCACAGCCGGTGTTCAGGACCGAGCGGCGTCAACGGGGGAGAGAGGCGAGAGAGAGCAGAGCGCAGCTGGTGTTCAAGGGCCGAGCAGCGTCAACGAGGGAGAGAGGCGCGCAGGAAAACGCGAGGCGCTGCCATTGCCACGAGGACCGCAGAGAGCGGCGGTGGCAGCAGCGCAGGAGCAGCGCACGAAACCCACAGGGCATCGCCATTTGCCACGAGGACCGCCGAGAGCGGCGTTGGCAGCAGCGCGGGAGACGCCATTTTAAGCCGCAGTGGGGAAGAAAGGAAAGCGCGGGAGACGTCAGTCTAACCACACCCAAAAATGCCGAAGAGTGGCAGTATCACAGCGTTCGACAATGAAGTCGAAGATTGGACGACATATGTCGAATGCACAGAAGTATACTGCAAGTTGAATGAAGTGCCAGATGAGAAGAAAGCGCTGGTATTGTTGAATTCAATGGGTGCAAAAACGTATGGCTTACTACAAAACCTAGTAACCCCAGAGAAGCCAGCAGAAAAGGATTTTGAAAACATAGTGTCAATCCTACAGGACCACTTAAACCCCACACCGCTGCTGACAGCAGAAAGATTCAAGTTTCACAAACGGAACCAGCATAAGGATGAAAGCAATGCTGATTATTTAACAGAACTGCGCAAACTATCGAAACACTGCCAGTTTGGAGCGGGACTGGCAGATACCTTAAGGGACAAGTTTGTGTGTGGGCTTCAAAGTGAAGGAACCCAGAAACAGCTTTTATCTGAAAAGGACCTTACGCTGGAAAAGGCTTTCAGCATTGCGGTATCATATGAAGCAGCAGCACGGGGCGCTGCAGAGATACAACAGAGACCGCAAGAATATGGCACAAACGAAATGTCATATGGAACAGAGAAGTGCTATCACTGCGGCAGAGCAACACATGACCAGAATGATTGCTGGTTCAAAGACAAAGTGTGCAGAGAGTGTGGAAAAGTAGGACACATAGCACGAGTCTGCAGGTCGGGAAAGAAAACCAGCAATAAGAAACCGACCAAAGGGAAGTACAAGAAGGTTCATAAGATAACGGAGAATAGTTCAGACGAACAAAAGAGTGATAACGACTCCGAAAGCAGGGAACTGAGTTGTCTGAAACTACATAATGTGATCACAACGGAGGATCACCGAACCATTTGGGTCACTCTCAAGATAGCAGGAGTCCAGGTAAAGATGGAATTGGACAGAGGATCAGCTCTAACAGTCATAAACCGATGGGACTACGAGCGGCTATTCTCACACATACCCTTGAGAGACACAAAAATTATTTTGAAGACGTACACGGGGCAAAAAGTCTACCCCAAAGGAAAAATAAGGGTGACCATTATATATAACGGTAAGGAAACACCAAAACTAGACCTGTATGTATTGCAAGATGGAGGACCACCATTACTGGGACGTGAATGGATCTGGAAAATACAACTGGATTGGCATTCCATACAGGCACTGACTGTGGCTGACAAAAAGGATGATGACGTCACACCTGGGCGACTGTCAAAGATCCTAACTGATGTGAAAGAAGTGTTCCAGCAAGGACTCAGAACACTAAAAGGCATGACAGCGACGATTAAAATTGAAGAAAACGCAAGGCCAAAATTTTTTAAGGCCAGACCGGTACCTTACATGATCCGCCCAGCCGTCGAAGCAGAGCTGGAGAGTCTGGAACGTTCAGGTGTACTGTCCAAGGTAGACTGGAGCGAGTGGGCTACACCCATCGTCCCTGTGATGAAAAAGTTGTTGAGCAGCACGCCTGGGGAACCAAGGAAGGTTCGCATCTATGGGGACTTTAAGGTAACAGTGAACCCGGTCCTTCACACCGTACAATATCCACTTCCGCGGATTGAAGATATTTTTGCATCGCTATCTGGAGGGAAACGCTTCACTAAGATTGATCTGGCCCAGGCGTATCTGCAAATGGAGGTAGAAGAAGCATCAAAAAAATACCTCACAATCAACACTCATAAAGGTCACTACCAATACAACCGGCTGGTATTCGGGGTAGCATCAGCTCCGGCTATTTGGCAGAGGGCAATGGAACAAGTCCTGCAAGGGACCCCAGGGACCCAGTGTTATTTGGACGACATCCTGGTCACGGGCGAAAATGACAGTGATCACCTTGCCAACCTGGAGCAGGTGCTCACTAGATTGCAGGAATATGGGCTCCGAGCTAACCGCCCCAAATGCGAGTTTTTTAGAAAACAGGTCTCGTATTTGTATTGATTTCTTTGTGGGTTCATTGATGAGACATTTATGAAAGAGAATGAGTTTTAATCTAAAGTCTGTTCAACTCTTTTATACAGCTTTTACAGGAGACACGATTCTGTGATGCATCTAGAACGAAACTGAAACTAAAACTAACTGCCTTGCTTCTCTCGGTCACATGCCCTCTGCTGGTCAGGCACAAGCAATCAATACATGCAAACATGCTATTAAGGCATCATAATCGAACAGGCAAATACCATCTCTATTGGCTGATATCATTACATCTCCTTTTCTTAAAACAAAAGTATTTTACTTTAACTAACAACATGTTTTCTTTGTATTAATCTGCATTTTAACTGTAACACTTAATGAACTTACATTATCGTTATCATGATCAAGGTTTTTTAACCTTGCTTTGTGTGTTCACATGAAATATGTCAATACACTAGAACTTGAAGAAAGAATAAGATAACATTACTTCCTTCTATAACAATAGTCCTTAAATTTGCTCAATGAGTCTCTCAGGAGGCTTCACGTGTCTTGAGGATTTTCTGATTGATTGTCCTTGAATCTGAGTTGTTGCCTCAGATGATTGGTTCTCAGCTGTGTGATCAGGTTGTTCAACAGTATCAGTCTCTTGACCTGCTGTGGCTGGTCCCATGAGAAGATCTCGACGATTTCTTCTCAGAACAGCACCCTCATCTGTCTGAATGGTGTATGATCTTGGTTGAACTTCACTCAGGACAGTTCCCTTCTGAGTCCATGTGTTTGTTTTGTCTTTCAACCTTACTTGGTCACCAGTGTGGAGTTCAGGTAGGTTTTGTGTTCCTCTGTCATAGTAGTACTTTTGCTTTTCTTTCTGTTGTTCTTTGAACTTCCTCACTTTCTCCCCCTCTTTTGTTTTCAGGAGGTTCTCCGGGATGGGTAGGTTTGACCTTAGCCGACGTCCCATCAGGAGTTGGGCTGGTGACATACCACACTCGAGCGGCGTTGTGCGGTATACAAGCATGCTTTGGTAGAAGTCAGTTCCACTGTCTGTTGCCTTGTACATCCGTCTTTTCACTGTGTTTGCGGGCTCTCCTGGGTCAACAGCTCTGGACAACGTGTCTGCTGTATACATCAGCTTACCCGGTGTGTACGCAACATTCAGTTCATCATAGACTGTCTCTCCTTCGCTTTCCACAACGAGGACTCTCTTTACCAGGTTCAGTCTCTCACAGGCTTTTAAACCTAGTATGGCTTGCACATCCTTTGGCACCACAATTAATGCTAGCGTGTGCTCTCTGTCCTTGTGTGTTACTTTGACAATGCATCTTCCTTTCACTGGTATATCAGTACCTGAGTATCCTGTCACTTTCACTTTGATTCCATGTATCTTTGGTCTGGGTCTAATTTTCTTAAAATCAGTCTCTGATATCACATTAACTTGTGCTCCAGTATCCAATTTAAATGGAATGTGTATGTCATTCACTTTTAGTGTCAACATCCAGTCTCTTTCTTCTTGTTTGTTTTCAGACACAACATCTACATAGAACTCCTCTATGTCGCTTTCATCTACTGCATGGACCTTGCTTTGTTGCACTTGGTTCTTACAGCAACGGGCATAATGGTTGTTTTTGTTGCAACTATTGCATTTTTTACCATATGCTGGACACTCTTTTGGTGGATGCTGTGTACCGCATCGACTACATGACTTTCGATTGTCCCTTTCATTTTCGTTCGCTGGCCACGCCTCTTTTTTCACATTGGCGCTCTTTTTGTTAAACGGTTTGTGTCCGTTCTTACTCACTGCATCCACGTTGCAGCTATTGTCACTGAACAGCTCCTTTGCCTGCAACTTCACAGTCTCTGTAGCCCTACACAGTGCTATGGCTTTTCCCAGGTCTAGATCTTGCTCTCTTAGCAGTCTTTCCCGTAGACCATTATCTGGAATACCACACACCAGTCTGTCTTTTATCAGCAAGTCTGTCAGTCCCCCAAATTCACACGATTTGCTTCTGTTTCTCAGTTCAGTCACATACTGATCAATAATATCACCCATTTTCTGTACACATGTGAAAAATCTGTGCCTCTCAAACATCACGTTACGTTTAGGTATGCAGTAGGCCTCAAACTGTTCCATTATTTTATCTAGCATCATTTTGTCTCCATCAGCAGCGAATGTGAAGTTATTATACACCTCCAGCGCTTCATCACCCACGACATGTAAGAACAGTGACGATTTATTTTGATAACTTTTCTCGTCAGCTCCGATTGCTGATAAATACAACCCCACACGTTGTTTGAATCTCCTCCAATTTTCAGCCACATTACCTGTCAATTGAAGCGTCGCCGGTGGGAGTAAACCTTCCATTCTTTCACTTCGTTAGCTATTCTCTAATGGTAAGCAACGATGTTCTCTTTTGGCTTGCTAATCTGTGGAGAGCTGATTTAACTTCAGAGTTTTTCTCTTCATCTCTTTCAGCCACTTCTGACACCATGTATTGATTTCTTTGTGGGTTCAATGATGAGACATTTATGAAAGAGAATGAGTTTTAATCTAAAGTCTGTTCAACTCTTTTATACAGCTTTTACAGGAGACACGATGCTGTGATGCATCTAGAACGAAACTGAAACTAAAACTAACTGCCTTGCTTCTCTCGGTCACATGCCCTCTGCTGGTCAGGCACAAGCAATCAATACATGCAAACATGCTATTAAGGCATCATAATCGAACAGGCAAATACCATCTCTATTTGCTGATATCATTACAGTATTGTGGCCACGTTATCGATAAAGAGGGGTTATATAAGTCCCCAGAGAAGATTGAGGCAGTAGTCAAGGCTCCAGCACCGGAAAATGTGTCACAACTGAGGTCATTCCTCGGGCTGGTAAACTGCTACCATAAGTTTTTGCCAAATTTGTCTACAATACTACACCCACTGAACACCCTACTGCAAACTGGGGTGCCATGGAAGTGGAGTGACGAATGTAGACGAGCTTTCCAGGAGAGCAAAACACTAATCACATCGAAAGAGGTATTGGCCCATTGCAACCCAGCATTACCAATTCGGTTCGCTTGTGATGCGTCACCCTACGGCATTGGAGCGGTGCTGTCGCACAAATTCTCGGACGGCTCAGAGAGGCCAATAGCCTTTGCGTCATGATCACTAACCTCAGCCGAGCGTAACTACGCCCAGATTGACAGGGAGGCACTCAGCCTAGTGTGGGGAGTGAAAAAGTTCAATCACTATCTGCACGGGCAGAAATTCACCTTGCTGACGGATCACCAGCCTCTTGTCTCCATTTTTAATCCGAAGAAGGGCGTTCCGGTGATGACTGCACAACGACTACAAAGATGGTAACTTTTTCTAGGGGCGCACCACTATGAGATTGAATATAAGGGCACGAAACAGCATGGAAATGCTGATGGGCTATCACGCCTGCCACTGCCTACTGCGGAGGAAGCACCAGCAGTGGATCCTGTCAAAATATTCCATTCGACTATAGTTGAATACCTAACAGTAACTAACGCTTGTATCGAAAAGGAAACCTGAAATGACCCAACACTGTCTCGGGTATATGATTTGATGGTGAAGGGATGGCCAGCATATGGCGACTCACTGTTGCCAGCATTCTCAACAAGGAGAGAACAGCTGTCAGTGTGCCGGGGGACCTTGATGTGTGGATCCCGAGTGGTAATTCCACTGAAGTTAAGGGAGAGAGTGCTCAATGAGCTTCATGAGGGTCATCTGGGAGGGGTAAAAATGAAAAGCCTAGCCAGGGCTTATGTGTGGTGGCCAGGAATCGATAAACAAATCGAGGACCTGACCAAGAGCTGCTCAGGATGCCAGAAAGTCCAAAATGCACCACCACAGGCCCCTCTACACCCATAGGAGTGGCCCTCATCTCCATGGCAACGGGTGCATATTGATTTTGCTGGTCCATTCATGGACTCGATGTTTTTAATAGCTGTGGATGCGCACTCGAAATGGCCTGAGGTCATCAAAATGTCCTCCACCACCACGGAGAAAACTATTGCAGTCCTACGGACCATTTTTGCCAGGAATGGCTTGCCAGAACAGATTTGCTCTGACAACGGACCACAGTTTGTGTCCGAAGTGCTCCGGAGGTTCTTGAAAAAGAATGCGGTAAGGCATTACACATCCGTCCCGTATCATCCAGCCACAAATGGGTTGGCTGAGAGGTTCGTACAAACCTTTAAGAAGGCAATAAAGGCTATGTACAATGACAACATTCCGCTGCAGCACAAGGTGGACAATTTCCTGTTCGCCTACCGGAATGCGACACATGCAGTCACCAACCAGGCCCCAGCCATGATGTTCTTTAACCGAAGGTTAAGATCTCGCCTGGATTTGCTCAGACCAAACGTATGAAGAGATGTTGAGAGTAAGCAATTCCAGCACATCCATGAGAAGCCAACAAGGAGCTTCAATGTAGGGCAACCAGTCTTGGCCCGCGACTACCGAACAGAAAAATGGCAGCCAGGAACGATATGCACACGGCAGGGCCCACTAATGTACACAGTGGACGTTGGGGAGAGCATCGTGAGATGCCATGCTGACCAGATCCTAGAGTCACAGGAACAAGTCAACCCCATGCCTTGCCCATACGTACCTGGTGATGAACCCGACGTACAGGTAGCATCTACCCCAGAAACAGTAGCATCGGAAGCTGATGAACCAACCGACGACAGGGGGCCAGAATCGGCTCCGCACCAAGAGCAAGACACTCGGGAAAGGCGCTATCCAGAAAGGATCAGGAAGCCTCCCCAAAGACTGAATTTATAAATAGACTATTTTCAGCTAATGTTGCATGTTAAAAGTGTTAATTGTAATTAATTTGATATTTAATTGTTAAATGAGTGTTATGGTACTGTTAATCTAAAAGGGGAGGAATTGTAATGTATGTACCTTTAAGGGGGGGAACTACTTTCTACAGCTCATGTATACTGTAGTACCGGCAGTGACCACACCTGTATATAACGCTGAGTAGCAATCTGTTGTTTCAGTTGCAGTTTGAACCACGTTGAGTAAACACCTGTTGTACCATTCTCTGCAGTCTTTTTCTTATTATTACACGGACGTAACATATAATAATAAAGTCATGTGCAGTACAGTTCTTACCAGAAGCCATGTTGTGCTGTTGTATATATATGCTGTGTCTCAAGATATCACAGAATTGGCGATGAGGATGCGATTGTGGATTCCCTAGTTGAAATTTTTGTTGGAGGATAATCCTGCTAACTGACGGAGGGACTGTTAGAGGTTCTTCATTTTGCAGAAAAACTTAAAGGTCTGAGGTAAATTTTGAGCACACATGGCTGAACTGTCGACGTTGCCAGAGTCCAGTTGCCTGCACCTATATGAATAATAGGGTGCTTGGGTGAGTTCCATCGTGACTGAGACTCATTTGGAGCATATGTAGAGTGGCTAGAAATGTTTTTCACCGCGAATAGTTTTGTTGAAGTCCCCGATGATGTAAACCATAACCGGGTGGTTTTAGAAATGAAACAGGCTATTTTTTTGACTGAAGCAGGCCCCGAGGTGTATGAAATCCTGAAAAATGTGCTTGTTCCCGCCAAGCCGAAAGACACGCCACTGAAGAAGATCCTAACCAAGTTAGAACAACACTACAGTCCTGAGCCCCTGGAAATTGCTGAAAGTTATTGTTTTGGAACACACGATCAATTAAATGACGAGGGTATCAGTGAGTACATTGTAGCTTTAAAAAGCTATCCATTCACTGTCATTTCGGAAACTTTCAGGACTGAGCTTTATGTGACTGCTTTGTATGTGGGTTGAAAATTAACGTATCAGAAGTAAATTGTTGACAACCCCTAACTTGACTTTTGACTTAGCTTGTCAGACAGCTATGTCGATGGATATGGCCGACCGATACTCCCGAGAGTTCTGCGCTATTTCCAGTCGTCAGACAACTGAGGTGAATCGGCTGCAGGCTAAAAGTAAAAGGCAGTTGGGTCCCAAGGCCTCAGCAACTGGCCAAGGTAACGGTGCATTGAAGTCATGCTATTGGAGCCTGGGACAACACATCGCTCAAAGCTGTCCATATGTGAAGGCAGAGTGTTTCTACTGCAAGAAAACTGGGCACCTTGCGAAGGCATGCCGACGGAAGAGTAAACCGACTGGCAATGCTAGAAGTAGAAATCACCAGACACTACATACCGTTGAAGACAAGCAGCAGGACAAGGAGTTTCTGGAGTGCAGCTTGGCACAGAGTGAACAACTGGGAGTTTGGTAAGTGTGGGAGTTCGTTGAAGTCGGGGGAAGGAGGTGCTTGCTTTTCCTAACTTCTCCTGCAGAGCGGCGGCAGACCTGAGCAGGAGCAGACCAAGGCCCGAGGGCGGGGATAAAAGCAGCAGCAGACCTGCATCAACAAGAGAAAACGGCAGTGTGACGTCACAGGTAAGGTAGGTAAGTGATTGGTAGTGACTGTGAGCTAAGGTTTAAGCTAACATATAACATATAACTAAATTTTAAAAACTAAATTTAATTTAATTCATTTAATAAACTAAATGAGGTAAATAATTTGATTAACACTAAACTAATTAATTGAATAATTAAAATAATGGGTAAACAGGACATGTGTTGCTGCTGCAATATGTGGGAGCTTATGGACTTAATTGTCCAGGGCGACTACATCTGCGGTAAGTGTCTGCAGTTCGAGGAACTTCGGCTCCGAGTTGAGGAGCTGGAGTCCAAGCTGCAGACATTGCGAGACATCAGGGAGGGAGAAAGTTACCTGGACTTTTTGCTCCAGGAGGCAGCCACACCCCTTAGGTTAACTACTTTAGAATTGACACGTGGTCAGGGACAGGAGGGTGTGACTGCGAGTGAGGCAGGTACGGGGATCCAGGAGGTATTATTGCAGGAGCCTCGGTCCCTGCACTTGTCCAGTAGATTCGAGGTTCTTGCAACCCTTGTGGACAAGTGCGGGAACTGCGGGGATGAGGAGCAAACTGACTACGGCACCGTGGTACAGGAAGCTGATCACATGGGGGGAGTAAAAAGGAAAGTGGTTGTAGTAGGCGACAGTAGAGTTAGGGGGATAGACACTGTTCTCTGCAGCCAGGAGCATGAGTCCCGAAGGCTATGTTGCCTACCCGATGCCAGGGTAAAGGACATCTCCTCTGGGCTGGAGAAGAACTTGGAGTGGGAGGGGGAGGATCCAGTTGTCGTGGTCCATGTGGGTACCAACGACATAGGTAGGACAAAGAAAGAATTTCTGCTGAGAGAGTTTGAGCAGCTAGGGGCTAAATTTAAAAAGCAGAACCACAAAGGTCATAATCTCTGGATTATTACCGGAGCCACGAGCAAATTGACATAGGGTCAATAGGATCAGGGAGATGAATGTGTGGCTCAAAGATTGGTGTAGGAGAAGTGGGTTTCGATTTGTGGGGCACTGGCACCAGTACTGGTGAAAGAGAGAGCTGTTCCATTGGGACGGACTAAACCTGAACCATGCTGGGACCAGAGTTCTAGCTAATCGAATAACTAGGGAGGTAGATAGGGCTTTAAACCAAATAAGGGGGGAGGGGGGGGTCCCGGTGTGAGAAATCTCGAATGCTAAAGAGAAAAGACAAGGAAGCAGTGCAGGAAAGTGATTGGGGTAAGGATAACCAGATTGTGTCAGGAAGGGACAGAGCATACAAACAAAGGAGTGCACGAACAAATAGGGTCCGGGTAAGAAAACATGGTAATAAGACAAATAGGGCCATAGTACAAAAAATTTTTTAGATGTCTAAAAATGTTAAAAAGACAAATCTAAAGGCACTGTATCTGAATACACAAAGCATTCATAATAAGGAAGACGAATTAACAGTGCAAATAGAGGTAAACTGATACAATATAATTGCAATTATGGAGACATGGCTGCAGGGTGACCAAGGCTGGGAGCTGAATATCCAAGGATATTCGATATTTAGGAAGGACAGGCAAAAAGGAAAAGGAGGTGGGGTGGTGTTGTTAGTAAAGGATGAAATCAGAGCAATAGTGAGAAAGGATATTGGCTCAGAAAATCAAGATGTAGAATCAGTCTGGGTGGAGCTAAGAAGCACCAAGGGGCAGAAAACATTGGTGGGAGTTGTCTTTAGGCCTCCAAACAGTAGTGGTAATGTAGGGGATGGCATCAAACAGGAAATTAGAGATGCATGTAACAAGGGTACTACAGTAATCATGGGTGACTTTAATCTACATATAGACTGGCCAAACCAAATTAGCAATAATACTGTGGAGGATGAATTCCTAGAGTGTGTACGAGATGGTTTTTTAGACCAGTACATTGAGGAGCCAACTAGGGAACAGGCTATCCTAGATTGGATATTGTGCAATGAGAAGGGGTTAATTAATAATCTTATTTTGCAGGGTCCTTTAGGGAAAAGTGACCATAACATGATAGAATTCTTCATTAAGATGGAAAGTGAAGAAGTCCAATCCAAGACTAGGGTCCTAAATCTAAACAAAGGAAACTACGAAGGTATGAGGAGTGAGCTGGCTACGATAGATTGGGGAGCTTCATTAAAAGGCATGTGGGTGGATAGGCAATGGCTAATATTTAAGGAACGAATGCATGAATTGCAACAGTTATACATTCCTTTCTGGTGCAAAAACACAAAAGGAAAAGCGGCCCAACCATGGCTAACAAAAGAAATTAAGGATAGTATTAGATCCAAAGAGGAGTCATATAAAGTTGCCAGAAAAAGTAGCAAGCCTGAGGATTGGGAGCAGTTTAGAGTTCAGCAAAAAAGGACCAAGAGGTTGATTAAGAGGGGAAAAGTATGAGAGTAAACTTGCAAGGAACATAAAAGCGGATTGTAAAAGCTTCTACAAGTATGTAAAAAGAAAAAGATTAGTGAAGACAAATGTAGGTCCCTTACAGTCAGAAATGGGGGAACAAGGAAATGGCAGAGCAATTAAACAAAAACTTCACAGAAGAGGACACAAATAACTTCCAAGAAATGTTAGGGAATCAAGGGTCTAGTGAGCAGGAGCAATTAAAGGAAATTAGTATTAGTAAAAAAATAGTGCTGGAGAAATTAATGGGACTGAAAGACAATAAATCCCCAATGCCTGATAATCTGCATCACAGAGTACTAAAAGAGGTAACCATGGAAATAGTGGATGCATTGGTTGTCATCTTCCAAAATTCTAAAGATTATGGAACAGTTCCTGCAGATTGGAGGGCGGCAAATGTAGCCCCACGATTTAAAAAAGGAGAGAGAGAGAAAGCAGGGAACTACAGCCTAACATCAGTAGTAGGGAAAATGCTAGAGTCTATTATAAAGGATGTGATAACAGGACACTTAGAAAATATCAACAGGATTAGACAAAGTCAACATGGATTTATGAAAGGGAAATCGTGTTTTAACTGGCCTAAGGTTTTTTGAGGATGTAACTGGTAGAATAGACAAGGGAGAACCAGTGGATGTGGTGTATTTGGATTTTCAGAAGGCCTTTGGTAAGAGGTTAGTGTGCAAAATTAAAGAACATGGGATTGGGGGTAATATACTGGAATGGATTGAAAATTGGTTAACAGACAGGAAACAGAGAGTAGGAATAAATGGGTCTTTTTTGGGGTGGCAGGTGGTGTCTAGTGGGGTATCGCAGGGATCAATGCTTGGGCCCCAGCTATTCACAATATATATCAATAATTTGGATCAGGGAACCAAGTGTAATATTTCCAAGTTTGCTGATGACACAAAACTAGGTGGGATTGTGAGTTGTGAGGAGGATGCAAAGAGGCTTCAAGACGATGGCGGAGCAGGCTCGAAGGGCCGAATGGCCTACTCCTGCTCCTATCTTCTATGTTTCTATGTTTCTATGTTAGACAAGTTGAGTGAATGGGCAAATACATGGCAGATGCAGTATAATGTGGATAAATGTGAAGTTATCCACTTCAGTAGGAAAAACTGAAAGGCAGAGTATTATTTAAATGGTGATAGATTGGGAAATGTTGCTGTACAAAGGGACCTGGGTGTCCTTGTAAACCAGTCACTGAAAGCAAACATGCAGGTGCAGCAAGCAGTTAGGAAGGCAAATGGCATGTTGGCCTTCATTGCAAGAGGATTTGAGAACAGGAGCAAGGATGTCTTACTGCAGTTGTACAGGGCCTTGATGAGACCACACCTGGAGTACTGTGTGCAGTTTTGGTCTCTTTACCTAAGAAAGGATATACTTGCCATAGAGGGAGTGCAGCGAAGGTTCACCAGACTGATTCTGGGATGGCAGGACTGTCGTATGAGGAGAGATTGGGTCGACTAGGCCTGTATTCACTAGCGTTTAGAAGAATGGGAGGGGATCTCGTGGAAACGTATAAAATTCTGACAGGGCTAGGTAGACTGGATGCAGGGAGGATGTTTCCCCTGGCTGGGGGGGTCTAGAATGAGGGGTCACAGTCTCAAGATACGGGGTAGGACATTTAGGACTGAGATGAGGAGAAATTTCTTCACTCAGAGGGTGGTGAACCTGTGGAATTCTCTACCACAGAAGGCTGTGGAGGCCAAGTCACTGAATATATTTAAGAAGGAGAAAGATAGATTTCTAGACACAAAAGGCATCAAGGGGTATGGGGAGAGAAGGGGAATATGGTATTGAGATAGAGGATCAGCCATGATCATATTGAATGGCGGAGCAGGCTCGAAGGGCCGAATATCCTAGTCCTGCTCCTATTTTTCTATGTTTCTATGGTGATTCATGTCATCAGGAGCATGAAGGTATCTAACAGCGATTTGCGAGGTATCGTCATCCAAGTAGATAGCGCAGGGACCAGTATACCCATGGAAATCGACACTGGTGCATCCGTGAGAGTAGTACCGGAATCACTATATCACGACAAGTTGCGTGATTATCAACTAGAGAAATCAAAGGTAGAGCTACGAGGCTGCTCAGGAGAGCAAATCCATGTAGTAGGAAGTGTCACCATACCAGTGAAATACAAGGATCAGTGTCAGAGCTGTAGGGGGTGGCGGGTGTGGTGCGTGCGCCCAGACAGTTATGCCCCTGACTGTTTGTGAGCGGTTCGAATTGCTCCCATGCCCCTGGGTTCTAGACACCGGACTTAGGTACAGGCGGCGATACAGAAAAGACTCGAGTAGACAGGCGGCTTGGATGTAAGAAAACCAAGATTTTATTAAACAGAAAATAAAACAGTCTTATGAGAAGTCACTAGTATAAAAATACAGGCAAACTACAAAATAACTATACATATACAGGGAATGGGGAACACACGGCACATTGAGGGAAAAACAATTACCTTAACAATCCCCTTATCCTTATCCCACCCCCTATACCTAACTAGATTAAGCTATGAGGGGCCAGAATTCATGCTCACCAATCCAAAGCAAAGCCAACTGTTAACGAACGCAGGTTTTGAGGTTTGGTTTTCTGTCCTCTTAGGTACCCCGTCGCCATGTGGTCTTCAGGGGCGCGGTGCTGGAGCTGCTGCTGAGACACACCTTCTTCTCCTCCACTGTCGTCGTCGGCTCGTCGCGATGGGTTCTCCTCTTCTTCTCCCTCGGGCGGTCGTCGGCGGTAATGTTACATCAATGGGACGATTAGCAGTTTTTACTGCTTAGATTTTACTACCCAAGCTTAGAACACCAGTATATTCGTCATGGCGTGGACACCTGCGTTTATTCGCAATGTTCAACGAGAGGCTTGCCCCCAAGCTTTAACTTAGTTGCAGGGTTCGCCCAACCAACTTCGTCTCACTGTCCTCAGATATTTTCTTCCCCGAGCGTCAGCTTATAACTCGGCGCTCGGGTTTTTAATTAATATGTCTTCTGCTGCCCTTCTCTGCTCTTACTCTTCGTCTCGATTCGCCTCATCTCGTTTGGTTACCATACAAGCCCTGGGCTGCCCACTCAGTTTTGTCTCACCCCTCTTTGCGGCCTATGTGTCCTGGATAACTAGGGACTCGGGTCTCGTTCACCTCCCCTGCAATTGGTATGGTGTCCTTAGCTGTTGAAACTCTGCTACGGGGAGCGAGGAAAGAACCCGCCATGAGGTCAGGGCACGAGTACAGGCAGCCCAAGAGGCCGGAGCCACGAGAGCAGGAGCAAAGGCAAGAGCAAGAGAGCAAGAGCAGAGAGAGATTGCTACCCGGGGCCCACAGTTATACTCCTTTCGAATGGCCCTTATCTTCACGCCAAATCAGGTTAGTTCATTGTTCCAATTTTGGCGGGCTGTTTTAAATAATTATAGCAATCTAAACTAACTGTTTTTAGATGGCCGTTTATCGCACCTAATGGACTGTATTGTTATTAATGCATTCTAATCGGCCTGGCCAGCCTCGATGGCTTCCATAAGCTGTTTCCGATTATTTATGCAGACAACTTGATGGCCTCAAGTATAGGCCTAACTGGTTTTGATCTGTCTACAATCTGGCTTAATGCATATTCAATGTTTGCTGTCTGTTTTCCAAAATACAAAGTCCTATTTCACAGAAACTGCATTTTAGGTTTCGATTTCCCCAAAAGCTGCTTGCGCTGCCACAGAGTCCAAGCTTTTAAAATCTTGCAGGCTTTTGGTCACGAGGTGCGGACGCCGTCTTTGGGTACCCCTTTTAAAATGTCCATAGGGTCCCTTTTATTAATAACCTTGGGAGGATGTGGGAATTTTGCAAATCTTACAGAGCTTGCCTCTCATAAGCCTGCCTTGATAGGTAGAAATTGGTTGGGATGATTGAAGCTGGATTGTAATGAGATTTTTCATGTGGAAGCATAATTTGCATCGAAATCAGTATCCGAAGGTGTTCAGCAAAACGGGCAGTCCAATCCAAGTCTTCAAGGCGAGTGTCAGAGTGCAGAAGGACGCAAGACCAGTTTACCGCAAGCCACGTGCCGTACCATACGCACTCAAGGAGAAAGTTGAGCAAGAACTCAAAAGACTAGAAACTGAGTAGATCTGAGTAATTGGGCTACACCCATTGTTGTTGTACCTAAGTCAGATGGTAAGGTAAGGTTGTATGCTGATTATAAGATAACCATAAACCAGGTTCTAGAGTGTAATCTACCCAATACGTTGCCAAATGTGGAAGATTTGTATTATATGGATTCCAGCATTTTCGCAACTACTGATGTGAGGCCAACAGGTCTATAGTTCCCTGTTTTTTCTCTCCCTCCTTTCTTAAATAGCGGAGTTACATTTGCTATCCTCCAATCTGCAGGAACCATTCCAGAATCTATAGAATTTTGGAAGATGACAACCAATGCGTCCACTATCCCAATGGCCACCTCTTTCAAAACCCTATGGTGTAGGCCATCCGGTCCTTGGGATTTATTGACTTTTAGTCCCATTAATTTTGCTAGTACTGTTTTTTACCACTAATAATTGCTTTAAGTTCCTCATTCTTGCCACATCCTTGGTTTTCTCGCATTTCTGGGAGGTTTTTTGTGTCTTCCTCTGTGAAGACAGAAACAAAGTATTTATTTAATTTCTCTGCCATTTCCTCATTCCCCATTATAAATTCTCCCGTCTCTGACTATAAAGGACCTACATTTACCTTCGCCAGTCTTTTCCTTTTCACATACCTATAGAAGCTTTTACAATCCATTTTAATATTTTTTGCTAGTTTGTGCTCATATTCCATTTTCCCTTTCTTTATCAATTTCTTGGTCCCCCTTTGCTGATTTCTAAAAAGATCCCAATCTTCAGGCTACATGCTTTTTCTGGCAACTTTATAAGCTTCCTCCTTTGACTTAATACTAGCTTTAATTTCTTTTGTTAGCCATGGTTGGATCACTTTTCCTTTTGGGTTTTTATGCCCTAGAGGAATATATGTTTGTTGTAAATTATGAATTATTTCCTATAAGATGAAGAGTCCAAGTCATGCTTGACTATAAATACTCACTGAGGCCTTTATCAATTCATTAGGCTACCATTTGGAGTGTCTTCTGCCCCCAACATATTCCAGGGGGTGATTTTGCAAGGGATTGAGGGGTAGTGTGTTATTTGGATGACATACTCATTTCAGCACCAAACAGGCAAATCCATGATAAGGTGTTGAATGAAGTGCTCAAATGGCTAGAGAAGCACAAAGTACGAGTGACAGCTCACAAGTGAGAGTTGTTTTAAAACTCAGTGGAGTACTTAGGGCACAGAGTAGACAAAGATGGTTTACATCCAACCAAGGGAAAGCTGGATACAATCAGAAATGCACCCACTCCCAAGAATGTCTCTGAGCTTCGATCATTTTTGGGTCTTTTGAATTATTACGGAAAGTTCCTCCCAAACTTGGTTACATTGGTACATCCACTGAATGAGCTGTAGGGAAAAGAGGTCCCTTGGAAGTGGTCAAAAGAATGTGACACAGCATTCAAAGAGTGTAAAAGCCAGTTAGTATGGAGTACCATGTTAGGTCACGATGATGTATCTAAGGGGAACAAGCTAGCGTGTGACACCTCTCCGTACGGAGTTGGGGCAGTGATCTCTCATGTACTAGATAGTGGGGAGGAGAGACGAATTGCTTTTGCTTCACACACTCTCAGAATTATGTGCAGATCAAAAAGGAAGCTTTGTCATTAATTTTTGGGGTCAAGAATTTTCAAATAATTGTTTGGTCATAAGTTTACCGTAGTTACTGACCATAAGACCCTGACAGTAATCCTCCATCCAAAGCCCCCAGTTCCAACCTTAGCTGCAGCCCGAATGCAGAGATGGGCTTTGATTTTGTCAGCGTATATGTATGACATTGAGTACAGACGATCAGCTGATCACAGTAATGCTGACACTATGTCCAGGTTGCCATCCCCATCACAAGTTACACCCAATAGGGAAGAAGTATTCTATTTCTCTTATATTGATGAGCTGCCAGTCACAGCTGAAGAAATTGGTAGGGCAACCAAACGTGACCCAATTATGTCAAAGGTGTATGATTACATAGCAAATGGATGGCCAAACCAGGTAGCAGAGGAAACTGTCCATCCATATTTAGTTCATAGGAATGAATTGTCAGTGGATAAAGATTGTATTGTGGCAGAGCCACCAAGGGGACTCTGATCTTATGTACATAATTATCTTTAACTAATTGTTAGCTACAGAATGAATCTGTATCTCTGTTCATATTGTCGCATGTACATAGCGCGGTCCCTTTAAGATTGAGACCCAACACGATGACGTCATCACGTTAATCACGTGATCCTCCAGCGGCGGGAAAATGTGATGACGTCATGATGTCCGACCAGGGAGGAGCCCTAGTCAGTCCTCGTGGAGCTAGCAACCAGTACAGACCTGTTATCCAGCTTTCCTATGTTTTAGTGTTAAACTCTGTTTATTAGTATTAAACATCATTTGTTTAATAGACTGACTCGATCTCAGTCCTTTAGTTAGGAATCTAGCCGTTCCTACAGTGGTGACCCCAAATTTTCGTGGACAATTTTCGCGAAAGAAGCGAAACGAAACATGGAAGCACACTCCGTGGCTTTGAAGTTCCCACAGTTTTGGGAACAACATGCTGCCTCCTGGTTCGTCCAAGCAGAAG
The DNA here is from genome assembly GCF_052327205.1 of Somniosus microcephalus. Classification (NCBI taxonomy): domain Eukaryota; kingdom Metazoa; phylum Chordata; class Chondrichthyes; order Squaliformes; family Somniosidae; genus Somniosus; species Somniosus microcephalus. The sequence goes on along the minus strand of NC_141004.1, from coordinate 70,808,317 downwards.
CACAATTCGAACTCCGTAAGATCGTCACGGATCAGACCCGTTACCTCCACGTGGTCTCCGCACTCGACAGCTCCACGGCCGCATGGATCATCAGCCTACTCGAAAACTCCCCAGAGGCCAGCAAGTATGATGCTCTTAAAGCGCGGTTAATACAGGTCTTTGGACTCACGAAGGCAGAGCGGGCCCGCTGGCTGCTCGCTATGCCCGGCCTTGGCGATTCCAAGCCATCCGAGTTAATGAGCCAGATGCTCACGCCCCAGGGGCTGAAAATTCAGTAGGGTTAGCGCCCATTTTGCGGCGCTAGAGGGCCTAGCGCCGCAATGATAGCCGTTTCTGAAATTCACTTCGGCGCTGCCATCGGCGTTAGCCGGTTGCGCTGCGCCGGCACCGATGACGTCATCGGTGTGCGCAGCGTCCCGGTTGCCGTGGCAACGCGCCCGAACGCCGAAATTCAGTTGCGGCCGCCTCGCCCGTGGCAGCCGCAACTAAGACTCTGGCAACCGAGTCTTACACAAGTTAGCGCCGGCGCATTAAGGTCGCGCGGCGGCCGGCCACTTTCCCGCCGGCCGCCTGCCCGCACCTCCCTCCCCGGACTCCTCCACCACCCCCCCCGCGGAACAGATGCGTCTGGCCTGCAAGCCTGGCACTTGTCCGAGGTGCCGGGCTCATTTTTGAAAAAATCAAATGGCCAGCGATCGGGTGAAGGCAGCGCCTCCTTAACGGGAGGAGGAGGCCTGCACTTCCCCAGCCTGCCGCACCGCATCGGGTGCCGCAGCGCCGGATTAGCGCCGCAATGCGGCACTCAGCGCCCATTAGGAGGCACTCACGCCCGCCAGTAGCGCCGGCAGCCGTCTGGGCGCGGCGCTACTGAATTTTTGGCGCGCGCAAGGGAATTAGCGCCGGCGCTAAATTTCCGGCGCTAAAGCCCTGGCGCGGCGTCAACTCAATTTCTAGGCCCTGGACTCCGAACCCCAATGTTTCCTTTTTCGGGAGTTATTCCTGAGTCAACTCCCTGAACAGGTTCAAGCCGCTCTCGCTAGATCGGACACCGCGGATTGTGCAGCACTGGCTGCAGAAGCAGACACGGTTTATGCAGTTACGCAGCAACACTGCACCGCCACGAGGCACCCCTCCTCCGTGGACGCCGCCCCGACGCCTCCATCCCCCGGCTTGTGTTTTTACCACGCCTGTTTTGGCGCGAAAGCCAGAAGCTGCCGCCCTCCTTGCAGTTTTGCGCCTAAAAAAAACATCAACCCCGGCAGCAGCCCCAGAAAAAGAGGATCGAGTTTAAGGTACGGGCCGCGGCCGCGATGGCGGTTGTGAATTCCGAGAAGCTCCTCTACATTACAGATTCCCTTTCGGGCCGGCGCTTTTTATGCGACACCGGGGCGCAGTGCAGCATCCTTCCCGCCTCAGCACTTGACATCCAGTCTGGGAGGCACGGTCCCTCCCTCAAGGCAGCTAATGGCAGGGCCATTCGTACCTTTGGCAAACGGCAGGTCCGGGTGTGCTTTGGCAGGCAATGGTTTCAGTGGGAATTTATCACAGCCAAAGTTTCACAAGCCATCCTCGGCGCGGATTTCTTATGCGCCAACAGCCTCTTGGTAGATGTTCGAAATCGTCGACTGGTCAACGCGGCTACTTTCCATTCCATTCCGTGCTTTCGCAGTTCCGCACCATCCCATACTGTCTCCTGTGTGTTACCCTCGCCGGACGAATTCACCCGCCTATTAGGTGAACTCCCGGAGCTGACCAAGCCCACTTTCTCCACCTCGGCAGCTAAGCATGGTGTCCAACACCACATTACTACGACCGGTTCCCCAGTGTATGCACAAGCTCAGCGACTGGAACCCGGTGTGGTAAACCACTGTATTGTATATTGCCACCTCTGGGTGGCGCTGTGTATGGAGGCATGCCTCAGCTGACTCCACCCACCACTGTGTGGGTTTCGTTCAGACTTGTTCAGTCACTCACGAAGAAGCATGGTCTCTTCTTAGCTAATAAAAGCCTTATTCATCTCTTCTTTCGACTCATCATCTCTTCTTCGACTCATCACCTTTTATGAAGTAATTGATAAGCGTATCAATTTTATTGGCTAAAAGTTAAATGGCGACACCTGAGGAGCAACAACAGCAACGGATACAGCAGACATTGCTGAGAGCCCTCAGACCACCACGCCTGGACCTCGACCCTCAAGATGTGGGTGCATCAGCCAAGTTTGAACACTGGCTGAGCTGCTTTGAATCCTTCCTCGCAATCTCACAGGTTAGAGAGGAGGATCACAAACTGAAAATTTTGACCGCCCAGGTGAGCCATCAAGTATATATGCTAATCCGGGACTCTAATACGTACGTGGCGGCCCTCGAGCTACTAAAAGGGCAATATACGCGCCCAGTGAACACAATTTACGCCCGACACCTCTTGGGATCCCGCAGGCAGCAACCGGGAGAATCGGTAGGGGCATTTGCACGGGCGCTACTGGCACTCTGCAGAGACTGCGATTGTAAAGCGGTAACGGCTGTGGAGCACGCGCAGGGACTCGCCTGTGATGCCTTCGTCAGGGGCCTCCAGTCAGACCACACCCGGCAGAGACTGCTAGAAAGCAAGGAACCCGACCTGAAGACGGCCATTGCCCTTGCGCTCTCGTTAGAGGAGGCCCACCGAAACCTCGAGGCATACCCCCGTAACGGCGCCGAGACATGGCAATCGAAACCGTGGGACACGGGACCGCCGCCCCCGGCACCAACCGCTGCAGCGACCCAACCGAGACAGCAGCCTCCGGTAAGAACTGCTTCGATGCCCAGTAACCAGGCCCAAAAATGCTATTTCTGTGGCCAGTTAAAACATCCCAGAGCGCACTGCCCAGCTAAGACAGCTACCTGCTCGGGCTGCGGGAAGAAAGGCCATTACGCTAACGCCTGCAAGGGGAAGCCAGCCAGCAGCGCAGCGTGCGGGCCGTGGGAGCAGCCATCTTATCCGCCATTTTGTGTACCCCCGGCCGCATGGCATCCGCCGCCATCGTATCCAACGCACTCAACCGCCATTTCGTCACCGGAACCGACCACCGTCTCGGCGGATGACTATAGTGACTCACTAAGCCACATACTGGCCTCCGTGACGCTGGATCAAGGCCACCCTCACCATCTATCCAGCTCCATGATGGATATCGCGGTAAACGGCCGCGCCACCAGTTGCCTGATCGACAGCGGGAGCACAGAGAGTTTCGTCCACCCCGACACGGTACGTAGCCACTCCCTCACGATTCTGCCAACGCACCATCGCATTTCTATGGCGTCCAAGTCCCAGTCAATGGACATCAGCGGCTACTGTGTGGTGACCCTGTCAGTAGGGGGCACTGAATATCAAAAATTTAAACTGCTAGTCCTGCCCCGTCTTTGCGCTGCCGTCCTGCTAGGGTTGGATTTTCAGTGCCACCTTAAGAGTGTCACACTAGCATACGGTGGACCCCTCCCCCCACTCACAGTCTGCAACCAACAACTTTTAAATCGCCCGCTGCAAACCACCTGCAGCCTTTCCACATTAAAAGTCCCCCCCCCTCCCCTGTTCGCTAACCTCACCCGCGACTGTAAACCCATCGCTACCAAAAGCAGGCGGTACAGTGCCGGGGACAGAGCTTTTATCAGCTCTGAGGTGGAGCGGCTATTGAAGGAGGGCATTATCGAAGGTAGCACTAGCCCCTGGCGAGCCCAGGTTGTAGTCGTTAAAACCACTGCAAAACGCCGCATGGTAATCGACTACAGCCAAACCATAAACCGGTACACCCAGCTGGACGCGTACCCCCTCCCTCGCATATCTGATATGGTCAATCAGATTGCGCAATACAAAGTATTCTCCACCATCGACCTTAAGTCAGCGTACCACCAGCTGCCCATCCGCCATGAGGACCGCCAGTATACTGCCTTCGAGGCAAACGGCCGCCTCTACCACTTCCTTAGGGTCCCCTTCGGCGTCACCAACGGGGTTTCGGTCTTCCAAAGGGAGATGGACCGAATGGTTGACCAGAACGCGCTGCGGGCAACCTTCCCCTATTTGGATAACGTCACCATCTGCGGCCACGACCAGCAGGACCACGACGTTAATCTAGCAAATTTCCTCCGTACGGCCCAACGGCTGAACCTAACGTACAATAAGGAAAAATGTATGTTTCACACCAAGCGCCTGGCCATCCTCGGCTGCGTGGTGGAGAACGGAGTCATCGGGCCCGACCCCGACAGAATGCGCCCCCTAATGGAGCTACCCCTTCCCCACTGCCAAAAAGCACTGAAGAGATGCCTGGGGTTTTTCTCCTACTACGCCCAGTGGGTGCCCCTCTATGCAGACAAAGCCAGGCCCCTCATCAAAGCCACCTCCTTCCCCCTGACACCAGAGGCGTGTGCAGCCTTCACTCTTATCAAGAACGATATCGCGAAGGCCGCAATGCACGCGGTGGATGAGTCCATCCCCTTCCAAGTGGAGAGCGATGCCTCCGACTTCGCCCTAGCCGCGACCCTTAACCAGGCGGGCAGACCCGTGGCCTTTTTCTCAAGGACCCTCCAGGGCCCCGAGACGAGACACTCCTCCGTCGAAAAGGAGGCCCAGGCTATTGTAGAAGCGGTGCGTCACTGGAGGCATTACCTGGCCGGGAAATGATTTACCCTGCTCACTGACCAGCGTTCAGTAGCTTTTATGTTTAATAATAAGCAGAGGGGTAAAATCAAGAACGACAAGATCTTGAGGTGGAGAATCGAACTCTCCACCTACAATTATGATATCTTGTATCGGCCAGGGAAACTCAATGAGCCCCCAGATGCCCTATCACGTGGTACATGCGCCAACGCGCAGAGTGATAGGCTGCAGTCCCTCCACAATGACCTCTGCCACCCGGGGGTCACCAGGTTTTTCCATTTTATCAAATCCCGTAACCTGCCCTACTCCATCGAGGAGGTCAGGACCATGACCAAGAGCTGCCAAATCTGCGCCGAGTGCAAACCGCACTTCTATAGGCCGGACAGAGCAAGCCTGATCAAGGCCACCCGCCCCTTCGAACGCCTGAGCGTCGATTTTAAAGGGCCCCTCCCCTCCGCTGACCGCAATGTGTACTTCCTCAACATAGTTGATGAGTACTCCCGTTTCCCCTTTGCCATCCCTTGCCCAGACATGACCAGTACCACGGTCATCAAGTGTCTGAATGACATCTTCGCTCTGTTCGGGTTCCCCAGCTATATACATAGCGACAGGGGCTCATCGTTCATGAGCGACGAACTTCGGCAGTACCTGCTAACAAGAGGTATCGCCACGAGCAGGACCACCAGTTACAACCCCCGGGGGAACGGCCAGGTGGAAAGGGAGAACGCGACGGTTTGGAAGGCAGTCCTCTTAGCACTAAAATCTAAGGGCCTTCCGACCTCCCGCTGGCAGGAGGTCCTCCCTGCAGCGCTTCACTCCATTCGGTCACTGCTTTGTACTGCCACTAATGCGACCCCTCATGAGAAAATGTTTGTTTTCCCCCGGAAGTCTACATCGGGAACCTCGCTACCGGCATGGTTGACTTCTCCTGGGCCCGTCCTACTGCGGAGGCACGTGAGGACGCATAAAACGGACCCCCTGGTCGAGCGGGTGCACCTCCTACACGCCAACCCCCAGTATGCCTGGGTGACATACCCAGACGGGCGGGAGGACACGGTCTCCATACGAGATCTCGCACCCTCGGGTACCCCTGAATTACCACCGTTATCCCCCTTACCACCGTTATCCCCCTTACCACTGTTATCCCCCACCACCCCTCCCAACCCAACCCCTGCAGACGGCATGCCAAAGCCCCAGGAATCTTCGCCAACCACCCAGACACCAGACCCGACGTCGGATGCTGCAACACCACCGCCGCCACCACGACGATCAGGACGTCAGACAAGGCCTCCTGATAGACTTAACTTGTAGTACCCTTCACCCCGCCGGACTTCACATTAAACAAGGGGTGAATGTGGTAAACCACTGTATTGTATATTGCCACCTCTGGGTGGTGCTGTGTATGGAGGCATGCCTCAGCTGACTCCACCCACCACTGTGTGGGTTTCGTTCAGACTTGTTCAGTCACTCACGAAGAAGCATGGTCTCTTCTTAGCTAATAAAAGCCTTATTCATCTCTTCTTTCGACTCATCATCTCTTCTTCGACTCATCACCTTTTATGAAGTAATTGATAAGCGTATCACCCGGTAAGCTCGCGGCAGCGAAGGCCGAGTTTGCCACGATGGAGCGGCTGGGGATTATTCGCCGGTCGAATAGTCCCTGGTCCTCACCCCTACATATCGTTCCAAAGCCTGGCAGTGGATGGCGGCCATGTGGGGACTACCATCGACTGAATGACGCAACGACGCCCGATCAGTACCCGATCCCGCACATTCAAGACTTTTCCGCCCATTTGGCGGGAAACTCAATCTTCTCCAAGATCGACCTTATCCGGGGCTACCATCAGGTCCCCGTACACCAGCAGGACATCCAAAAAACTGTGGTTATTACTCCCTTTGGACTTTTCGAGTTCCTCCGAATGCCTTTTGGGCTCAAGAACGCCGCACAGGCCTTTCAACGACTCATGGACTCGGTCCTGCGGGATCTTTAGTTTTTATTTGTCTATCTGGACGATATCCTGATAGCCAGCTCCACCAAAGCGGAGCACGTCGACCTTCTCCGCACCCTTTTTCGTCGCCTCAGCCAGCATGGCCTCATAATCAACCCGGCCAAATGCCAGTTCGGCCGACATCAGATCGACATCTTGGGCCACCGCATTACCCAGGAGGGTGCAATCCCGCTGCAGTCAAAGGTCGAAGCAATTTCGGCATTCCCGAAGCCACAGTCCACCAAAGCCCTCCAAGAATTCCTGGGCATGGTGAACTTCTATCACCGCTTTGTGCCGAAGGCAGCACAACTCATGCAGCCCCTCTACGAGGCCCTCAAAGGCAAGATGGGAAAGGACGCAATAACCTGGATGGTGGAAATGGACGACGCTTTCGACAACACAAAAACCGCTCTAGCCAATGCAACTATGTTGGCGCACCCTCTGCCAGGAGCCACCATCACCCTCACCACAGACGCTTCCGACTGTGCCATAGGCGCCGTACAAGCACAGTGGGTCAACGGGTCGTGGCAGCCACTGGCGTTCTTCAGCCGCCAACTCCGGCGCAACGAACGCAAATACAGTACTTTCGACCGTGAGTTGCTGGCACTGTTCCTGGCCATTCACCATTTTCGTTTCCTGTTGGAGGGACGTCCCTTCACCGCGTTTGTAGATCACAAACCACTGACTTTTGCAATGGCCAAGACCACCGAACCGTGGTCGGCTCGACAGCAGTGACAGCTAACTTACATTTCGGAATTCACGACAGACATCCAGCACATAGCTGGCAAGGACAATTTGGTAGCCGATTGCCTTTCTCGTGTGCCCGTACGGGCAGTCCAGTTGGGCATCGATTATGCCCTCATGGCCACTGATCAAGCATCTGACCCTGAAACGCAGTCGTATCGTGGATAACAGGGGAAATTAGAGACAGCATAAAATCCAAAGATAGGGCGTATAAAATAGCCAAAAAAAGCGCCAGAGCGGAAGATTGGGAACAGTTTAAGATAGAGCAAAGGAGGGCAAAGGGCATGATCAAGAGGGGCAAAATAGCTTACGAAAACAAGCTGGCGGAAAATATAAAAACTAACTCCAAAAGCTTTTATAAATATATCAAAAGGAAAAGACTGGTGAAAACCAAAGTTGGTCCATTGCAGTCAGATACGGGGGAATATATAATGGGAAATAAGGAAATGGCAGATCAACTAAATGCATACTTTGGGTCAGTCTTTACGAAGGAAGACACAAAAAACCTCCCTGGGATATCGGGAAAAATAGGGACATTGGCAAAGGAGGAACTGACGCAAATCAATATCTCTAAGGATATGGTGTTAAGGAAGCTAAAGGGATTGAAGGTGGACAAATCCCCAGGGCCTGATAACATGCATCCTAGGGTACTGAAGGAGGTGGCCCTAGAGATAGCGGATGCACTAAGGATGATTTTTCAGAATTCATTAGACTCGGGAACAGTGCCGATGGATTGGAGGGTAGCTAACGTTACCCCACTATTCAAAAAGGGGGGTAGGGAAAAAGCAGGTAATTACAGACCTGTAAGCCTTACATCAGTTGTGGGCAAAATGCTGGAGTCCATCATTAAGGATGAAATAGCGGAGCACTTAGCAAATGGGGACAGGATAGGACAGAGTCAACATGGATTTACAAAGGGTAAATCGTGCTTGACTAATCTATTGGAATTTTTTGAGGGAGTAACTGGTAGAATAGATGGGGGAGAGCCAGTAGATGTGGTGTACCTGGACTTCCAAAAGGCCTTCGATAAGGTCCCACATAAAAGATTAGCATGGAAAATTGAGGCTCATGGGATAAAGGGGAAAGTTTTGGCGTGGATAGGGAACTGGCTGTCAGATAGAAAACAGAGAGTTGGAATAAACGGCTCATTTTCTGAATGGCAGGCAGTAACAAGTGGGGTACCACAGGGATCTGTCCTGGGCCCCCAGCTGTTCACAATTTACATTAATGACCTGGATCAGGGAGTCGGATGCAGCATTTCCAAATTTGCAGACGACACTAAACTAGGAGGGGGGGTGGGCTCAGAGGAAGAGACCAGGAAGCTCCAGAGCGATTTGGACAGACTGGGCGATTGGGCGGATAAATGGCAGATGCACTATAATGTGGACAAGTGCGAAGTTATCCACCTTGGGTGCAGGAACGGGAGGGCAAATTATTATTTAAATGGCAATAGATTGGGAGAGGGGGAAGTACAGAGAGACCTGGGTGTTCTTGTACACCAGTCACTGAAGGCGAGCATGCAGGTGCAACAGGCGGTCAAGAAGGCAAACGGTATGCTGGCCTTCATAGCAAAAGGGTTAGAATACAGGAACAGGGATACCTTGCTGCAGCTGTACAGGGCACTGGTGAGACCACACCTCGAGTACTGTGTACAGTTTTGGTCGCCTCATCTGAGGAAGGATGTTCTTGCCATGGAGGGGGTGCAGCGGCGATTCACCAGGCTGATACCAGGAATGGCGGGAATGACCTATGAGGAGAGACTATGTAGTTTAGGGATGTACACACTGGAGTTTAGAAGATTGAGAGGGGACCTCATAGAAGTGTATAAAATTCTGACAGGTCTAGACAGACTGGATGCAGAAGGAATGTTTCCCTTGGCGGGTGAGAACAGAACTAGAGGACATAATTTAAGGATAAGGGCTAAACCATTTAGGACAGAGATGAGGGGGAATTTCTTCACTCAGAGAGTGGTGAACCTGTGGAACTCATTGCCACAGAGGGCAGTGTACGCCAGCTCATTAAATATATTTAAGAGGGAATTAGATATATTTCTACGGGCAAAAGGGGTTAAGGGTTACGGAGAGAAGGCGGGGACGGGATACTGAATTAAAGGATCAGCCATGATCTCATCGAATGGCGGAGCAGGCACGAAGGGCCGAATGGCCTACTCCTGCTCCTATCTTCTATGTATCTATGTATCTATGTATCGCGCCGACACCGCTAGCCTCCAACTGGCCAATGTGCAATTCCATGCAGCAGGCACCTCGTTGCTCTGCGATGTCTCCATGGTGGATCCTCGCCCGATCGTTCCAGCTGCCTGGCGCCACCAAGTCTTCGATGCCATCCATGGGCTTTCGCACCCGGGCGTGAAAGCATCCCAAAAAGTACTGTCGGCTAAGTTCGTCTGGAGAGGAATGCGTAAGTATATCTGCGACTGGGCTAACACCTGCGTCGTCTGTCAAAAGTCTAAGGTGCAGTGCCACGTCAGGGCCCCATTGGCCACGTTCGCTGTACCAGAACGGCGATTCAACCACGTCAACGTGGACCTCGTCGGACCGCTGCCACCGTCCCAGGGTTTCACGCACATTCTAACCATGGTCGATCATACTACCAGATGGCCCGAGACAGTACCTTTGGCGTCTACTACGTCTGCTGATGTAGCCAGAGCGTTCGTCTCCTCGTGGGTCGCACGTTTCGGCATTCCGGCGGATATTTCTTCAGACCGCAGTCCACAATTCTCGTCCGAGCTCTGGAACGCTGTGGCCCAGGGTCTTGGCACCAAGCTCCACCGCACTACGGCCTATCACCCACAGGCAAACGGTTTGTGCGGACGTTTCCACAGATCGTTAAAGGCATCGCTGAGAGCCAGCCTCCAAGGCACCGGATGGGTGGATAAGCTGCCATGGGTCATGTTGGGGCTGCGCTCGGCACCCAAAGAGGACCTGCAATCGTCCGCCGCAGAGCTCGTGTACGGCCAGCTGCTCCGCGTACCGGGAGATTTCCTGCCGCTTCCCACCACGCCATGGTCTGCGGCCGACCAACTCAGCAACCACCGGGAAATGGCCAAGGCTTTCGCGCCTATTCCGACTTTGCATCACGGCCTGCCATCTTCGCACGTTCCAGCAGAGCTAAAAAATGCTGAATTTGTATTCATTCGTCATGATGCCCATAGGGATCCGCTCAAGGCTCCTTACACAGGACCTTTCCGCGTACTGGAGCCCGGCGACAAGAGTTTATCGGTAGACATCGGGGGTAAACCAGACCACATATCCATTGATCGTCTCAAACCGGCGCATCTGGACATCGACCGGCCAGTAGAGACTGCACAGCCACCACGCCATGGCCGCCCTCCCGCTGCATCCATGCCAGACCGAAGGCTCCCATCCGCCAGCCCGCCCGCTGTTCAACAACGTTCACTCCGAGAATACAGTAGTCGCTCTGACAGGCTTGACCAAGAGCTTTGCATGCAGTTACTTATGGTGGCCAGGTTTAGATAAAGAGAGTACATAATAAGTCAGTGTACAACATGTCAATCGGTGAGCAAGAAACCACCATCAGTACCATTACAGCCATGGAAATGGCCTCCCAGAGTGTGGCAAAGGTTACATGTAGATTTTGCTGAGCTAGAAGGACAGCAATTGTTAATAATGATAGATAGTCACTCGAAGTGGGTAAAGGTGTTTCCGATGCGGGCAATAACAAGCAAAACACGAGACAATTTGCGAAGATTGTTTTCTTCATACGGCCTCCCAGAAGAAATTGTGTCTAATAATGGGCCACAATTTTGTTCAGAAGAGTTCACACAGTTCATGAGCAGAAACAGTGTGAAACATACCAAAGTTCCACCGTACCACCCTGCTTCAAATGGTGCAGCAGAGCGCACAGTACAAATTGTCAAACATGCCCTCATCAAACAAATGTTGGATCCAAATCCAAAGAATCATCAGTTGTCGTTGGACCACAAACTGGCAAATTTTCTGATTACCTATCGGAATACTCCTCATACCACTACTGGTAGAAAACCATCAGAGTTGTTTCTCAAATGACAGCCATGAACCAGGTTTTCGTTGTTAAAGCTAAACTTGGCACAGTCCATAGAAGAGAAACAATCAAGGCAGAAAGAGAATCATGATAAAGGTAGAGTTAGAGAGAGAAGTGTGAAGTTGAGCCAGAAGGTTAGAGTGAAGAACCATCAGCATAAATGGTTAAAGTGGTTACCAGGAAGAGTAGTGAAAATATGTGGCCCTCACACATATTTGGTCAAGGTGTTTGATCATGGAAAGGTTAGGTTTGTTCACATTGATCATATCTTACCTACAGATGTGGAAGGAGTTGAAAGCTGGGATGATTCAATTTATTCTAATGAGTCAGATAGTCTTGTTACAAGTAGAGTACCAGTAGCAAATCCTACATCAGACGTACCAGAAACAAGTCCAAGACAAAGTCAGAATTTATGTCTGAGCCCGAGTCAGTCAGACAAAGGGGTCAATTTTCTGGCCGCCGTCGGGTGGCTTTTCATGCAGCCGGGGGCTGAAAATCGGCGCAAAAGCGGGTCGGGACCCCCCCGCCTGATTCCCCGCCCCGTCCGACTTTCAGACCGCCGTTTCCCCGCGACCCGCTTCATTCCCGGCCGCCACTGGCGGGACTGGTCGTCGGCACACTAATTACCAATTATCAGCTTGTTGAGGTAGTTATTCCGGGGCCGTTGCAACTTTGGGGCTTTCCCCACATCAAACCCGCCTGCGGGGAACCCCGCTGCTGAGACCTGGCGTGAAGCTTGCTGGCTTGCTTGCTGTCAGCTGCAGGTCAATCGGAGAAGCTGCGATTTAAAGGGACAGCACTTGTATGTTGAAGGACCTTCTTGTTGCAGGTTTGGGGCTACTTCTTCAAGGCTTAGGCACAGCTGTGGAAGGTAGGAGTCTCACACACTTCTCCAATGCAATCTCCTGGGAAGCCCCTCTCGCCACCCTCACTCAGCGCTTCCTCAGCGGAGGCATCTACAAGAAACATGGGATGCCTTTTTTTCCTTCCCTTCTTGCCATTAGAGGATCTCCAGCAGCAGAGGCGGCAGCAGCAGAACCAGGAACAGCAGGATGAGCACCAGGAGCACCAGGCTGCTGCTCACTCACTTGAAGCTGCACAGGCCAGAAGGGGCCAGCGCTTGGAAGTGGCTTGAGAGCACCTTGCTGCGCTTTAGGGGGCCATGGGGACCCGTTTCTGCACTGGCAGTCCTACTCGGAAGGGCTTCCATGAAGATCTGGTTTTTCTGTTCAACAGATGGCCAACGCTCCTCAAGAGATGTCATTCTCTTATGAGCACTCACCATGTTTTCCGTACCCTGGTGAGTTATCTCCTCCATGGAGGTTGCCAACCTTTCCATGGTGATGCGTTCATGCGCCAATGAGTCCACAAAGGCTCTGCTCATGGTCGCTATGGACTCTTCCATTCGCTACACACTCGCAGCGACCCTGGAGACAAAACCTGCTAGAGACTCCTGCAGCTGTGCATGGCGATCCATCACCTCTTCTCTTGTGGATTGACCCAGAGGTAGAGGGTCAACATGCAGTGTAGCTGAGCTGAGCTGGCAGAGTCCTGCGCCCTCCGACGAGGACTCTCCACTGCTGTCCCTGTCTCCAGAATCTGCTGAGGCTCACTTGTGAGCTGTGAAACACCAGGTGACAACACTACTCTATGTCCCGAAGGTCCTCCCGAGGTGTGAGTGTCTGCGCTGGTGCTGGGTGCGCTTACTTCTGCTGACGCTGTGCCCTCAGAGGTAGGAGCTTCCTCTGAGGAGTCTGGCTGCACAGCCTCTTCCTCCTCCACAGTGAGGACGGGGGCTCTGGATGGTACTGTGGGGGAGTAAAGGAAGGAGTTAGAGATGTAATGCCAAGGTTCTTCTGGTGACTCACAGCGAGTTGGCATCTGCTGACACCTGCATCCATGCAGCATTGGTCTCAGTGGGAGGCCTCTTCCTCCCTGACCTAGGGAAGAGGACCTCCCTGTGGGCCCTAACCCCATCCAATAATGCCTGTAGTGAAGCCTTGTCGAATTTGGAGGCAGCTCGGGGTCTGGCACTGGCCACAGCTGCTGCAGGCTCCTCTGCCATCCTGTATGGTTCGTTTGGAAGCCTTCAGAGGATGCAGTGCTTGCTATGGACCTTGAAAGCACCACGAATGATGACATCATACTGTGGGGATTTCTGACTCGAATTGGACAATTAGCAAGGCTTCCCACATGCTGGGAATTAATTGGCCACTTGAGGGAAAATTGTGCGGAGCTGGCTGACACTTTTTTCTGTGTGTCAGAAACCCCACATTCGGGGAAACCCGACCATTTCCCACACAAGCCGAAAATCGGGGCCAAAGAGTCTGAAAGTGTAAAGAGTCCAAATGTAGATCAAGGTCAACCCATGGACAAAAATTTTCCACAGGCTCAGCCTAGAATGAGTCAAAGTCCTACAACAAGATCTGAAAGTTCTGTTCAAGAAAGAAGGTATCCTCTTCGAAACAGAAAACCAGTGGTTAAGTTCAATCTGTAAATATGGAAAATACTGTGTGTTATAGAATTCTAGAATAGAATTTGGAAACACAAAATGGGTTCCATTTGAGAAATGTGTACCAAGAGTTGTGTATACCATGCAAGTCACGTACAATGATTATTTGCTGTGATTAATTTCTTCAATAAGGAGGGAGAAGTGTAATAGAGCCACCTGGTGAACTACTGATGTATATAATAATAAAGCCACGTGCAGTGCAGTTCTTACCGGAAGCCATGTTGTGTTGTTGTATGTATATGCTGTGTCTCAAGATATCACAGGATGCAAAGGATAGGCAGTGGCCTTCAAGTCTCAGAATTAAGTTCTAATAAAGCCCAGACTAATGGGCTGGAAATCTCTTGTATTTGTATGGGTTCCATGTGAAATGGGTGTGGGCTCACAGCAGGAATAAAGCACACTCAGTTGGGGAGGCAATCGGATGGCTGGTGTGGGAGATGGTGATATATCACACTGTGAAGAGGGGGGTGTCTTATGAGATTGGGGAGAGTAAAGGGAGTTTTACTCTGCATATAAATGGGTTGGCTAGCTGCAGAATTGTACAAAATGGCAAGCCATAGGGACTGATACTGGGTCCCTTACTATTTCTGATCTACATATCTGGCTTACATGTGACTCCAATCCCACACCAACTTTGTTGACTCTTAACTGCCCTCTGAAGTGACCGAGCCAGCCACTTATTTGGCCCACTATTTCCATCAGTAAAGAGCCTAGCGCCTGTTTCAGGTGTGGACCCTGGACGCCTCCTTTGATGCCTATACCAATATGGCAGGAGGTGCTATTGGATGCTTAGTCGCCTGTTGCGCGACTGAAATACAGATGAAGCGCCATCGAATTTCAAGGCAACTGGTCTTTATGAAGCCTGTTACGATTTCCCATATATGTGAGTACATATTTACCCACAATACAATGTCAGCAGCACATTAACGACAAATGAAGAGCAAAGAGACATGGAAAGGGATGATCACTCTCGGGTTTATTTGCACCAGGTGAGTTCTGACTAATTTATTCTCAGATTAAATTCATTCAATTGACAATTTGCAAATGTAAAACTCCCAGAATATCCAGAGACTGGTGACAGCAACATTACTTTTTCCTGTAGACACCCACAACCCCTTCAACGTACTCTTCTGCTAGCTGTGTCTGCAGCACCTCCTTCTGCCATTTCTCCACATGTCGCTCCACAATCTTCTCCCACAGCCCTTTGCTCACCAGCTCTTGGACTGAAGCAAGCAGTTTACTTCTGTGATCACTCTCCTCAGCTCTCAATGAGAAACAGATAGAACCTCCTGCAAGAGAGACGAGTATCCGTTAGACAGCTTCATAAAGGCACTGGGAAGACATGCATTCCCCAAGAACAGAGTTATACTGCACTCTGCTTGTGTAATAGCAGTCTCAGGCCATTCTAACCTGCAGTATGGCTCAGTGCAGTCTGACCCTGCCCTATCAGTGGGTACCTGCAGTATAGCTCAGTGCAGTCTGACCCTGCTCTAACAGTGGGTGCCTGCAGTGTAGCTCAGTGCGGTCTGACCCAGCTCTAACAGTGGGTACCTGCAGTATGGCTCAGTGCGGTCTGACCCTGCTCTAACAGTGGGTATCTGCAGTACAGCTCAGTGCGGTCTGACCCTGCTCTAACAGTGGGTATCTGCAGTATAGCTCAGTGCGGTCTGACCCTGCTCTAACAGTGGGTACCTGCAGTATGGCTCAGTGCAGTCTGACCCTGCTCTCACAGTGGGTACCTGCAGTATAGCTCAGTGCAGTCTGACCCTGCTCTAACAGTGGGTACCTGCAGTATAGCTCAGTGCAGTCTGACCCTGCTCTAACAGTGGGTACCTGCAGTATGGCTCAGTGCAGTCTGACCCTGCTCTAACAGTGGGTACCTGCAGTATAGCTCAGTGCGGTCTGACCCTGCTCTAACAGTGGGTACCTGCAGTATAGCTCAGTGCAGTCTGACCCTGCTCTAACAGTGGGTACCTGCAGTATAGCTCAGTGCAGTCTGACCCTGCTCTAACAGTGGGTACCTGCAGTATGGCTCAGTGCGGTCTGACCCTGCTCTAACAGTGGGTACCTGCAGTATAGCTCAGTGCGGTCTGACCCTGCTCTAACAGTGGGTACCTGCAGTATAGCTCAGTGCGGTCTGACCCTGCTCTAACAGTGGGTACCTGCAGTATAGCTCAGTGCTGTCTGACCCTGCTCTAACAGAGGGTACCTGCAGTATAGCTCAGTGCGGTCTGACCCTGCTCTAACAGTGGGTACCTGCAGTATAGCTCAGTGCAGTCTGACCCTGCTCTAACAGTGGGTACCTGCAGTATAGCTCAGTGCGGTCTGACCCTGCTCTAACAGTGGGTACCTGCAGTATAGCTCAGTGCAGTCTGACCCTGCTCTAACAGTGGGTACCTGCAGTATAGCTCAGTGCGGTCTGACCCTGCTCTAACAGTGGGTACCTGCAGTATGGCTCAGTGCGGTCTGACCCTGCTCTAACAGTGGGTACCTGCAGTATGGCTCAGTGCGGTCTGACCCTGCCCTATCAGTGGGTACCTGCAGTATAGCTCAGTGCAGTCTGACCCTGCTCTAACAGTGGGTACCTGCAGTATGGCTCAGTGCGGTCTGACCCTGCCTTATCAGTGGGTACCTGCAGTATAGCTCAGTGCAGTCTGACCCTGCTCCAACAGTGGGTACCTGCAGTATAGCTCAGTGCGGTCTGACCCTGCCCTATCAGTGGGTACCTGCAGTATGGCTCAGTGCAGTCTGACCCTGCTCTAACAGTGGGTACCTGCACTATAGCTCAGTGCAGTCTGACCCTGCTCTAACAGTGGGTACCTGCAGTATAGCTCAGTGCGGTCTGACCCTGCTCTAAAAGTGGGTACCTGCAGTATAGTTCAGTGTAGTCTGACCCTGCTCTAACAGTGGGTACCTGCAGTCTAGCTCAGTGCGGTCTGACCCTGCTCTAACAGTGGGTATCTGCAGTATAGCTCAGTGCAGTCTGACCCTGCTCTAACAGCGGGTACCTGCAGTATAGCTCAGTGCGGTCTGACCCTGCTCCAACAGTGGGTACCTGCAGTATAGCTCAGTGCGGTCTGACCCTGCTCTAACAGTGGGTACCTGCAGAATAGCTCAGTGTGGTCTGACCCTGCTCTAACAGTGGGTGCCTGCAGTATAGCTCAGTGCAGTCTGACCCTGCTCTAACAGTGGGTACCTGCAGTATGGCTCAGTGCAGTCTGACCCTGCTCTAACAGTGGGTGCCTGCAGTATAGCTCAGTGCAGTCTGACCCTGCTCTAACAGTGGGTACCTGCAGTATAGCTCAGTGCAGTCTGACCCTGCTCTAACAGTGGGTACCTGCAGTATAGCTCAGTGCGGTCTGACCCTGCTCTAACAGTGGGTACCTGCAGTATAGCTCAGTGCGGTCTGACCCTGCTCTAACAGTGGGTACCTGCAGTATAGTTCAGTGCGGTCTGACCCTGCTCTAACAGTGGGTATCTGCAGTATAGCTCAGTGCGGTCTGACCCTGCTCTAACAGCGGGTACCTGCAGTATAGCTCAGTGCGGTCTGACCCTGCTCTAACAGTGGGTACCTGCAGTATAGCTCAGTGCGGTCTGACCCTGCTCTAACAGTGGGTACCTGCAGTATAGCTCAGTGCAGTCTGACCCTGCTCTAACAGTGGGTACCTGCAGTATAGCTCAGTGCGGTCTGACCCTGCTCTAACAGTGGGTATCTGCAGTATAGCTCAGTGCAGTCTGACCCTGCTCTAACAGTGGGTACCTGCAGTATAGCTCAGTGCGGTCTGACCCTACTCTAACAGTGGGTACCTGCAGTATGGCTCAGTGCAGTCTGACCCTGCTCTAACAGTGGGTACCTGCAGTATAGCCCAGTGCAGTCTGACCCTGCTCTAACAGTGGGTACCTGCAGTATAGCTCAGTGCGGTCTGACCCTGCTCTAACAGTGGGTACCTGCAGTATAGCTCAGTGCGGTCTGACCCTGCTCTAACAGTGGGTACCTGCAGTGTAGTTCAGTGCAGTCTGACCCTACTCTAACAGTGGGTACCTGCAGTATAGCTCAGTGCAGTCTGACCCTGCTCTAACAGTGGGTACCTGCAGTATAGCTCAGTGCAGTCTGACCCTACTCTAACAGTGGGTACCTGCAGTATGGCTCAGTGCAGTCTGACCCTGCTCTAACAGTGGGTACCTGCAGTATAGCCCAGTGCAGTCTGACCCTGCTCTAACAGTGGGTACCTGCAGTATAGCTCAGTGCGGTCTGACCCTGCTCTAACAGTGGGTACCTGCAGTATAGCTCAGTGCGGTCTGACCCTGCTCTAACAGTGGGTACCTGCAGTATAGCTCAGTGCGGTCTGACCCTGCTCTAACAGTGGGTACCTGCAGTATAGCTCAGTGCGGTCTGACCCTGCTCTAACAGTGGGTATCTGCAGTATAGCTCAGTGCAGTCTGACCCTGCTCTAACAGTGGGTACCTGCAGTATAGCTCAGTGCGGTCTGACCCTACTCTAACAGTGGGTACCTGCAGTATAGCTCAGTGCAGTCTGACCCTGCTCTAACAGTGGGTACCTGCAGTACAGCTCAGTGCGGTCTGACCCTGCTCTAACAGTGGGTATCTGCAGTATAGCTCAGTGCAGTCTGACCCTGCTCTAACAGTGGGTACCTGCAGTATAGCTCAGTGCAGTCTGACCCTACTCTAACAGTGGGTACCTGCAGTATGGCTCAGTGCGGTCTGACCCTGCTCTAACAGTGGGTACCTGCAGTATAGCTCAGTGCGGTCTGACCCTGCTCTAACAGTGGGTACCTGCAGTATAGCTCAGTGCGGTCTGACCCTGCTCTAACAGTGGGTATCTGCAGTATAGCTCAGTGCGGTCTGACCCTGCTCTAACAGTGGGTACCTGCAGTATAGCTCAGTGCAGTCTGACCCTGCTCTAACAGTGGGTACCTGCAGTATAGCTCAGTGCGGTCTGACCCTGCTCTAACAGTGGGTACCTGCAGTATAGCTCAGTGCGGTCTGACCCTGCTCTAACAGTGGGTACCTGCAGTATAGTTCAGTGCAGTCGGACCCTGCTCTAACAGTGGGTACCTGCAGTATAGTTCAGTGCAGTCTGACCCTACTCTAACAGTGGGTACCTGCAGTATAGCTCAGTGCAGTCTGACCCTGCTCTAACAGTTGGTACCTGCAGTATAGCTCAGTGCGGTCTGACCCTGCTCTAACAGTGGGTACCTGCAGTATAGCTCAGTGCGGTCTGACCCTGCTCTAACAGTGGGTACCTGCAGTATAGTTCAGTGCAGTCTGACCCTGCTCTAACAGTGGGTACCTGCAGTATAGTTCAGTGCAGTCTGACCCTACTCTCACAGTGGGTGCCTGCAGTATAGCTCAGTGCAGTCTGACCCTGCTCTAACAGTGGGTACCTGCAGTATAGCTCAGTGCGGTCTGACCCTGCTCTAACAGTGGGTACCTGCAGTATAGCTCAGTGCGGTCTGACCCTGCTCTAACAGTGGGTATCTGCAGCATAGTTCAGTGCAGTCTGACCCTGCTCTAACAATGGGTACCTGCAGTATAGCTCAGTGCGGTCTGACCCTGCTCTAACAGTGGGTACCTGCAGTATAGCTCAGTGCAGTCTGACCCTGCTCTAACAGTGGGTACCTGCAGTATAGCTCAGTGCGGTCTGACCCTGCTCTAACAGTGGGTACCTGCAGTATAGCTCAGTGCGGTCTGACCCTGCTCTAACAGTGGGTACCTGCAGTATAGCTCAGTGCGGTCTGACCCTGCTCTAACAGTGGGTACCTGCAGTATAGCTCAGTGCGGTCTGACTCTGCTCTAACAGTGCGTACCTGCAGTATAGCTCAGTGCGGTCTGACCCTGCTCTAACAGTGGGTACCTGCAGTATAGCTCAGTGCAGTCTGACCCTGCTCTAACAGTGGGTACCTGCAGTATAGCTCAGTGCGGTCTGACCCTGCTCTAACAGTGGGTACCTGCAGTATTGCTCAGTGCGGCCTGGCCCTGCTCTAACAGCGGGTACCTGCAGTATTGCTCAGTGCGGCCTGGCCCTGCTCTAACAGCGGGTACCTGCAGTATAGCTCAGTGCGGCCTGACCCTGCTCTAACAGCGGGTACCTGCAGTATAGCTCAGTGCGGTCTGACCCTGCTCTAACAGCGGGTACCTGCAGTATAGCTCAGTGCGGTCTAACCCTGCTCTAACAGCGGCTATCTGCAGTATAGCTCAGTGCGGTCTGACCCTGCTCTAACAGTGGGTACCTGCAGTATAACTGACTGAACATTTGCCTGCAATTATTCTGCAAACATTACGATTTTGAAGAAGGTGAACAATATGATTTGAACACGCCCATCCTTCACCTCCGAGATATTTTTGTTTCCGGCACATGAGTGTAAAAGATTCTTTCTGTGGAGAATTAGACCTGCCCCTGGTGCTGTTGCCTTGTTTGATGCCAGGTCCTGTGGATGCCACAATGACAATCCGAGCTGTCTTACGGGGATGGGGCCTTTCTGCTCACCTGATTTGGTGACTCTCAGTATCTCTGGAAAGATGTCCCATGGCAGGTGTTGTTGAGCCAGTCCACCAACAATAGTCACTAAATCATAGGTACCTACAGCAATTCAATCAACAAGAAAGAGGCTTGTTAGACTCCGCACAGGAGAACTGTTACCTGACCTCACAATAAAATGAGAGAAAACGTTGTTTAGTAAGTCGAGTTCTCTTTAAACCCAATCAGTCAGATTGAAGACACCGCTCCTCTACCAGTGAATGAACTCTGAGGGTCTCTGAAATATTCAGACCCGAGCTCTTCCGAGGACCAAAACCTCAGAAAGATCGTCCGACAGAATGAAGGGGCCTGTTCCCTGGGGTCTACGGGTGTTATTTAGATGAGGTAGAATCAGCTGGTTACCTGCTTTTATAGGCAGTGGTTTATCCGCAGTCACCATCCAATGTGTCAGACTCTGATACAGGCCTTTGGATTCAGCTAACTTCAGCATTTCTTCACTGCCATCTATTCCATGGAAGTTCTTAAATCCCAGTTTCTGCAACTAAAGAAACCAGATTATTACATTATGTGTTATTGAACAAGCCTTTCATTGTCTATTACACTTGTCTCCATCGTATTTTATCAAGCTCCACATGAAGGGTGAATTGTGCCACGCAATTTGAAGTCCCACCATCTACACTGCTCTGTGATTTGGTCAGGACGTCAGGATTTGGGCACTTGTACCAATTTAAACTAACTGAAAACAAATTTGTGACAAAAATGAAGTATTTTTCTCTCATGTATCATGTGGTGGGCTTCTCTCTCTCTACCATGGTTCATGGGTCCAAAAACCAGACCCACTAACAGAAAATGGCCTCGTGTGGCAGAGCCACTGAGGGACTCTGAACAACTGTACATAATTCCCTTTAACGATGTGTTAGCTACAGACAAAATCTGTACCATTGTATATACTGTTTGCATGTACAGTGCGCGGCCCCTTTAAGAGCGCCGGCAAACAAGATGACGTCATGCCGCTAATCACGTGATCACCCAAACGCGGGAAAAACGTGATGATGTCATGACGCCATCCACGGGACCGCCCAGGCAGTCCTCGTGGAGCCTCCGACCTGTTAAGACCTGTATTCATAGTTCTCTTGCATCAATCTGTTCAAACTCATTAGTTTGACATTAAAAACCTTTTTGATTGATTGCCTGCGTCGAACTCAATCTCTAGATAGGAATTTGACCATTCCTACATTGGTAACCCTGACTTTTGTGAACGGATTTCGCAAAAGGAACACAGCATGGAGGCGAATGCCCTTTCGTTGAAGCTGCCGCAGTTCTGGGAGCAACAAACAACCTCGTGGTTCATCCAAGTCGAAGCCCAGTTCGCCCTGAGAGGCATCGTTGAGGATCAGACCCGATAACTATACGTGGTCTCCGCACTCGACGGCTCTACCGCCTCGCGGATCATCAGTCTTCTCGGGAATCCCCCAACTGACAGCAAGTATGAGACCCTCAAGGCGCGGTTGCTACAGGTTTTCGGGCTCACGAAATCAGAGCGCGCCCGTCGGCTGTTCGCAATGCCCGGGCTCGGGGACTCCAAACCTTCCAAGCTGATGAGCCAAATGCTCACACTCCTCGGCTCCGAACCGGAATGCTTTCTCTTCAGAGAGTTATTCCTCAGCCAATTACCGGAGCAAGTGCAAGCAGCTTTGGCGAGATCCGAGGTCAAAGACTGTGCAGCGCTCGCTGCCGAGGCAGACAAAATATTCGCAGTTATGCAGCAGTACTGCACTGCCACGAGGCGCCCACCCCCACAGACGCCGCCCCAGCTCCTCAGCCCGCGGGGCTGTGCTTCTACCACGGGCCGTTTGGCGTGAAGGCGAGATGTTGCCGCCCTCCCTGCAGCTTCTCCCAAAAAAAAACGACAACTCCGTCCAATGAAGAACAGGTCTAACGGGTGCCCCGCAGCCGCGATGGCAATCGGCAATGCCGGCAAGCTGCTCTTCATCACAGATACCCTCTCCGGTCGTCGGTTCCTGTGCGACACCGGAGCACAGTGCAGCATTCTACCCGCGTCAGCTCTTGATGTACAGGCTGGGAGGCACGGCCTTCCCCTCGAAGCGGCTAATCACAGATCACAGATCACAGAAATCCCACAGTGCAGATAGAGGCCATTTCGGCCCATCGAGCCTGCACCGACACATATCCCACCCGATCCCCGTAACCCCTACATCAACACATATCCCACCCTATCCCCATGTATTTAATCCCCCTAACACTAAGGGTCAATTTATCATAGCCAATCAACCTAGCCCGCACATCTTTGGACTGTGGGAGGAAACCGGAGCACCCGGAGGAAACCCACGCAAACACGGGGAGAATGTGCAAACTCCACACAGACAGTCGCCCGAGGCCGGATTCGAACCCGGGTCCCTGGCGCTGTGAGGCAACAGTGCTAACCACTATGCCACCGTGCTGCCCTGGCGGAGCTATTCGGACCTTCAGCAGACGGCGGGTCCAGGTGTGCTTCGGCGGCCAGCGGTTTTTCTGGGAATTCGTTACGGCCAAGGTTTTGCAAGCCATTCTCGGTGCAGACTTCCTGTGCACCAACGGCCTCCTGGTCGATGTAAGGAACCGGCGGCTGATCAACGCGGCCACGTTTCACTCTATCCCTTGCCACCGTAGTAACACCATGTCGCGCACTGTCTCCTGCACTTTCCCGACTCCGAATGAGTTCGCTCGCCTGCTAGGCGAATTTCCAGACCTCACCAGGCCCACGTTCTCCTCCACGGCCACGAAGCATGGTGTGGAACACCACATCACCACCACCGGCCCCCCGGTCCACGCACGGGCCCGGCTCCTCGAACCTGGCAAGCTAGCGGTCGCGAAGGCGGAGTTCGCTACAATGGAACGCTTAGGGATTATTCGCAGGTCGAATAGTCCCTGGTCTTCGCCTCTTCACATCGTTCCGAAACCTGGCGGAGGATGGCGGCACTGCGGCGACTATCGGCGCCTAAATGATGCCACCACTCCTGATCGATACCCGATCCCCCACATTCAGGATTTCTCTGCCCATTTGGCTGCAAATAACTTCTTCTCCAAGGTCGACCTCATCCGGGGCTACCACCAGGTCCCGGTGCACCTACAGGACGTCCAGAAGACCGCAGTCATCACCCCATTCGGCCTTTTCGAATTTCTGCGCATGCCTTTCGGCTTAAAGAACTCTGCCCAGGCTTTCCAACGCCTGATGGATTCCGTGCTGCGGGACCTCAACTTCATCTTCATCTATCTGGATGACATTTTGATCGCCAGCCCCACCAAAGAGGAGCATCTTTGCCATCTACGCACCCTTTTTCAATGCCTCAGCCAACATGGCCTGATTATCAACCCGGCTAAGTGTCAGTTTGGCCTGCGACAAATCGATTTCCTGGGGCATCGCATCACCACAGAGGGAGCGGTTCCTTTGCAGGCGAAGGTGGAGGCGGTGCCACACTTCCCACGCCCGCAGAACATAAAGGCTCTGCAAGAATTCCTAGGCATGGTAAACTTCTACCACCGTTTCGTGCCTAAGGCAGCACTGCTCATGCAGCCCCTGTACGAGGCCCACAAGGGCAAGTCTGGCAAGGATCCGGTGGGCTGGACGGTTGACATGGACCGGGCAGTCACCGACACCAAGAGCGCCTTGGCCAACGCGACCATGCTGGCGCACCCGCTACCAGGAGCCACCATCGCCCTCACCACCGACGTGTCAGATTACGCAATCGGCGCCGTTCAGGAGCAGTGGGTAAACAGGACGTGGCAGCCGTTGGCATTCTTCAGCCGTCAACTGCGGCGTAATGAGTGGGCGTACAGTACTTTCAACAGGGAGTTGCTAGCCCTTTTTCTGGCGATCCGCCATTTCCGGTTCTTGTTGGAAGGACGTCCTTTCACCACTTTCGTCAACCATAAGCCACTGACTTTTGCCATGGCCAAGATTGCCGAACCGTGGTCATCTCGACAACAACATCAGCTGACATACATCTCCGAATTTACCACAGATATTCAGCACGTGGCCGGTAAAGACAACCTGGTGGCAGATTGCCTCTCCCGCGCGACCGTGCATGCAGTCCAGCTGGGCATCGACTACGCCCTCATGGCAGCAGACCAAGTCTCCGACCCAGAAGTGCAGGCTTACCGCACCAACACCACTAGCCTCCAGTTGGCCGAGGTCAGGTTCCATTCGGCTGGTACCACGTTGCTGTGTGACGTCTCCGTTCGGGACCCTCGCCCTATTGTGCCGGTCGCCTGGCGCCGCAAGGTGTTTGACGCCATACATGGGTTGTCACACCCAGGAATGAAGGCTTCTCAGAAGCTCATGTCATCTAAGTTCGTTTGGTGGGGCATGCATAAAGATGTCCGCGACTGGGCCAACACCTGCGTGGTCTGCCAAAAGGCTAAGGTACAGCGCCACATCAAGGCTCCATTGGCCACCTTTGCAGTCCCTGAGCGACGGTTTGACCACGTTAATGTGGACCTGGTAGGACCACTTCCACCTTCCCATGGTTTTATGCACATCCTGACCATAGTAGATCGCACCACCAGATGGCCGGAGGCGGTTCCCCTGTCATCTACTACTTCAGCGGACATGGCCAGGGCGTTCATCTCTTCATGGGTCGCCCATTTTGGAGTGCCTGCTGACATGTCTTCAGACCGGGGACCGCAGTTTTCCTCTGAACTCTGGAATGCGGTGGCTCAACGACTCAGTGTCAAGTTACACCGCACCACAGCCTACCACCCACAAGCGAACGGTCTGTGCGAACGCTTTCACAGATCGCTTAAGGCCGCACTGAGGGCCAACCTCCAAGACGCTGGATGGGCAGGCAAGCTGCCATGGGTCATGTTGGGCCTTCGCACGGCCCCCAAGGAAGATCTTCACTCTTCTGCGGCAGAACTCATTTATGGTCAGCCGCTGCGAGTGCCAGGGGATTTCTTGCCAACACCAACGGAGCCATGGTCCACCTCACGCCAGCTCATCAGTCACCAGGAAGCAGCCAGATGTTGCGCGCCGGTTCCCACATCGCATCACGGGTTTCAGGGCTCTCACATTCCAGCAGAGCTGAAACACGCCAACTATGTGTTCATCCGCCACGATGCTCACCGGGATCCGCTCAAGCCCCCATACACTGGTCCTTTCCGCGTGTTAGAGGTAGGAGACAAAACGTTCAACGTCCAAAGATGTGCAGGTTAGGTTGATTGGCTATGATAAATTGACCCTTAGTGTTAGGGGGATTAAATACGTGGGGTTACAGGGATAGGGTGGGATATGTGTTGGTGTAGGGGTTACGGGGATCGGGTGGGATATGTGTCGGTGCAGGCTCGATGGGCCGAAATGGCCTCTATCTGCACTGTGGGGTTTCTGTGATTCTGTGATTCTGGATGTCGGTGGTAAACCGGTGGTGTGGAGATGCCGGAGTTGGACTGGGGTGGACAAATGTAAGAAGTCACACAACACCAGGTTATAGTCCAACAGCTTTATTTGAAATCACAAGCTTTCGGAGCGCTGCTCCTTCATCAGGTGAAGTGGAGAAATGCATAAAGACACAGCTTATATAGTCAGAGAATAATGTCAGATGTTTACAGGTAATCATGCCAACTGCCATTTATCACACCTCGGCAGAGAGATAATCACAGCAATCAAAGGTGTGAATGGTGTCCAAACAGGCCAGTCAGGAAAACATTACATCAAAGAACAATGAGGTGGGGTCACAAGGGGTCAAATATTGCAGATGCTGGGGTCTGTATGAAAAACAAAAAAACAGACAAAAACCATTTTTTTTTGCTGGAAATCACAGCAGGTCCGGCCGCATCTGTGTAGAGAGAACAAGCCAATGTCGACTCGAGTCTGCATGACCCTGCGTCAGGTGGGGTTACATGTAGCGTGACATGAACCCAAGATCTCGGTTGAGGCCGTCCTCATGGGTGCGGAACTTGGCTATCAGTTTCTGCTCGCCGATTTTGCGTTGGGACCACATTTCGGTCGACCGTTTGAAGCCGGCACACCTGGACCTTGACCGTCCCGTCGAGACTGCACAGCCACCAAGACGAGGTCGGCCGCCCACCGTCGTCACACCAGAACAAGTGCAACCACCCGTCAGACCGCCCGCCATCCAACAGCTTCTGCTTCGGGAATACAGGAGTCCCCCTCACCGTTTGACTTGTTCCGTTAAAGACAATTATGGGGGGGCGCATGTGGCAGAGCCACTGAGGGACTCTGAACAACTGTACATAATTCCCTTTAACGATGTGTTAGCTACAGACTAAATCTGTACCATTGTATATACTGTTTGCATGTACAGTGCGCGGCCCCTTTAAGAGCATGGGCAAACGCGATGACGTCATGCCGCTAATCACGTGATCAGCCAAACGTGGGAAAAACGTGCTGACGTCATGACGCCATCCACGGGACTGCCCAGGCAGTCCTCGTGGAGCCTCCGACCTGTTAAGACCTGTATTCATAGTTCTCTTGCATCAATCTGTTTAAACTCGTTAGTTTGACATTAAAAACCTTTTTGATTGATTGCCTGCGTCGAACTCAATCTCTGGATAGGAATTTGACCATTCCTACACTCGCTTCATTTCATACCCCGATAGCTGCAGGGCTTCAGGGGAGATTTCCCTGTGTCTGTGCCCAGCTGTGCTGGATTGCCAGCGTGTAGTACGGTAGTGGTTATGGTGCTGGATTAACTGTACAGAGGTTGTGAGTTCAAATCCCACCACAGCAAGTTGGGAAATTGAGTTTGTTAAATCTTGTAATTTGTGGGCTGGCACCAGAAACAATGACCTTAGAAGCTGCTGGATTGTCATAAAAAACCAACCCAATTTTGGAAAGCCCATCTCAGCCTGTCTTGTTCCAATGGAATCACCACTGGAAGTTGTACAGAGATAAAAACATATATTCTTCCTGGAATACATAGTGAGCTTTGTTAGGATAGTTGACCATG
Organism: Somniosus microcephalus; assembly: GCF_052327205.1. Taxonomy (NCBI): domain Eukaryota; kingdom Metazoa; phylum Chordata; class Chondrichthyes; order Squaliformes; family Somniosidae; genus Somniosus; species Somniosus microcephalus. Next base: position 70,780,942 of record NC_141004.1, on the reverse strand, counting down.
CTTGTGGGGAAGTTGTCAGTAACTTCAACCACTTCAGTTTCTCTTCCTCCGCTCACACCCACAATAGCAGCAATGTTCAATAGAAACATAGAAACATAGAAGATAGGAGCAGGAGTAGGCCATTCGGCCCTTCGAGCCTGCTCCACCATTCAATGAGATCATGGCTGATCATCCAAATTCAGTACCCTGTCCCTGCCTTCTCCCCATATCCCTTGATCCCTTTAGCCTCAAGAAATATATCGAACTCTTTCTTGAATATATTTAATGAACTGGCCTCCACCGCCCTCTGTGGCAGAGAATTCCATAGGTTCACCACTCTCTGGGTGAAGAAGTTCCTCCTCATTTCAGTCCTAAATGGCTTACCCTTTATCCTTAGACTATGACCCCTGGTTCTGGAATCCCCGGCCATCATAAACATCCTTCCTGCATCTAGTCTGTCCAGGCCTGACAGAATTTTATAGGTTTCGATGAGATCCCCTCTCAATCTTCTAAACTCCAGTGAGTATAAGCCCAATCGACATAATCTCTCCTCATACATCATTCCTGCCATCCCAGGTATCAGCCTGGTGAATCTTCGCTGCACTCCCTCCATGGCAAGAACGTCCTTCCTCAGGTAAGGTGACCAAACTGCACACAATTGTAAAGTCTGTGAGTTGTTTAGTTAATTAATACACAGACTACCAGAGTAACTTAAAACAGGACTTTACTATTCGAAGGTCAGGGCGAATCTGCCAAATAAATCCTGACACAGCACTTATATACCGGTGTGGTCACCATCGGTATTACAGTATACAGAAGCCAACAAAGTAGTGCCACACCTAAAATAGTTCTCTTAAAGGTGAACAGTTACATACAATCGATAGCAAAATACTGCAGATGTTGGAAATCCGAAATAACAACAGAAAATGCTGGAAAAACTCAGCAAGTCAGGCAACATCCGTGGAGAGAAATTTGAGTTGACGTTTCGGGTTTGACCCTTCTTCAAAACTGGAGAGAAAAGGAACTGGATCGAAGGCAGGGCTGCGATCGGACAAAAGAATAAAAGAACCAAAAGAAGTAAAAGAGATTAGAAGCTAGACGAGATGGTAATAGGCTGTGATTGGGTGTAAAGTGTACTGGCAGGGTAAAAGATAGCTGCCAGGTGTGAGAGAGAAACAAAAGGAAAGGAGGGGGGGAAGGAAAGGAGTGGAAAAATATAAGTGAAAATGAAATAGGGGCCAAGGTTATGATCTGAAATTGTTGAACTCAATATTGAGACCGGAAGGCTGCAGAGTGCCTAATCGGAAGATGAGGTGCTGTTCCTCGAGTTTACGTTGAGCTTCCGTGGAACAGTACAAGAGGCCAAGGACGGTGAGGTCCGAGTGGGAATGGAGCGGTGAATTGAAATGACAGGCGACCGGAAGCTCGGGGTCACCCTTACGGACTGAAAGACCCCGAGCTTCCGGTCGCCTGTCATTTCAATTCACCGCTCCATTCCCACTCGGACCTCACCGTCCTTGGCCTCTTGTACTGTTCCACGGAAGCTCAACGTAAACTCGAGGAACAGCACCTCATCTTCCGATTAGGCACTCTGCAGCCTTCCGGTCTCAATATTGAGTTCAACAATTTCAGATCATAACCTTGGCCCCTATTTCATTTTCACTTATATTTTTCCACTCCTTTCCTTCCCCCCCTCCTTTCCTTTTGTTTCTCTCTCACACCTGGCAGCTATCTTTTACCCTGCCAGTACACTTTACACCCAATCACAGCCTATTACCATCTCGTCTAGCTTCTAATCTCTTTTACGATCCCTTTAGCCTCAAGAAATATATCGAACTCTTTCTTGAATATATTTAATGAACTGGCCTCCACCGCCCTCTGTGGCAGAGAATTCCATAGGTTCACCACTCTCTGGGTGAAGAAGTTCCTCCTCATTTCAGTCCTAAATGGCTTACCCTTTATCCTTAGACTATGACCCCTGGTTCTGGAATCCCCGGCCATCATAAACATCCTTCCTGCATCTAGTCTGTCCAGGCCTGACAGAATTTTATAGGTTTCGATGAGATCCCCTCTCAATCTTCTAAACTCCAGTGAGTATAAGCCCAATCGACATAATCTTGGTTTTCTTAAAGGTAGACGGATACATACACTACAATCCTCCCTTTTTAGCTTACAACATACTTAGTCCCCCATTAAACATAACATATATTCAACTTCATGTAAAACAATTCACAGGTATAATCTATGCGGGAAACAGTTTACAGATTCAGTCTCGGCGGGAACAGTTCACAGATTCAGTCTCTGGTCTTGACTCGGTCCGAACAACATCTCTGCGGTGTAGCCGGTTCACATTGCTAGCGTGACTCATCCAATAGTCTTTCCCTTGACTTAACAGCTTGAACTTCCGTCCTGCTGAACCAGCAGTGCTGACTTTTACAAACAGCTGGACTGCCTTGGTAATTTTTCCTACTTGCCAACTGATTTGGCTCCCTTCGTAGGGCCCACGTACATGATCTGGTAGAAGTGATAATGATTTAGATGGTTATCACCTTCTGCTTCGTCTTTTTCTTTTCTGCTTCTTGGAGACTCTCGGGGCTCCCTTATCAGCTGCCAGCTGTAGCGCCACCATCTCCCTATGTTCCTTAGACTTTAAGTGCTTCATCCTGATTTCTGCACTTTGGGAGTTTTCATCACAAGCTGGGCAGACCAAGTCCTCGTAATATTCCGTGTCACTCAACAGGTCATGGTAATATTTGGTGTCGTCCTGAACTAGTCTAGCGAGAGGGCCTGCTACTTCTTCCTTACCCAACTGGACATTAGCCGACTGTTGTTCCCTCCCTAGACATCTTTCCTGAAGAGACTTCTTCATGCGTTCATATTCATCCCGCTCTTCCTGGGTTTCCTGCAAATCCTTCACTAATGACCTCATTTGTGATTTCAACACTTCCCCTTCCATCGGGGATTGATTGATCGGGCTATTCAATCCTTCTACTGGAGCAGCTGTTTCAACATTCTGTTGTTCACATAGACGTGATTCAGCGTACTTTTGGCATCCCAGTAAAATCTGTGTTGCAACCTCAGCTATTTCCATAACTTTTGAGAGCTCTGAACTCCTTCCCTTTGAAGATTGAAGCTCGTGTTCAGATTGTTCCCATTGCAGAGTCTTGTCCCTCAGCATATGAAGGAGTTGGCTGACCGTTAACTCTTCCACGGGAACACTGTGGATCAGAGTCTTCTCCATTTCATCCACCTTTTCCTCCAATGCTTTCACCTTCTTTTCCTCTTGTACTTTGGCTTTCAGCGCTCGGAGAAGTTGCGCCTTGATGCTCTCTAGCTCATGTTCAGGGGCCATTCTTACAGTCTCTGTGTTTCTTACAGTTTCCTTTCCTTCCACTGAAAGGATTCCCAGTTGAATCTGTTCTTCAAGTTGTTGAACCTCGGTCATTGCCGCCTCATATTTGTCTTGGGTTTCCTTCAATATTTTTATGAGTTCTTGGACATCTTGTCTTTCATGTTCTGCCATGTCTTTCACCTCTAATTTCTCATCTATGGATGGAACTTCTACCGATGAGTCTGTCTTGGCCTTGAGCTCATCAAGAATTTCCTGCAGCCTTTGGACTTCTTGCTCATGTTCAACCTTTAGTTGCTCATATGCTTCTACTGAAACTAGCTTTTCGGAGGTTGCCGAGTTAATCCCCTCCAGGATTGTAGCCTGGGCCTGTTCATACTGTTCCTTCAACTTCTCAAACTCTGCTTGTAAGGAGTCGTAGAGAAGAACGGGAATAAAATCCTGGCTTCCTGAAGATTCCTCTTCATTTGCTCCTTCCTGCAAATATTCTAACTCCTGAACAGCATAAGGGAGATGTGATCGGTAATTGGTCACAATGGCTCTATGGTCACTCTCTGCTTGAGCTAGCTGCTTCTGTTGTCTTTCCAGATTCTCCCATTCGGTGTCATAGAACTTTTTCATTGTTTTCATCTCTTGTTCGAGACGGTAACTCACTTGTTCTACTTGCTGTCGTAATTTGAAATAAAGTTGAGTCCGAGCTCGGTGTTCGTCAGTCATGGATATGTCCGTAAACTGAACAGACTCAGAATTCTCTGTCAAACTATGTTGTCGTTGTTCGGTGGAGTTCTGTTCTGAAACTTTGTTCTTCTCTGGAGCATAAGCCTTTATGCATGCCTTCGTTCTTCCAACCTTAGTCGGCAAGTCCATTTTAGCCTTGTCTTTCATATTTGGGTTGGTCTTATTGTCATCCGTTTCAGAATCTGAGCTGATTGTCTGCACCGAGTCCTCACTCATTATGGCTTTTAGATAGTGCCATTCCATGTCTATTTTCTTGATCCACTCCCATCCCAGAAGTGGTGGTCCTCCCTCAGGTAGTACGTATAAGTTCATTCTTGGGTGTTCTTTACCCCCATCTCTCACCTTGACTCTTATCTTCCCCATGGGGTATACTTTATGCCCCGTGTATGTCTGCAATACGAACTTGGTATCTCTTAAGGGTATATGTGAGAATAGCCGGTGGTAATCCCTTCGATTTATGACTGATAGAGCTGATCCAGTGTCCAACTCCATTTTCACTTGGACTCCAGCTATTTTTAGCATGACCCAGATAGTTTGTAGGTCAGCTTCCTTACTCGCATTGTGAATTCTCAGACTGCCCAGCTCCTGGCCGTTTGGGTCTGAGTCCGAATTCTGTTCGTCTGAACTCTTCTCAGCCGCCTTGTGTACCTTGTTGTACTTTTCCTGTGATGGCTTCCTTTGGTTGTTGGTCTTCTTCCCTGACCGGCATACCTTAGCTATGTGACCCAGTTTGCCACATTTCCTACATTCCTGGTTCTTAAACCAGCATTGGTTCTGGTCGTGTGTTGTCTTCCCACACCGATAGCATTTTGTTGTACTCGAGGTAATTTGATCCACACTGAGTGCCGCTGCCTTTAGCTGCATTTCCGCAGTTCCCTTCGCTGCGGCTTCGTGCGATGCTGCAATAAGGACAGCCCTGTCAAGTGTAAGGTCGTTCTCTTCGAGTAGTCGCTTTTGCGTTCCTTCCTTTGACAACCCGCACACGAACTTGTCTCGCAATGCCTCTGTCAGATTCCCTCCAAACTGGCAGTGTTTCGCTAGTCTACGCAGTTCGACCAAGTATTCTGCGTTGCTTTCGTCTTTCCTTTGCGTTCTCGCATAGAATTTGAATCGTTCCGCCAACATCAACGGTGTGGGGTTCAAGTGATCCTTCAGTACACTCACAATATCATCGAAAGTCTGATCCGTCGGTTTAGCTGGTGCTAGTAGATGCTTCAAGAGCCCGTATGTCTTCGCGCCCATCGAGTTTAGCAAGGTTATAGCTTTGTCATCTTCTTCTATTTTATTGGCCTCACAATAGATCTCAATGCGTTCCACATACGTGGCCCAGTCTTCTACCTCGGCATTAAAATCGTTGATGTTACCACGCTTAGGCATCTTCCTCTCTTCCTGATAACACCACGAATTATTTCTTTAAATTTTCTTTTATTTATTTATTTTTTCCAAGATGGCGGTTCCCGCGAAAATGGCGGTTTCCCGCGCTTTTCTTCTCTCCCCGCCCACTTCAATGGCGGTTTCCCGCGTCTGTCTTCTTCCCCGCCTAATGGCGGCTTCCCGCGTTTCTTCCCTAGCGGGAGGGGTACACTTTCCCCACGGGCGACGGCCGCTGGCTTTCAGGTTCACAGCCTGCGCGTCGGCTTCAGGGCTTTCCCTTTTCTCGGCAGGGCAACCGGCGCTGGGTACACCCCGTTGACGGCGAACAGTTTCAGCCGCTGGGCTGGCTCTCGCTCGGTTCCCCTTGCTCGGGCTCTGTCTCTCTCCCGCTCGCTCGGCTCTACCGGCGCTGGGTACACCCCGTTGACGGAGAACAGTTTCAGCCGCTGGACTGGCTCTCGCTCAGTTCCCCCTTGGTCGGCTCTGCCTCTCCCGCTCACTCGGCTCCCAATCGCGCCTCCCAGCCCTCTCGCAGTCTGGTGCTTCCCTCCCCGGCTGCGGCTGAGTTTATCTCTTCCCGCGCCTACGCTCCCGGTCGCAGCGCTTCGTGGCTTCGGTCGCTGCCCGGCCTTTTTCGCTGGTCGCGGTCTAGCTGTCTCACGATGCCGTTGCGTCCCCCAGCCTGTCTGTACCGCGGCTTCCTTGCTCCACGCTGCCCCAGTCTCAGCGCCTCTGGACCCGACTTCTGTCCGGCTCCTTTCCCCCTCGACCGTGGTCGAGTGCACCGCCCTTATCCTCCGGTTATTCTTTTTACTTTCCCTTACTCACAGTCACCGTGGCCGCCTTGCTTCTCGTGCTGATCGGCTCACTCCTCACCGTGGCAGAAGGGACAGTCAGTGCCTGTTGCTGAAGGAAGTCTTTGTCTCTAACTTCTTCTTCCTTTCTAGTTCTGCAGCCTCGAGTTTTCTCCCAGCAGAACGACGAGGGCGGTTGCCTCTTCTCGACGCTCGTTAACTGCTTCGGAAGTATTGTTGCCGCAGGGTACGATCGGACTCGTCGCCACTGTAAAGTCTGTGAGTTGTTTAGTTAATTAATACACAGACTACCAGAGTAACTTAAAACAGGACTTTACTATTCGAAGGTCAGGGCGAATCTGCCAAATAAATCCTGACACAGCACTTATATACCGGTGTGGTCACCATCGGTATTACAGTATACAGAAGCCAACAAAGTAGTGCCACACCTAAAATAGTTCTCTTAAAGGTGAACGGTTACATACAATGGTTTTCTTAAAGGTAGACGGATACATACACTACAACAATACTCAAGGTGCGGTCTCACCAAGGCCCTGTACAACTGTAGCAAGACATCCTTGTTCCTGTACTCGAACCCTCTTGCTACGAAGGCCAACATACCATTTGCCTTCTTAACCACCTGCTGCACCTGCATGCTTACCTTCAGCGACTGGTGCACAATAACACCCAGGTCTCTTTGCACTTCCCCTTCTCCCAATCTATTGCCATTCAAATAATTATCTGCCTTCCTGTTTTTGCCACCAAAGTGGGTAAACCTCACATTTATCCACGTTATATTGCATTTGCCATGTTTCTGCCCAATCACCCAACCTGTCCAAATCATCCTGGAGTTTCTCGGCATCCTCCTCACTGCACACATGCCCACCCAGCTTTGTGTCGTCTGCAAATTTGGAGAAATTACATCCAGTTCCCTTGTCTAGATCATTAATATATATTGTGAATAGCTGGGGTCCAAGGACCGATCCCTGCGGTACCCCACTAATCACTGCCTGCCACTCGGAAAAAGACCCGTTTATTCCAACTCTTTGCTTTCTGTCTGCCAACCAGTTCCCTATCCAAGTCAGTACCTTGCCCCCAATCCCATGTGCCTTAACTTTACACGCTAATCTCTTATGTGGGACCTTATCGAAAGCCTTCTGAAAGTCCAAATACATCACATCCACTTGTTCTCCCTTATCTATTTTACCAGTTACATCCTCAAAAAATTCCAGTAGATTAGTCAAGCGTGATTTACCTTTTGTAAATCCATGTTGACTTTGTCCGATCCTGTCACTGCTTTCCAAGTGCTCTGCTATTACATCTTTTATAATAGACTCCAGCATTTTCCCCACTACCGATGTCAGGCTTACCGGTCTATAATTCCCCGCTTTTTCTCTACCACCTTTTTTGAATAGTGGGGTAACATTAGCTACCCTCCAATCCATGGGTACCGTTCCAGTGTCTATTGAGTTCTGGAAGATGACCAGCAATGCATCTACTATCTCTAGGGCCACTTCCTTAAGTACCCTGGGATGTAGGTTATCAGGCCCTGGGGATTTATCGGCCTTCAGTCCCATCAATTTTCCTAACACCATTTCCCTACAAATACTGATTTCTTTCAGTTCCTCCCTTTCATCAGACCCTATGTTCCCCGACATCGCTGGGAGGTTATTTGTGTCCTCCTTTGTGAAGACAGAACCAAAGTATGTATTTAGTTGGCCTGCCATTTCCTTGTTTCATAGAAACATAGAAACATAGAGATAGGAACAGGAGTAGGCCATTCGGCCCTTCGAGCCTGCTCCGCCATTCAATGAGATCATGGCTGATCTTCGTCTGAGATCATAGCTGATCTTACCAGTTCAGTACCCCGTCCCCGCCTTTTCTCCGTAACCCTTAATCCCCTTAGCCTTCAGAAATATATCCAATTCTCTCTTGAAAATATTTATTGAATTAGCCTTCACAGCCCTCTGTGGCAGGGAATTCCACAGGCTCACCACTCTTTGAGTGAAGAAATTCTTCCTCATCTCTGTTTTAAATGATTTGCCCGCTATTTTTAGACTGTGGCCCCTGGTTCTGTGCTCCCCGGCCATTGGAAACATTCTCTCTGAATTCAGCCTGTCCAGGCCTGCCATAATTTTATATGTTTCGATGAGATCCCCTCTCAATCTTCTAAACTCCAGTGAGTACAAGCCCAAACTATTTAATCTCTCTTCGTAGGTCATTCCCGCCATTCCAGGTATCAGCCTGGTGAATCGCCGTTGCACTCTTTCCATGGCAAGAACATCCTTCCGCAGATGGGGCGACCAAAACTGTACACAATACTCCAGATGCGGTCTCACCAGCACCTTGTACAGCTGTAGTAAGGTATCCCTATTCCTATACTCGAACCCCCTTGATATGAAGGCCAACATACCATTTGCCTTCTTAATCGCCTGTTGCACCTGCATGCTCTCCTTCAGTGACTGGTGCACAAGAACACCCAGGTCCCTCTGCACTTCCCCATCTCCCAATCTATTGCCATTTAGATAATAATCTACCCTCCTGTTTTTACCCCCAAAGTGGATAACCTCGCATTTATCCACATTATAGTGCATCTGCCACGTATCCGCCCATTCCCCCAACCTGTCCAAATCGCACTGTAGCCTCCTGACATCCTCATCAGAGCCCACCCCTCCTCCTAGTTTAGTGTCGTCAGCGAATTTGGAAATATTGCATCCAATTCCCTGATCCAGATCATTTATATATATTGTGAACAGCTGGGGTCCCAGGACAGATCCTTGCGGCACCCCGCTGGTCACTGCCTGCCACTCCGAAAATGAGCCGTTTATTCCAACTCTCTGTTTTCTATCCGCCAGCCAGTTCTCTATCCACGTTAATACTTTGCCCCCAATCCCATGAGCCTTAATTTTGCATGATAATCTTTTGTGTGGAACCTTATCGAAGGCTTTCTGGAAGTCAAGGTACACCACATCCACTGGCTCTCCCCCATCTATTTTACCAGTTACTTCCTCAAAAAATTCCAGCAGATTAGTCAAACACGATTTACCCTTTGTAAATCCATGTTGACTCTGTCCGATCCTTTCCCCATTTGTCAAGTGCTCCGCTATTTTATCCTTAATAATGGACTCTAGCATTTTGCCCACAACCGATGTAAGGCTTACTGGTCTATAATTCCCTGCTTTCTCTCTACCCCCCTTTTTAAATATTGGGGTAACATTAGCTACCCTCCAATCCACGGGTACTGTTCCCGAGTCAATGGAGTTCCGGAAGATGATCCTTAGAGCATCTGCTATCTCCAGGGCCACCTCCTTAAGTACCCTAGGATGTAGTTTATCAGGCCCCGGGGATTTGTCGGCCTTCAGTCCCCTCAACTTACCCAACACCATATCCCTAGAGATACTAATTTCTGTCAGCTCCTCCCTCTCATTAGTCCCTATGTTTGCCGATATTCCTGGGAGGTTATTTGTGTCCTCCTTTGTGAATACAGAACCAAAGTATGAGTTTAATTGGTCTGCCATTTCCTTATTCTCCATTATATATTCTCCCGAATCGGACTGCAAGGGACCGACTTGGGATTTTACCAGTCTTTTCCTCCTGTTATACCGATAAAAGCTTTTGCAGTCTGTCTTTATGTTTGCTGCAAGTTTACTTTCGTATTCTATTTTCCCCTTCCTGATTAATCCCTTTGTCCTCTTTTGCTGTATCCTGTACTGCCCCCAATCTTCCGGTCTGGTGCTTTTTTTTGCCAGTTGATATGCCCTTTTTTTTGATTTTATGCTGTCCCTAATTTCCCTCGTTATCCACGGTTGAGTCACCTTTTTAGGTTTATTTTTATGCCAAACCGGTATAAACATGTTCTGGAATTCTTCCATTCTATCTTTGAATGCTTGCCATTGTCTATCCACTGTCAATCCCCCCAGAAACACCACCCAATCAATCTTACCCAATTCCCGTCTCATACCCTCGTAATTCCCTTTATTTAAGTTCTGGACCTTAGTCTCTGATTCAATTTCCTCACTCTCCATCTCGACTGAGAGCTCGATCATATTATGATCGCTCTGACCCAAGGGGCCTCGTACAAGAAGATTGCTGATAAGTCCCTTCTCATTGCACAATACCCAGTCTAAAATGGCCTGATCTCGAGTCGGCTCCTCGACATATTGGTCCAGATAACCGTCCCGAAAACATTCCAGGAATTCCTCCTCCTCAGAATTTTTACTAATTTGGGTAGTCCAATCAATATGTAAATTAAAGTCACCCATGATGACAGCTGTGCTCTTATCGCACGCTTCTCTAATTTCCCTTTTTATGCCTTCCCTCACCTCCATATTACTATTTGGAGGCCTATATATCACACCCACTAACGTTTTCCTCCCCTTGTTATTTCTCATTTCTACCCATACAGATTCCGTTTCATCCGAGTTAATATCCTTCCTTTCCATTGCATTAATCCCCTTCTTTACCAGCAATGCTACCCCACCTCCCCTACCTTTTTGCCGATCCTTCCTAAATATTGTATATCCCTGGATGTTAAGTTCCCAGCCTTGCCCACCCTGCAGCCACGTTTCTGTAATCCCAATCAAATCATACTTGTTTACCTCTATTTCCACAACGAATTCATCCACCTTGTTCCTAATGCTTCTAGCATTAAGATACAAAGCCTTCAGGCTTGCTTTTTTCACACTCTCATTATGAATTAGTTTGGCCCTTTGTGTTTCTCTCCTTTGCTTATTGCTTCTCACCTTTCTACCATCTATTTCTGACTTCATATGACTTCCCTCTTTTCCACTACCTAGGTTCCCATTGATGCGCCATCAATTACTCAAAAGACTGAAGTTGAGCGAGTAACAATCAGGCTTTTATTAACTAAAGAATGAAGGTCTTGTCTCGAGTGGTCGACCCGTCCAGAATACTAAGGGACTGGGAGGTAGTCACTTATATACCTGGAATAGTGGGAGGAGTCAGCCGAGGCATGTCCAGACCTGTACCTAGTGGAATACACATACAGACACAGACAGGTATGACAGTGGTTTACCACACCCATCCCCCTGCCAAATTAGTTTAAATCCTCCCGAACCGCCCTAGAAAATATTACCCCGAGGACATCGGCTCCCTCACAGTTCAGGTGTAGACCGTCCCCTTGGTACAGGTCACTCCTCCCCAAGAACTGGTTCCAATGCCTCAAGAATTTAAATCCCTCTCCCTTGCACCACTGCTCAAGCCACGTATTTAGCTTATCTATCTTACTCTCTCTAAACTTATTAGCTCGTGGCACTGGTAGCAATCCAGAGATTACTGCCTTTGAGGTCCTACTTTTCAATTTAGCTCCTAACTCCCTAAATTCAGCTTGTAGGACCTCCTCCCTCTTTTTACCTACATTGTTGGTACCTACATGTACCACGACAACTGGCTGATCCCCCTCCCCCTTCAGAATGCTCTGCACCCGCTCCGAGACATCCTTGACCCTTGCACCAGGGAGGCAACATACCATCTTGGAGTCTCGGTCTCGGCCACAGAAACTCCTATCTATCCCCCTTACAATTGAATCCCCTATCACTATAGCCCTATCCCTCTTTTTCCCGCCCTTCTGTGCAGCAGAGCCAGTCATGGTGCCCTGAACCTGGCTGCTGGTGCCTTCCCCTGATAAGTCATCTCCCCCAACAGTACCCAAAACGGTAAACCTGTTTTGGAGGGAGATGACCGCAGGTGACTCCTGCACTACCTTCCTGCCTTTACCCTGCCTTTTGGTCACCCATTTACTGTCTGAGCTAGCCTTTACCTGCGGTGTGACCAACTCACTGAATGTGCTATCCACAACATCCTCAGCATCGCGTATGCTCCAGAGTGAGTCCATTCGCAGCTCCAGCGCCGCCATGCGGTCCGCTAGGAGCTGCAGCTGGACACACTTCCTGCACACATAGTTGTCAGGGACAGTGTCCCTGATTTCCCACATGGCACAGGAGGAGCATGACATGGGTCCGAGCTGCCCTTCCATGACTTAACCCTTACAATACCCTTTTATTTACTACGATTTAGCTTAATTATTGAATTCTACTTAGAATAAGTTTGTGAAAGTACTCACCAACCAGTCACCTACCTGTTTTCTGGTGTTGTATTTTCACTGCCACCTCCTGTCCTGGAACCTTTTCCACCTAGGTTAGGCTCCTGAAATAAAATAAATTGAACCTACCTTTTCAACTTCCCCTAACCCCTAACCCCTAAAAGGTTAGAGGAGGTGGAAGGGTGGGAGACACTACACTGTAGTGTTTCGGGTTTAGCAACAGCTCCACCTATATAAGAGTTACTGGCCTCCTGCTCTCCCGACTGCCCCAGCTGTGAAAGAAAAAGCCCGCGAAAGGTGAGCTTTTAAACTCACCAGTTACTGGCCTCCTGCTCTCCCGACTGCCCCAGCTGTGAAAGAAAAAGCCCGCGAAAGGTGAGCTTTTAAACTCACCAGTTACTGGCCTCCTGCTCTCCCGACTGCCCCAGCTGTGAAAGAAAAAGCCCCCGAAAGGTGAGCTTTCCCATTATAAATTCCCCTGATTCTGACTGTAAGGGACCTACGCTTGACTTCACTAATCTTTTTCTCTTCACATATCTATAAAAGCTTTTACAGTCAGTTTTTATGTTCCCAGCTAACTTACTATCATATTCTATTTTCCCTTTCTTAATTAATCCCTTTGTCCTCCTTTGTTGATTCCTAAACTGCTCCTAATCCTCAGGATTATTGCTTTTTCTAGCCAATTTATATGTCCTCTCCTTGGATCTTATGCTATCCCTAATTTCCCTTGTTAGCCACGGTTGAGTCACCTTTTTTGTTTTATTTTTATGCCAAACTGGGATGAACAAATTCTGTAGCTCATCTATTCGGTCTTTGAATGTTTGCCATTGCCTATCCACTGTCAACCCTTTGAGTGCCATTCCCCAATCAATCCTACCCAACTCGCTCCTCAGACCATCGTAGTTTCCTTTATTTAAATTGAGGACCCTTGTCTCTGAGTCAACTACTTCATTCTCCATCTTAATGAAGAATTCGATCATATTATGATCGCTCCGACCCAAGGGGCCTCGTACAACAAGATTGCTAATTAATCCTTTCTCGTTACATAATACCCAGTCTAAGATGGCCTGATCTCTGGTTGGTTCCTCGACATATTGGTCCAGGAAACCATCCCATAAACACTCCAGGAATTCTTCCTCCACAGTAATAAGAAATGTAGATATTTGAGAACCTTCTCACTATTGCATGGAGTGATGAATAATGAGGTTAGTTTGCACTGTTTTATATCAATATCTCCGTGGCATTTGATTACGGTTTCATCGTCTCTTACCCCTTCAGCCACCAGTCCTGTTCCACAGGGCACATCAAGGACCAGCGCACTGCCTCGATCTTCTAGATACACAGAGTCCACTGTCTCCACACCAAACCTGGGGGCCTGGTAATCCATCACACTCATGTGCTGAGGGCAGAAAGAGATTTCATTCACATGGTCTGGCTCCTGAAGAGTATTGATACAGAATCCTTATCTTAGAGCACGGGTGGGGGCTGATTCTGGAGTACACACTGAACCGGGTAGCCTGGTGACCACCAGCACCTATTGTATTATCGCAGGTGAATGGCCGGCAATTTGTCACCCATTGAATTAACACATGGAGAATTTTCTGATACACACTAACCCAGCACTAGTCCGAAAGTTAACCCCATGAAAAGTTTGGGTCGAGTTGTGTCATTTGTCACGGTGCTGACTTTATATTGATGCCCCTTCCTGTGTGGTGGTTCTAATTCCATCTTTTTCTCCTTTCAGTCTCAGCTGCGCCCCCTTTATTCATAGTGTTCCTTTTATTAACCGGCCCCATTACCCTTCTTGCTACACACCACCACTCTGCTCATATGGACACCCACTGCGGTCTTTTACTGTATCTGGCAACAATAATGACTGAGGTTAGGGGGTAAAGCATGATGTGGGAGATGGAAACTGGCTAAGAGAGGAACAGCGGAATTTTATCATTTCAAATATGGGGATCCCAATGGATCGGCCTTGGGGCCCTTGCTATTTTAATACATATTAATGACATCATGGTGGATTAATCTATCGATCCTGGGGTGACGGTGGATTAATCTATAGATCCAGGGGTGACTGTGGATTAATCTATAGATCCAGGGGTGACAGTGGATTAATCTATAGATCCAGGGGTGACTGTGGATTAATCTATAGATCCAGGGGTGACAGTGGATTAATCTACAAATCCAGGGGTGACTGTGGATTAACCTATAGATCCAGGGGTGACAGTGGATTAATCTATAGATCCAGGGGAGTTTGGTGGATTAATCTATAGATCCAGGGGTGACTGTGGATTAATCTACAGATCCAGGGGTGACGGTAGATTAATCTATAGATTCAGGGGCGAGGGTAGATTTATCTATAGATCCAGGGGTGACTGTGGATTAATCTATCGCGTTCCTATGCAGAGCTAGACAGGTAGCTAACAACTTGATATCTTCCCATAAAAATCACAAGGCTTGACTTTTCTTGTAAACTTTACTGAAAGATTCTTATTGTGAAACTGAAATACAATACAGAAATGGAAGCACACATTAGTACACAAGCACATAACTGATATGCATACACAAATTTAGGTAAGCCTGAGCAACACAGTACATTTGACATGTAACTTACCAAAACACGTGAAAACACAGCTTACTGTGAATATACATTTAGCAAACTGAAAGGCGTTCTCTTACATTCACTTTAAATTAGCCCTGTACATAGTGCATCAAAATACAGCTACAAGTTAACCAGCTAGACACAGAGAGCGAGCACTTCACGGCTAGCTGTGCAGGTTTGCTTACAGAGAAAGGTTACAAACTAAACATTTTCTGCTAAATATAGTGCACACTAATCATCTATAACATTCTCAAGTACTTGCAGACAAATAGTGTCCAAGGCTGAAGCGTAACAAGAAAATAACTGCAAGACCATGTGTCGAGCTGCAGGTCTGTGCAATACAGCAGTTAACTTTACTGCACTTTACTGCGCTTTACTGCACTTTACTGCGCTTTACTGCACTTGCTAGGTACCAAATATCCACTAGGTGGCGGCACACAATGGAAATCGACCCAAATTACTCAAACCCCTGAATTAACTTGAAAACTAACATAAATTCCTAAAGGAAGGCAGCACAGTGACTGTGGATTAATCTATAGATCTAGGGGTGACTGTGGATTAATCTATAGATCCAGGAGTGACGGTGGATTAATCTACAGAGCCAGGGTGAAGGAAGATTAATCTATAGGTCCAGGGGTGAAGGTGGATTAATCTATAGATCCAGGGGTGACGGTGGATTAATCTACAGAACCAGGGGTGATGGTGGATTAATCTACAGATCCAGGGGTGACTGTGGATTAATCTATAGATCCAGGGGTGATGGTGGATTAATCTATAGATCCAGGGGTGGCAGTGGATTCATCTATAGCTCCAGGGGTGACTGTGGATTAATCTACAGGACCAGGGGTGACAGTGAATTAATCTATAGATTCAAGGGTGATGGTGGATTAATCTACAGATCCAGGGGTGACTGTGGATTAATCTATAGATCCAGGGGAGACAGTGGATTAATCTATAGTGCCAGTGCTGACAGTGGATTAATCTATAGATCCTGGGGTGAAGGAGGATTAATCTATAGATCCAGGGGTGACGGTGAATTAATCTATAGATCCAGGGGTGCGAGTGGATTAATCTATAGATCCAGGGGTGACAGTGGATTAACCTATAGATCCAGGGGTGAAGGAGGATTAATCTATAGATCCAGGGGTGATGGTGGATTAATCTATAGAGTCAGGGGTGATGGTGAATTAATCTATAGATCCAGGGGTGCGAGTGGATTAATCTATAGATTCAGGGGTGATGGTGGATTAATCTATAGATCCAGGGGTGACATTGGATTAATCTGTAGATCATGGGGTGATGGTGGATTAATCTATAGATCCAGGGGTGACAGTGGATTAATCTACAGATCCAGGGGTGATGGTGGATTAATCTATAGATCTAGGGGTGACTGTGGATTAACCTATAGATCTAGGTTTGATGGTCGAGAGCTGGAGTGACAGTTTGAAGGTCGAGAGCTGGAGAGACAGTTTGAAGGTCGAGAGCTGGAGAGACAGTTTGAAGGTCGAGAGCTGGAGAGACAGTTTGAAGGTCGAGAGCTGGAGAGACAGTTTGAAGGTCGAGAGCTGGAGAGACAGTTTGAAGGTCGAGAGCTGGAGAGACAGTTTGAAGGTCGAGAGCTGGAGAGACAGTTTGAAGGTCGAGAGCTGGAGAGACAGTTTGAAGGACGAGAGCTGGAGTGACAGTTTGAAGGTCAAGAGCTGGAGAGACAGTTTGAAGGATGAGAGCTGGAGTGACAGTTTGAAGGTCGAGAGCTGGAGAGACAGTTTGAAGGTCGAGAGCTGGAGAGACAGTTTGAAGGTCGAGAGCTGGAGAGACAGTTTGAAGGTCAAGAGCTGGAGTGACAGTTTGAAGGTCGAGAGCTGGAGAGACAGTTTGAAGGTCGAGAGCTGGAGTGACAGTTTGAAGGTCGAGAGCTGGAGCGGAACCCGGTTACCAGGACGCCAAGTTGGACAGCCACGGGTAATGTGCAGGCCAGGTGTGTGGAAGAAACCGAGGGGAAACATCGAGAAAAACTGAGAGGAAACATCGAGAAAGACAGAGGAAACATCGAGAGAGAGAGAGGGGAAACATCGAGAGAGACCAAGATGGAAACATCGAGAAAGACTGAGGGGGCACTTTATTTATTTAATTTTATTAATTTATTAATTAATTAATTAAATGTATTTAATTATAAGTTATGAGTTCCTCACAATGCTCTCCCAGTACGGCCACCCTGAAACCAGAGATTATTCTGGAAGCCTGGGTAGAAATATCAATGTAATTACTGTAGAAATTACTTTTTTTACATTATTGCTTGTTCATTTTATGTGCTGTCTTTTTCTGTCTTTTATTTATTTTTTGTCTGCTTTATTTATATTTAAAGTATGTATGCGTGTATATGTTGGTATGTGTTTTTTTGTGATGGCGCCGATGAAGATGGCTGCCGTCCTTGCGAGCTCCGTGCGTACCAGGCAGCTCAGTGTTCTTGCTGCTTGGTGCTCTCGGCTCGTCAAGAAAAAAGCATTTCACTGACTAGATTACACTTCTTGTATTTAGTTATGTGACCATTAAAATTGAATTGAAATTGAAATTGAAAAAAATTGAATCGGGGTGACTGTGGATTAATCTATAGATCCAGGGGTGACGGTGGATTAATCTACAGAGCCAGGGTTGACGGTGGATTAATCTATAGATCCAGGGGTGACGGTGGATTAATCTATAGATCCAGGGGTGATGGTGGATTAATCTACAGATCCAGGGGTGATGGTGGATTAATTTATAGATCCAGGCGTGATGCTGGCTTAATCTACAGATCCAGGGGTGACGGTGGATTAATCTATAGATCCAGGGGTGACAGTGGATTAATCTATAGATCCAGGGGTGACTGTGGATTAATCTATAGATCCAGGGGTGACGGTGGATTAATCTATAGATCCAGAGGTGACGGTGGATTAATCTATAGATCATGGGGTGATGGTGGATTAATCTACAGATCCAGGGGTGAAGGAGGGTTAATCTATAGATCCAGGGGTGATGGAGGATTATACTACAGATCCAGGGGTGACGGTGGATTAATTTATAAATCCAGGGGTGACGGTGGACTAATTTATAGATCCAGGGGTGACGTTGGATTAATCTGTAGATCCAGGGGTGGCAGTGGATTAATCTATAGCTCCAGGGTGACTGTGGATTAATCTATAGGTCCTGGGGTGAAGGAGGATTAATCTATAGATCTGTAGTGTCCGTGTGTTGATAAAGATACTGAAGACAGGAGTTGGTTCATAGGTATTTACTAAGCAAAGTCTGGGGGGGGTTCTAACAGATATACACAATATACAGGCTTATATAGCCCGAGTGGCAATTACCAGCATTACAGCACACCTGGGGCTCTTAAAGGCACATATACCACAATTCCTCCCCTTTTAGCTAACCAGTACATCATATTTTAAGTAATTATTAATTACATGTTATAAGCAAAATAATATACATTGCTGTAGTTAATTAATTATAAGTTAGTCTCTCAGGAGGCTTCCTGACTCGGTCCGGATAATGCCTCAGGGGTGTAGTAGTTTCTGGTGGTGTAGTAGGTTCTTCTGGCAAGGCTGATTCGACTTGAATGCCAGTGTCGGGTTCATTGGGTTCCAGTATCACCGGATCGGAGGTAGATATGGGTATCTCTACTTCATCGTTAGATGTATAGAGTTGTGGTGTAGGTTGTCCCTTTTCGGATGACTTTATGATTTGGTCAGCATGGCGCTTTATTATGCTTTCTCCGATGTCCACGGTATACATCAGTGGTCCTAGTCGTGTGCAGATAGTTCCAGGCTGCCATTTCTCGGTACGGTAGTCCCGAGCCAAAACTTGTTGACCTATCTGGAAGGTTCTAGTTGGCCTTTCATTCATGCCTTGAAACTGCCGGTTCTCCATGTCCCTTCTGATGTTGGGCTTGACCAAATCCAGCCGGCATCTTAGGTTTCTATTGAAGAACATCATGGCGGGAGTTTGGTTGGTAACCATATGTGTTGCATTCCTGTATGCGAATAAGAAGTTATCCACCTTGTGCTGAAGTTTTATGTCTTCATTACCCATGGCCTTTGATGTAAAAAAGAGTCTCACACATCAAGGAACTTTAAAGTAAGCTTTAAGCAACTTATAATTATACTATATACAAGAGCGGTCTTCACCATGCCTCTAGGAGAAGCCCTTTTACCATACTGAGCAGTTCAGTATTTATACTAGTCCAAACACAGGAAGTGACGTATGCACAGGAAGTGATGTATGTACAGAGTTCACAGTTCACAGTTCACAGGAAGTGATGTGCACATAACTTCATCCGGAAGTTATTTATTATTATTACATTCTTCCCTCCTGCGAGATTAGAAGGCTGTGGTCTTCCTTTTATTCCGCAGCCGCCGAACGAGGAAGAGTCGCACCCGTTTGGGTTCCCATCGTAGAGGGTCTCTGGTCCGCTTACATGCTGTTGGCCATTGGTCAGAGTCTGTGTGGCCTGGATTACCCTGTGAAGGGTCGGGGAGATCATGGCTTCGTGTACGAGCCCCAATAGGTGCAGAGTTGGTCTGTCTCTGTTCAGAGGGAGGTGCAGAGCTGGTCTGTGGTGGATCAGTACTTTGGTGTGCGGTACTGGGAGGGTCGCAACTTTGAGTACGGGGTTCTACCGGCACCAAGCTAGTTGGTGTCAGATCAGGATCCTGGAGAGGGGTACCCGGTAGGTTCCAAGAGGCTCCTGGTAAAATACCATCACTCGATGTCCCACTAGGTCCTGGTGGGCAGGGAGCCAGATCCTGTAATGATACGGTAGATTCTCGGCCGTCGGGATATCGTATGTATGCATAGGTGGGGTTGGCATCGGTTAGTTCGACCTCGTCTACGAGAGGGTAATTTTTAGACGTCCGAACGTATCTTCAGAGTAGTACAGGTCCAGGAGTAGTTAGCCATGACGGGAGGGATGTCCCATAAGATGAGCGACGCTGGAATCCAAAGAACCGCTCATGAGGTGTAGTATTTGTAGCTGTAGAAAGAAGGGACCGTATAGAGTGCAATGCATCCGGAAGCACTGCTTCCCATTGCTGGTTTGGTAGGCCCTGAGATCTTAAAGCAAGATGTACGGAATTCCAGATGATACCGTTATACCTCTCTACCTGCCCATTTCCGATGGGATGATATGGCGTCGTGTTGCTTGTAGCAATTCCCCGTTCTGAGAGGTAGTCCTTGAGTTCCCTTGACATAAAGGATGGACCCCGATCCGAGTGAATGTAAGCCGCCATGCCACAGAGAGAAAATACCTGCTCAAGGCAGCAGATTACTGTGGACGCCAGCATATTGGAGCAGGGGAAGGCAAACGGAAAACGTGAATATTCATCAATCATGGTGAGCAAATATGTGTTCCGAGTTGAAGAGGGCACTGGGCCCTTAAAATCGATGCTAAGTCGTTGCATCGGTTGGGTTGCGTGTATGAGTATACCATCTGAGGGGCAGAAGAACTGAGGTTTTAATTCTGCACAAAGCCAGCATTCTGAGCACATTTTCTTTACATCTCCAGTAGAAAAAGGGAGATTCCGTGATCGTACGAAATGCAGCATGCGCGTAACGCCAGGATGACACAATCCATTATGGACATCTATGAGAGTAGAGGACGACATAGTGGAGCAGAATGCTCGTGTGAGGGTATCCGGGGCCACATTCTCCTTGCCAGGTCGATAGTGAATGGTGTAACCAAAAGAGGCAAGTTCCATCCTCCAAAGCTGTATTTTATTATTCTTAATTTTGGTTCGTTTTCGATTATCGAGCATGAAGGCGACTGATCGCTGGTCCGTGATTAATGTAAAGTGCTGGCGAGCTAGGAAATGGTTCCACTTCTGTACCGCCTCTATGATGGCTGTGGCTTCCTTCTTAACCGGAGGATAATGTAGCTCGGCACCTTGTAAGGTCCTGGACATAAATGCTACAGGACGACCTTCCTGATTTAGAGTAGCCGAGATCGCCACCTCCGAGGCATCACATTCGACTATGAAAGGGAGATTCTCATCGATGGAGTGAAGAGCTGCTTTCTCCAACTGTTTTTTGAGAAGGTTAAAGGCTGCAACAGCTGCTGTTTCCAATGGAAATGATCTAGCATGCAGCAAGGGTTGGATTTTGTCTGAAAAATGAGGAATCCATTTAGCGTAGTATGCAAACAGACCGAGAGCCCAATGTAAAGAAGCCGGATTCTTAGGTGACGGGAGCTCT
Source organism: Somniosus microcephalus (assembly GCF_052327205.1). NCBI lineage: Eukaryota > Metazoa > Chordata > Chondrichthyes > Squaliformes > Somniosidae > Somniosus > Somniosus microcephalus. The sequence continues at coordinate 70,759,814 of NC_141004.1, read as the reverse complement.
TGGAGCGGGCGAAGTCTTTCTGGGTCTGGCTTAATGATACCATTGCCTACGCAGTAGCCAAGGATGTTGATGGTCGGTTGCGACTCAACAGATTTAGATTCATTCAAAGTTAAGTTGCGGTGATGGAGGGCATCCCGAAATTTTTGGAGGTTGGCGTCATGTTCCTGTTGATCGTGACCTGCAATAGTAATGTTATCAAGATAGGGAAAAGTGTCCCTTAAGTTTTCCTGCTTAACCAGGCCATCCATTGCCCATTGGAAGACAGCCACTCCATTAGTAACCCCGAATGGGAGGCGATGAAATTGGTACAGCCGTCCATTAGCCTCAAAGGCCGTGTACTGCTTACCTGAGACCTTCAAGGGTACCTGATGATAGGCACTTTTTAAATCGTAAGTTGAGAACACTTTGTATTCGGCCAGTTTATTAACCATATCATCAATGCGTGGCAATGGGTAGGCGTCCAAGTCAGTATACTGATTGATGGTTTGCGAATAATCAATGCATAGTCGTTGTTTGTGAGGTTTTAGAGGGCTCTTGGCGATGACGACTTGAGCCCGCCAGGGCGACGAACATGGTTCGATGATATCCTCTGCTAAAAGTCGAGAGATTTCAGCCTCAATAAAAGATTGGTCTTCCTGACTAAAGCGCCGCGATTTCGTTATTATTGGTTTGCATCGAGGAGGAATACTGGCAAATAATGAGGGTTCATCAAGTGAAGCTGCTGATAATGCACAAAACGGTAATTTAGACAGTATATTAGAAATAGTAAGTCCAGGTTTGGATCCGCCGAACTCAATGGTGAGTTTCTTATGCTGTTTTTGAAAATCCAGCCCTAAGATGAGATCACTACATAAGTCCTTGAGCACCGAAAGTCGGGTGGAGGGATACATGTGACCATTAAGTGTCATATCAATAATACAAAAGCCGGAGATTCTGGTATTAAGTGATGACTGAGCCATCGCAATTGCCTGGTCCGATGGGAAGATATGTAGTTTCAATTTCGCAACAATCTGTTCTCTAATGAAACTATCAGTACTTCCTGAGTCAATTAAGGCATCTAAGGTATGCCCATTAATTGAAACTTTTGTAGCTGCATGAAACAGGTTCTGTGGGCAAGCAGCTGTAATTGCTGTGGTTACACAGAGAGTGGCTGAAACTCTAGGTATGCTTCTTCGGGAGAGAGCGCGAGAGGAAGCTTGATAGGTCCTAGCCGGAGCATCTTAATAGGCCCTAATTGGGGCAGTTCGGTAGGCCTTAGCTGGATAGGCCCTCGTAGAGGCTCTTGATTGGCAAACTTTTGCAAAGTGTCCCTTTTTATCGCAATGACTGCAGATCGCATTGCGAGCAGGGCAGAATTTCTTAGGGTGAAAGGAATCTCCACAAAAGAAGCATTCCTTCCTAGATTGCCAAGAGGCTGCTAAAGTGGGGTCATCCTCCTCTTCTTCATCAGAATTATCATCAGGATCAGATTCCTCCATGATAGGGTTCACCTGAGGCCACTTGAATCGTCTGGTTGCAGTTACAGCAGCAGATCGAGATCTGGGCAGCTGATAGAGGTCTGCATTTTTCTTTGCCAAATCCAGAGAACAAGCCAGGTCAAAAGCCTTTTGTAGCTCAAGTGTTTTACTTTCTAGTAGACGCTGGCATATAAATGGAGAGGCAATCCCGCAGATGAAAGCATCACGAATCATTTCTTCGCGGTACAGCTCAGCCGAGGCTGCCTGAAAGTAACAATCTATGCTAAGCCTGCGAAGTTCTTGAAGGAATTCGTTAATCGATTCCCCTGGCCCTTGTCGGGCTGTGGCCAGTAGATGTCTAGCATAGACCTCATTTGCGGTCTTGGCATATAGTTTTTTAAGTGCCCGGATCACCTCATCGTAATTATCCCATTCATCAACATATTCAAACACTGTTGGGGTCACATAGTTGATAAGCATCCTCAGTTTAGTAGAAGCATTCGCTTTACATTCATCAAGAAAATTCTCAAAAGTACGGTACCAATGCTTCCATACCCTGCCAGCTGCTGGTGCGTTTGGGTCCAAGTCCAGACGAGTAGGTTTAAGGATGTTTTCCATGATGGGTGGTTCCCTGGATCCTTAACTCCGAGTTTGTCCGAAGGTCTAGTATTTGTGAGTGTAAATACTAAGTTGCTTAAATTGATGTAAAAAAGAGTCTCACACATCAAGGAACTTTAAAGTAAGCTTTAAGCAACTTATAATTATACTATATACAAGAGCGGTCTTCACCATGCCTCTAGGAGAAGCCCTTTTACCATACTGAGCAGTTCAGTATTTATACTAGTCCAAACACAGGAAGTGACGTATGCACAGGAAGTGATGTATGCACAGAGTTCACAGTTCACAGGAAGTGATGTGAACATAACTTCATCTGGAAGTTATTTATTATTATTACAGCCTTTATGGCCTTCTTGAAGGTCTGGACAAACCTTTCAGCCAATCCATTGGTGGCGGGATGGTGTGGGGCGGACGTGTAGTGCTTAACCCCATTGTTTTTTAAGAACTTTCTGAATTCTTCGGACACAAATTGCGGTCCATTATCAGAACATATCTGTTCCGGCAGCCCATTCCTGGCAAATATGGTCCTTAATACTGTGATGGTTTTTTCCGTGGTGGTGGAGGACATCTTTATTACCTCCGGCCACTTGGAGTGTGCATCAACCGCGATTAAGAACATTGAGTCCATAAATGGACCAGCAAAGTCGATGTGCATCCTTTGCCAGGGAGATGAGGGCCACTCCCATGGATGTAGAGGGGCTTGTGGTGGAGCGTTTTGGACCTTCTGGCATCCTAGGCAGCTCTTGGTCATTTCTTCGATGTCTCCATCGATACCTGGCCACCATACAAACGCCCTAGCTAGGTTCTTCATTTTCACTCCACCCAGATGCCCCTCGTGAAGCTCCTTTAGCACTTTATCCTGGAGTTTGGGTGGAATCACCACTTTGGATCCACACATCAAGGTTCCTCGGCACACTGACAGCTGTTCTCTTCTTTGCGAGAATGCTGGCAACAGTGGTTCGCCATGTGCTGGCCATCCCTTCACTGTTAAATTGTAGACCCGTGAGAGAGTCGGGTCATTTCTCGTCTCCCTTTCAATGGCAGAATTTGTCACTGGTAGACATTCCACTATGGTAGAGTGGAACATCTCTACTGGGTCTACTGTAGGTGCCTCTTCTACCGTTGGCAACGGTAGGCGCGATAAACCGTCAGCATTCCCATGCTGTTTTGACCCTTTGTATTCTATGTTGTATTGGTGTGCCCCTAGAAAAAGGGACCACCTCTGTAGCCTTTGCGCTGTCATAATGGGAACACCTTTTTTAGGGTTGAATATGGAGATGAGGGGTTGATGGTCAGTCAACAAGGTAAATTTTTGTCCGTGTAGGTAATGGTTGAATTTCTTCACTCCCCATACCAGGCTGAGTGCTTCCCTGTCGATTTGGGCATAGTTACGCTCAGCTGAGTTTAATGAGCGTGACACAAAAGCTATCGGCCGTTCTGAGCCATCTGGGAATTTATGGGATAATACTGCTCCTATGCCATAAGGGGATGCATCGCACGCCAGTCTGATTGGCAGTGATGGGTTGTAATGAGCCAAAACTTCTTCGGATGTGATTAAGTCTTTGCATTTATGGAAGGCACGTTTACAGTCTTCATTCCATTTCCAAATCACTCCTGTTAGTAGAAGTTCATTAAGAGGGTGTAGAAGAGTTGATAAGTTCGGTAAAAATTTATGATAGTAATTTATTAATCCCAGGAACGACCTTAATTGTGAAGCATTTTCAGGTGCTGGGGCTTTTATAACCGCTTCAATTTTTTCAGGTGACTTATGCAACCCTTCATTATTAATTATGTGGCCAGAATATGATATCTGATTTTGGAAAAATTCACACTTGGGGCGATTCGCTCGTAGGCCCCGTTCTTTCAGCCTAGTGAGCACCTGCTCCAAATTGGCAAGGTGCTCGTTGTCGTTTTCTCCTGTTACAAGGATGTCATCTAGGTAGCATTGAGTCCCCGGAATCCCTTGCAGGACTTGCTCCATAGCTCTTTGCCAGATAGCTGGAGCTGATGCTACTCCAAAAACCAGTCGATTGTACTGGTACAGGCCTTTGTGTGTGTTTATCGTAAGATACTTTTTAGAGGCCTCCTCAACCTCCATCTGTAGATATGCCTGTGCCAAGTCAATTTTGGTGAAACGTTTCCTTCCGGATAGTGAGGCGAAAATATCTTCTATCCTCGGAAGAGGTTACTGTACTGTGTGAAGGACCGGGTTTACAGTCACCTTGAAGTCACCACAGATGCGAATTTTTCTCTGTTCTTCAGAATTATCTTTATTCAATGCTTCTTTCATGACTGGAACGATGGGTGTTGCCCATTCGCTCCAATCTATTTTGGATAATACGCCTGCTTTTTCCAAATTCTCCAGCTCTGCCTCGACTGCTGGACGTATTGCGTATGGCACCGGTCTTGCCTTAAAAAATTTGGGAATTGCTGCATCTTCCACTTTTATTGAGGCGGTGATGCCTTTCAAGGTTCCTAGTTTCTCTTGAAACACTTCTTTGGCGTTGGCCAAGATGTCTTTTAATCGTTCAGGTATGATGTCATCATTGTTTTTTTCCTTACTGGTCACCGTCAGTGCCTGAATGGAGTGCCGGTCTAAACGTATCTTCCTGATCCATTCACGTCCCAACAACGGTGGACCACCATCTTGTAGAATGTATAAATACAACTTTTGTATTTCTTTGCCGTTGTATACAACAGGCACCCTTATTTTTCCTTTGGGGTATACTTTCTGTCCCGTATATGTTTTTAAGATAATGGATGTGTCTTTTAGAGGTATATGCGAAAATAGCCTCTCGTAATCCCGTCGATTTATTACGGTTAGAGCTGATCCTGTATCTAGCTCCATTTTAACTGGGGACCCTGCTATTGTGAGGGTAACCCAAATGGTTTGGTAATCATCTTTGGCAAGTACATTATGTAATTTGAGACAGCTTAGTCTCTTGTTATCGAAGTCGCTATCGCTCTTCTGGTCTTCGGAGCTACTGTCCGTCATCATTTGTACCTTCCTGCACTTTTCTTTATTGATTTTTTTTTTTTCTGTCAGTGGATTTATTTTGTCCAGATCGGCATACCGGTGCAATGTGTCCAATCTTTCCGCATTGCCTGCATGCTTTGTCCTTGAAACAGCAGTCCCTCTGGTTATGGGTGGATCTGCCGCAGCGATAACATCTTTCGAAACCCTGTGTCATTTCATGGGTGCTGAAGTCCTGTGTCTTTTGTTGTATCTCTGCAGCTCCTTTTGCTGCTGCTTCGTATGATACAGCCATACTGAAAGCTTTGTCCAATGTTAAATCTTTTTCAGAAAGCAGTCTTTTTTGTGTTCCTTCACTTAAGAGACCGCAAACGAATTTGTCTCGAAGATAATCTGATAGTCCTGCCCCGAATTGGCAGTACTTTGATAGCTTTCTTAATTCGGTTAGGTAATCAGCGTTACTTTCATTCTTGTGTTGATTTCTCTTGAAGAACTTGAATCGTTCCGCTATCAGCAGCGGTGTTGGGTTTAAGTGCTCCTGCAGGGTATCAACAATTTCTTTAAAATTCTTGTCCTTTGGTTTGGCTGGAGTGATTAAATTTCGTAACAGCCCGTATGTCTTTGCGTCCATTAAGTTCAGAAGTACTGAAGCTTTTTTTTCATCTTCTATTCCATTTGCAGTGCAATATACCTCTACTCTTTCCACGTATGTGGTCCAATCCTCTATTTCGCTATCAAAAGCATCAATATTGCCAGACTTAGGCATTTCAGAAAAGATATGGCGCTCCCGCGCTTTTTTTTCTTTTCTGTAACAAAGATATGGCGCTTCCCACGCTTTCCCGCCTCTGCTGACGATAACAACGCTGTTTACTGCGGTTTCCGTTCTCTTTTTTTTTAAATTTACTGTTGGTGACTCGTTCCCGCCGGAGGTCTGAACGCTGACCTGCTCGCCGCGCAGGCCGTCTCCCGAGTGCTCCCTCCCAGTCCGTCACTGATTGCCTCCGATTTCGCTGCCTTATTCAGCCGTAGAGCCAGCCGCTGGAGCCCCAGCCTGATGCCCAGGAAGGATTAGCACAGTACCTGACACCAGCCTGGCCAGCTGGTGAAACCAGAGCTTCCCTCACTTCCTTGAGTCTTCTGGACGCCCGAGGAATCGATGTCCTTGAGGTGCTGCCGAATTGCAGGTAAGTCCGTTTCCACTTCGTCACCACTGTAGTGTCTGTGTGTTGATAAAGACACCGAAGACAGGAGTTGGTTCATAGGTATTTACTAAGCAAAGTCTGGGGGGGGTTCTAACGGATATACACAATATACAGGCTTATATAGCCCGAGTGGCAATTACCGGCATTACAGCACACCTGGGGCTCTTAAAGGCACATACACCACAAGGTCCAGGGGTGATGGTGGATTAATCTATAGATTCAGGGGTGACAGTGAATTAATCTATAGATTCAGGGGTGAAGGTGGATTAATCTATAAATCCAGGGGTACGAGTGGATTAATCTACAGATCCAGAGGTGACAGTGGATTCATCTATAGATCCAGGGGTGACAGTGAAATAACCTATAGATCCAGGGGTGACAGTGGATTAATGTATCGATCCAGGGGTGATGTTGGATTAATCTATAGATCCAGGGGTGACGGTGGATTAATCTGTAGATCCAGGGGCAAGGGTGGATTATTCTATAGTTTCAGGGGTGAGAGTGGATTAATCTATAGATCCAGGGGTGTCAGTGGATTAAACTATTGATCCAGGGGTGGCAGTGGATTAATCTATAGATCCAGGGGTGACAGTGGATTAATCTATAGTTTCAGTGATGACTTTGGATTAACCTATTGACCCAGGGGTGACGGTGGATTAGCTATAGATCTGAGGTGATGATGGGTTAATCTGTAGATTCAGGGGTGACTTTGGATTAATCTATAGATCCAGGGTTGACGGTGGATTAATCTATAGATCCATGGGCGAGGGTGGATTAATCTATAGATTATGGGGTGACTTTGGATTAACCTATAGATCCAGGGATAACGGTGTGTTAATCTATAGACCCAGGGGCGATGGTGGATTAATCTATAGATTCAGGTGTGACAGTGGATTAATCTATATATTATGGGGTGACTTTGAATTAACCTATAGATCCAGCGATAACGGTGGGTTATTCTATAGACCCAGGGGCGATGGTGGATTAATCTATAGATTCAGGTGTGATAGTGGATTAATCTATCGATTCAGGTGTGATAGTGGATTAATCTGTAGATCCAGGGGTGACGGTGGATTACTCTACAGATCCAGGGGTGACGGTGGATTAATTTATAGATCCAGGTGTGACGTTGGATTAATCTATAGATCCAGGGGTGGCAGTGGTTTAATCTAAAGCTCCAGGGGTGACTGTGGATTAATGTATAGATCCAGCGGTGGCGGTGGATGAATCTACAGATCCAGGGGTGACAGTGCATTAATCTGTAGATCCAGGGGCGAGGGTGGATTATTCTATAGTTTTAGGGGTGACTTTGGATTAACCTATTGAACCAGGGGTGACAGTGGAATAATCTATAGATCCTGGGGTGACAGTGGATTAAGCTATAGTTTCAGTGGTGACTTTGGATTAACCTATTGATCCAGGGGTGACAGTGGATTAATCTATTGATCCAGGGGTGACAGTGAATTAACCTAATGATCCAGGGGTGACAGTGGATTAATCTATAGATCCAGGGGTGACGGTGGATTAATCTGTAGATCCAGGGGCGAGGGTGGATTATTCTATAGTTTCAGGGGTTACAGTGGATTAATCTATAGATCCAGGGGTGTCAGTGGATTAACCTATTGATCCAGGGGTGGCAGTGGATTCATCTATAGATCCATGGGTGACAGTGGATTAATCTATAGTTTCAGTGGTGACTTTGGATTAACCTATTGACTCAGGGATGACGGTGGATTAGCTATAGATCTGAGATGATGATGGATTAATCTATAGATCATGGGGTGACAGTGGATTAATCTATAGATCCAGGGGTGACAGTGGATTAATCTATAGATTCAGGGCTGACTTTGGATTAATCTATAGTTCCAGGGGTGACTTTGGATTAATCTACAGATCCCGGGGCGACGGTGAATTAATTTATAGATCCAGGGTTGACGGTGGATTAATCTATAGATCCATGGGCGAGGGTGGATTAATCTATAGATTATGGGGTGACTTTGGATTAACCTATAGATCCAGGGATAACGGTGGGTTAATCTATAGACCCAGGGGCGATGGTGGATTAATCTATAGATTCAGGTGTGATAGTGGATTAATCTACAGATTATGGGGTGACTTTGGATTAACCTATAGATCCAGGGATAACGGTCGGTTAATCTATAGACCCAGGGGCGATGGTGGATTAATCTATAGATTCAGGTGTGCTAGTGGATTAATCTATAGATTCAGGTGTGACAGTGGATTAATCTATAGATCATGGGGTGACAGTGGATTAATCTATAGATTCAGGTGTGATAGTGGATTAATCTATAGATTCAGGTGTGATAGTGGATTAATCTGTAGATCTAGGCGTGACGGTGGATTAATCTACAGATCCAGGGGTGACGGTGGATTAATTTATAGATCCAGTGGTGACGTTGGATTAATCTATAGATCCAGGGGTGGCAGTGGATTAAACTATAGCTCCAGGGGTGACTGGGAATTAATGTATAGATCCAGCGGTGGCGGTGGATGAATCTACAGATCCAGGGGTGACGGTGGATTAATCTCCAGGTCCAGGGTTGAGGCTGGATTTATCTACAGATCCAGGGGTGATGGTGGATTAATATATAGATCCAGGGGTGACTGTGGATTAATCTATAGATCCAGGGGTGAATGTGGAGTAATCTATAGATCCAGGGGTGACTGTGGATTAATCTATAGATCCAGGGCTGACTGTGGATTAATCTATAGATCCAGGGGCGACAGTGGATTCATCTATAGATCCAGGGGTGACAGTGGTTTCATCTATAGATCCAGGGGTGACTGTGGATTAATCTATATATCCAGGGGTGACTGTGGTTTAATCTATAGATCCAGGGTTGACAGTGGATTAATCTATACATCCAGGGGTGACTGTGGATTAATCTATAGATCCAGGGGTGACTGTGGATTAATCGATAGATTCAGGGGTGACTTTGGATTAACCTACAAATCCAGGGGTGACTGTGGATTAATCTATAGATCCAGGGGTGAGAGTAGAATAATCTAGATGTCCAGGGGTGACAGTGGCTTAATCTATAGATCCAGGTGTGACTGTGGATTAACCTACAAATCCAGGGGTGACTGTGGATTAATCTATAAATCCAGGGGTGAGAGTGGATTAATCTATAGATCCAGTGGTGACGGTGGATTAATCTGTAGATCCAGGGGCGAGGGTGGATTAATCTGTAGTTTCAGGGGTGACTTTGGATTAACCTATTGATCCAGGGGTGACAGTGGATTAATCTATAGATCCTGGGGTGACAGTGGATTAATCTATAGTTTCTGTGGTGAATTCGAATTAACCTATTGATCCAGGGGTGACAGTGGATTAATCTATAGATCCAGGGATGACAGTGGGTTAATCTATAGATGCAGGGATGATGGTGGCTTAGTCTATAGATCCAGTGGTGACTGTGGATTAATCTATAGATCCAGGGGTGACAGTGGATTAATCTATAGATCCAGGGGTGATGGTGGATTAATCTATAGATCCAGGGGTGACGGTGGATTAATCTGTAGATCCAGGGGCGAGGGTGGATTATTCTATAGTTTTAGGGGTGACTTTGGATTAACCTATTGAACCAGGGGTGACAGTGGAATAATCTATAGATCCTGGGGTGACAGTGGATTAAGGTATAGTTTCAGTGGTGACTTTGAATTAACCTATTGATCCAGGGGTGACAGTGGATTAATCTATTGATCCAGGGGTGACAGTGAATTAACCTAATGATCCAGGGGTGACAGTGGATTAATTTATAGATCCAGGGATAACGGTGGGTTAATCTATAGACCCAGGGGCGATGGTGGATTAATCTATAGATTCAGGTGTGATAGTGGATTAATCTATAGATTCAGGTGTGATAGTGGATTAATCTATAGATCCAGGGGTGAATGTGGATTAATCTATAGATCCAGGGGTGACTGTGGATTAATCTATAGATCCAGAAGTGACAGTGGATTAATCTATTGATTCAGGTGTGATAGTGGATTAATCTATAGATTCAGGTGTGATAGTGGATTAATCTGTAGATCCAGGAGTGATGTTGGAGTAATCTATAGATCCAGGGGTGACGGTGGATTAATCTGTAGATCCAGGGGCGAGGGTGGATTATTCTATAGTTTCAGGGGTGACAGTGGATTAATCTATAGATCCAGGGGTGTCAGTGGATTAACCTATTGATCCAGGGGTGTCAGTGGATTAATCTATAGATCCAGCGGTGGCGGTGGATGAATCTACAGATCCAGTGGTGACGGTGGATTAATCTCCAGGTCCAGGGGTGATGCTGGATTAATCTACAGATCCAGGGGTGATGGTGGATTAATCTATAGATCCATGGAGGAGAGTGGATTAATCTATATATCCAGGAGTGACTGTGGATTAATCTATAGATCCACGGGTGACTGTGGAGTAATCTATAAATCCAGGGGTGACTGTGGATTAATCTATAGATCCAGGGGTGACTGTGGATTAATCAAAAATCCAGGGTTGACTGTGGATTAATCTATACATCCAGGGGTGACTGTGGATTAATCTATAGATCCAGGGTTGACTGTGGATTAATCTATAGATTCAGGGGTGACTTTGGATTAACCTTCAGATCCAAGGGTGACAGTGGGATAATCTAGATGTCCAGGGGTGACAGTGGCTTAATCTATAGATCCAGGGGTGACAGTGTGTTAATCTATAGATGCAGGGATGATGGTGGCTTAGTCTATAGATCCAGGGATGACTGTGGATTAATCTATAGATCCAGGGTTGACAGTGGGTTAACCTACAGATCTAGGGGTGACTGTGGATTAATCTATAGATCCAGGGATGACAGTGTGTTAATCTGTAGATGCAGGGATGATGGTGGCTTAGTCTATAGATCCAGGGATGACTGTGGATTAATCTATAGATCCAGGGGTGAGAGTGGATTAATCTATAGATCCAGGGTTGACGGTGGATTAATCTATAGATCCAGGGGCGAGGGTGGATTAATCTATAAATTATGGGGTGACTTTGGATTAACCTATAGATCCAGGGACAATGGTGGGTTAATCTATAGACCCAGGGGCGATGGTGGATTAATCTATAGATTCATGTGTGATAGTGGATTAATCTATAGATTCAGGTGTGATAGTGGATTAATCTGTAGATCCAGGGGTGACGGTGTATTAATCTACAGATCCAGGGGTGAAGGTGGATTAATTTATAGATCCAGGGGTGACGTTGGATTAATCTATAGATCCAGGGGTTGCAGTGGATTAATCTATAGATCCAGGGGAGATGGTGGATTAATCTATAGATCCAGGGGTGATGGTGGATTAATCTGTAGATCCAGGGGCGAGGGTGGATTATTCTATAGTTTCAGGGGTTACAGTGGATTAATCTATAGATCCAGGGGTGTCAGTGGATTAACCTATTAATCCAGGGGTGGCAGTGGATTAATCTATAGATCCAGGGGTGACAGTGGATTAATCTATAGTTTCAGTGGTGACTTTGGATTAACCTATTGACTCAGGGATGACGGTGGATTAGCTATAGATCTGAGGTGATGATGGATTTATCTATAGATCATGGGGTGACAGTGGATTAATCTATAGATCCAGGGGTGACAGTGGATTAATCTATAGATTCAGGGCTGACTTTGGATTAATCTATAGTTCCAGGGGTGACTTTGGATTAATCTACAGATCCCGGGGCGACGGTGAATTAATTTATAGATCCAGGGTTGACGGTGGATTAATCTATAGATCCATGGGCGAGGGTGGATTAATCTATAGATTATGGGGTGACTTTGGATTAACCTATAGATCCAGGGATAATGGTGGGTTAATCTATAGACCCAGGGGCGATGGTGGATTAATCTATAGATTCAGGTGTGATAGTGGATTAATCTACAGATTATGGGGTGACTTTGGATTAACCTATAGATCCAGGGATAACGGTCGGTTAATCTATAGACCCAGGGGCGATGGTGGATTAATCTATAGATTCAGGTGTGATAGTGGATTAATCTATAGATTCAGGTGTGACAGTGGATTAATCTATAGATCATGGGGTGACAGTGGATTAATCTATAGAGTCAGGTGTGATAGTGGATTAATCTATAGATTCAGGTGTGATAGTGGATTAATCTGTAGATCTAGGCGTGACGGTGGATTAATCTACAGATCCAGGGGTGACGGTGGATTAATTTATAGATCCAGTGGTGATGTTGGATTAATCTATACATCCAGGGGTGGCAGTGGATTAAACTATAGCTCCAGGGGTGACTGGGAATTAATGTATAGATCCAGCGGTGGCGGTGGATGAATCTACAGATCCAGGGGTGACGGTGGATTAATCTCCAGGTCCAGGGGTGAGGCTGGATTTATCTACAGATCCAGGGGTGATGGTGGATTAATATATAGATCCAGGGGTGACTGTGGATTAATCTATAGATCCAGGGGTGAATGTGGAGTAATCTATAGATCCAGGGGTGACTGTTGTTAATCTATAGATCCAGGGGTGACAGTGGTTTCATCTATAGATCCAGGGGTGACTGTGGATTAATCTATATATCCAGGGGTGACTGTGGTTTAATCTATAGATCCAGGGTTGACAGTGGATTAATCTATACATCCAGGGGTGACTGTGGATTAATCTATAGATCCAGGGGTGACTGTGGATTAATCTATAGATTCAGGGGGGACTTTGGATTAACCTACAAATCCAGGGGTGACTGTGGATTAATCTATAGATCCAGGGGTGAGAGTAGAATAATCTAGATGTCCAGGGGTGACAGTGGCTTAATCTATAGATCCAGGGGTGACTGTGGATTAACCTACAAATCCAGGGGTGACTGTGGATTAATCTATAGATCCAGGGGTGAGAGTGGATTAATCTATAGATCCAGTGGTGACGGTGGATTAATCTGTAGATCCAGGGGCGAGGGTGGATTAATCTGTAGTTTCAGGGGTGACTTTGGATTAACCTATTGATCCAGGGGTGACAGTGGATTAATCTATAGATCCTGGGGTGACAGTCGATTAATCTATAGTTTCTGTGGTGAATTTGAATTAACCTATTGATCCAGGGGTGACAGTGGATTAATCTATAGATCCAGGGATGACAGTGGGTTAATCTATAGATGCAGGGATGATGGTGGCTTAGTCTATAGATCCAGTGGTGACTGTGGATTAATCTATAGATCCAGGGGTGACAGTGGATTAATCTATAGATCCAGGGGTGATGGTGGATTAATCTATAGATCCAGGGGTGACGGTGGATTAATCTGTAGATCCAGGGGTGAGGGTGGATTATTCTATAGTTTTAGGGGTGACTTTGGATTAACCTATTGAACCAGGGGTGACAGTGGAATAATCTATAGATCCTGGGGTGACAGTGGATTAAGCTATAGTTTCAGTGGTGACTTTGGATTAACCTATTGATCCAGGGGTGACAGTGGATTAATCTATTGATCCAGGGGTGACAGTGAATTAACCTAATGATCCAGGGGTGACAGTGGATTAATTTATAGATCCAGGGATAACGGTGGGTTAATCTATAGACCCATGGGCGATGGTGGATTAATCTATAGATTCAGGTGTGATAGTGGATTAATCTATAGATTCAGGTGTGATAGTGGATTAATCTATAGATCCAGGGGTGACTGTGGATTAATCTATAGATCCAGGGGTGACTGTGGATTAATCTATAGATCCAGAAGTGACAGTGGATTAATCTATAGATTCAGGTGTGATCGTGGATTAATCTATAGATTCAGGTGTGATAGTGGATTAATCTGTAGATCCAGGAGTGATGTTGGAGTAATCTATAGATCCAGGGGTGACGGTGGATTAATCTGTAGATCCAGGGGCGAGGGTGGATTATTCTATAGTTTCAGGGGTGACAGTGGATTAATCTATAGATCCAGGGGTGTCAGTGGATTAACCTATTAATCCAGGGGTGGCAGTGGATTAATCTATAGATCCAGGGGTGACAGTGGATTAATCTATAGTTTCAGTGGTGACTTTGGATTAACCTATTGACTCAGGGATGACGGTGGATTAGCTATAGATCTGAGGTGATGATGGATTAATCTATAGATCATGGGGTGACAGTGGCTTTATCTATAGATCCAGGAGTGACAGTGGATTAATCTACAGATCCAGTGGTGACTGTGGATTAATCTATAGATCCAGGGGTGACTCTGGATTAATCTATCGATCCAGGGGTGATGGTGGATTATTCTATAAATCCAGGGTTGAAAGGGGATTAATCTATAGATTCAAGGGTGACTTTGTATTAACCTGTTGATCCAGCGGTGACAGTGGATTAATCTATAAATCCAGAGGTGACTTTGGATTAATCTATAGATCCAGGGGTGACAGTGGATTAATCTATAGATCCAGGGGTGACTTTGGATTAATCTATAGATCCAGGGGTGTCAGTGGATTAATCTATAGATTCAGGTGTGATAGTGGATTAAGCTATAGATCCCGGGGCGATGGTGAATTAATCCATAGATCCAGGGGTTATGATGGATTAATCTACAGATCCAGGGGTGACTGTGGCTTAATCTATAGATCCAGGGGTGATGGCGGATTAATCTACAGATCCAGGGGTGTCTGTGGATTAATCTATAGATCCAGGGGTGACTGTCGATTAATCTATAGATCCAGGGCTGACTTTGGATTAATCTATAGATCCAGTTGTGATAGTGGATTAATCTATAGATCCAGGGGTGACTGTCGATTAATCTATAGATCCAGGGTTGACAGTGGATTAACCTACAGATCTAGGGGTGACTGTGGATTAATCTATAGATCCAGGGGTGAGAGTGGATTAATCTATAGATCCAGGGGTGACGGTGGATTAATCTATAGATCCAGGGGTGACAGTGGATTAACCTATTGATCCAGGGGTGACAGTGGGTTAATCAATAGATCCAGGGATGACAGTGGGTTAATATATAGATGCAGCGATGATGGTGGCTTAGTCTATAGATCCAGGGGTGACAGTGAATTAATCTACAGATCCAGTGGTGACTGTGGATTAATCAATAGATCCAGGGGTGACAGTTGATTAATCTATAGATCCAGGGGTGACTTGGATTAATCTATTGATCCAGGGGTGACATTGCATTAATCTATAGATCCAGGGGCGACTTTGGATTAATCTATAGATCCAGGGGTGATGGTGGATTAATCTACTGATCCAGGGGTGACTGTGGATTAATCTATAGATCCAGGGGTGACTGTCGATTAATCTATAGATCCAGGGCTGACTTTGGATTAATCTATAGATCCAGGTGTGATAGTGGATTAATCTATAGATCCAGGGGTGACTGTGGATTAATCTATAGATCCAGGGTTGACAGTGGATTAACCTACAGATCTAGGGGTGACTGTGGATTAATCTATAGATCCAGGGGTGAGAGTGCATTAATCTATAGATCCAGGGTTGACGGTGGATTAATCTATAGATCCAGGGGTGTTGGTGGATTAATCTGTAGATCCAGGGGTGAGGGTGGATTAATCTATAGTTTCAGGGGTGACTTTTTATTAACCTATTGATCCAGGGTGACAGTGGATTAATCTATAGATCCAGGGGTGACAGTGGATTAATCTATTGATCCAGGGATGACAGTGGATTAATCTATAGATCCAGGGATGACAGTGGGTTAATCTATAGATGTAGGGGTGATGGTGGCTTAGTCTATAGATCCAGGGGTGACAGTGGAGTGATCTGTAGATTCAGGGGTGACAGTGGATTAATCTATAGATCGAGGGGTGACAGTGGCTTAATCTATAGATCCAGGGGTGACAGTGGATTAATCTACAGATGCAGTGGTGACTGTATATTATTTTTTAGTTCCAGGGGTGACTGTGGATTAATCTATAGATCCAGGGGTGACGGTGGATTAATCTACAGATCCAGAGGTGAAAGAGGATTAATCTATAGTTTCAAGGGTGACTTTGGATTATCCTGTTGATCCAGGGTGACAGTGGATTAATCTATAGATCCAAGGGCGGCTTTGGATTAATCTATAGATCCAGGGCTGACAGTGGATTAATCTATAGAGTCAGGTGTGATAGTGGATTAAGCTATGGATCCCGGGGCGATGGTGAATTAATCCATAGATCCAGGGGTGATGATCGATTCATCTACAGATCCAGGGGTGACGGTGGCTTAATCTATAGATCCAGGGCTGACCGTGGATTAATCTATAGATTCAGGTGTGATAGTGGATTAAGCAATAGATCCCGGGGCGATGGTGAATTAATCCATAGATTAAGGGGTGATGATGGATTAATCTACAGATCCAGGGATGACTGTGGATTAATCTATAGATCCAGGGGTGACTGTCAATTAATCTATAGATCCAGGGCTGATTTTGGATTATTCTATAGATCCAGGGGTGACCGTGGATTAATCTATAGATCCAGGGGTGACAGTGGATTTATCTATAGATCCAGGATTGATGGTGGATTAAGCTATAGATCCCGGGGCGATGGTGAATTAATCCATAGATCCAGGTGTGAAGATGGATTAATCTATAGATCCAGGGGTGACGGTGGATTAATCTACAGAACCAGGGTTGACAGTGGATTAATCTATACTTCCAGGGGTGATTGTGGATTAATCTATAGATCCAGGGGTGACTGTGGATTAATCTATAGATTCAGGGGTGACTTTGGATTAACCTTCAGGTCCAGCGGTGACAGTGGAATAATCTAGAGGTCCAGGGGTGAGAGTAGCTTAATCTATAGATCCAGGGATGACAGTGGATTAACCTATAGATCCAGGGGTGACAGTGGATTAATCTATTAATCCAGGGGTGACAGTGGATTAACATATTGATGCAGGGGTGACGGTGGCTTAGTCTATAGATCCAGGGGCGACAGTGGAATAATCTATATATTCAGGGATGACAGTGGATTAATCTATAGATCCAGGGGTGACAGTGGCTTAATCTATAGATCCATGGGTGACAGTGGATTAATCTACAGATCCAGTGGTGACTGTGGATTAATCTATATATCCAGGGGTGACAATGGATTCATCTATAGATGCAGGGGCAACTTTGGATTAATCTATAGATCCAGAGGTGACAGTGGATTAATCTATAGATCCAGGGGCGACTTTGGATTAATCTATAGATCCAGTGGTGACAGTGGTTTAACCTATAGATTCAGGTGTGATAGTGGATTAAGCTATAGATCCCGGGGCGATGGTGAAATAATCCATAGATCCAGGGGTGATGATGGATTAATCTATAGATCCAGGGGTGACTGTGGCTTAATCTATAGATCCTGATGTGATGGTGGATTGATCTACAGATCCAGGGGTGATGGTGGATTAATCTGTAGATCCAGGGGTGAGGGTGGATTAATCTATAGTTTCAGGGGTGACTTTGGATTACCTATTGATCCAGGGGTGACAGTGGATTAATCTATAGTTTCAGTGGTGACTTTGGATTAACCAATTGAACCAGGGGTGACAGTGGATTAATCTATAGATCCAGGGATGACAGTGGGTTAATCTATAGATGTAGGGGTGACGGTGGCTTAGTCTATAGATCCAGGGGTGACAGTGGATTAATCTATAGATCGAGGGGTGACAGTGGCTTAATCTATAGATCCAGGGGTGACAGTGGATTAATCTACAGATGCAGTGGTGACTGTATATTATTTTTTAGATCCAGGGGTGACTGTGGATTAATCTATAGATCCAGGGGTGACGGTGGATTAATCTACAGATCCAGAGGTGAAAGGGGATTAATCTATAGTTTCAAGGGTGACTTTGGATTATCCTGTTGATCCAGGGTGACAGTGGATTAATCTATAGATCCAAGGGCAGCTTTGGATTAATCTATAGATCCAGGGCTGACAGTGGATTAATCTATAGATTCAGGTGTGATAGTGGATTAAGCTATAGATCCTGGGGCGATGGTGAATTAATCCATAGATCCAGGGGTGATGATGGATTCATCTACAGATCCAGGGGTGACGGTGGCTTAATCTATAGATCCAGGGCTGACAGTGGATTAATCTATAGATTCAGGTGTGATAGTGGATTAAGCTATAGATCCCGGGGCAATGGTGAATTAATCCATAGATTAAGGGGTGATGATGGATTAATCTGCAGATCCAGGGATGACTGTGGATTAATCTATAGATCCAGGGGTGACTGTCAATTAATCTATAGATCCATGGCTGATTTTGGATTATTCTATAGATCCAGGGGTGACCGTGGATTAATCTATAGATCCAGGGGTGACAGTGGATTAATCTATAGATCCAGGATTGATGGTGGATTAATCTATAGATCCAGGGGTGACAGTGGATTAATCTATAGATCCGAGGTGATGGTGGATTAACCGGCAGATCCAGGGGTGACAGTGGAATAATCTAGACATCCAGGGGTGACAGTGGCTTTATCTATAGATCCAGGGGTGACAGTGGATTAACCTACAGATCCAGGGGTGACTGTGGATTAATCTATAGATCCAGGGGTGAGAGTGGATTAATCTATAGATCCAGGGGTGACTTTGGATTAACCTATTGATCCAGGGGTGACAGTGGATTAATCTACAGATACAGGGGTGACAGTGGATTAATCTATAGTTTCAGGGGTGACTTTGGATTAACCTATTGAAATAGGGGTGACAGTGGATTAATCTATAGATCCAGGGGTGACAGTGGCTTTATCTATAGATCCAGGGGTGACAGTGGATTAATCTACAGATCCAGTGGTGACTGTGGATTAATCTATAGATCCAGGGGTGACTGTGGATTAATCTATCGATCCAGGGGTGACGGTGGATTATTCTATAAATCCAGGGTTGAAAGGGGATTAATCTATAGATTCAAGGGTGACTTTGTATTAACCTGTTGATCCAGCGGTGACAGTGGATTAATCTATAAATCCAGAGGCGACTTTGGATTAATCTATAGATCCAGGGCTGACAGTGGATTAATCTATAAATCCAGGGTTGACGGTGGATTAATCTATAGATCCAGGGGTGACAGTGGATGAATCTATAGATCCAGGATTGACGGTGGATTAATCTATAGATCCAAGGGTGACGGTGGATTAATCTATAGATCCAGGGGTGACTTTGGACTCATCTATAGATCCCGGGGTGACTGTGAATTAATCTATAGATCCAGGGTTGACGGTGGATTAATCTATAGATCCAGGGGCGAGGGTGGATTAATCTATAGATTCAGGGGTGACTTTGGATTAACCTATAGATCCAGGGATGACGGTGGGTTAATCTATAGATCCAGGGACGATGGTGGATTAATCTATAGATTCAGGTGTGATAGTGGATTAATCTATAGATTCAGGTGTGATAGTGGATTAATCTATAGATCCCGGGGTGATGGTGAATTAATCTATAAATCGAGGGCTGTCAGTGGTTTAATCTATATATCCAGGGGTGATGGTGGATTAATCTGCAGGTCCAGGGTTGACTTTGGATTCATCTTTAAATTCAGGGGTGACTGTGGATTAATCTATAGATCCGGGGTGACGGTGGATGAATTTATAGATCCAGGGGTGACTGTGGATTAATCTATAGATCCAGGGGTGACGGTGGATTAATCTAAATATCCAGGGGTGACAGTGGATTAATTTATAGATCCAGGGGTGAATTTGGATTAATCTATAGATCCAGGGCTGACAGTTGATTAATCTGTAGATCCAGGTTTTACAGTGGATTAATCTACAGATCCATGGGCGAGGGTGGATTAATCCATAGATCCAGCGGTGACAGTGGATTAATCTATAGCTCCAGGGGTGACAGTGGATTAATCTATAGATCCAGTGGTGACAGTGGATTAATCTACAGATCCAGGGGCGATGGTGGATTAATCCATAGATCCAGCGGTGACGGTGGATTAATCTATAGCTCCAGGCAAGACAGTGGATTAATCTATAGATCCAGGCGTGACAGTGGATTAAGCTATATATCCAGGGTTGACCATGTCTGAATCTATAGATCCAGGGTGATTGTGGATTAATCTATAGATCCAGGGGTGATGCTGGATTAATCTATAGATCAAGGTGTGACAGTGGATTAATCTATAGATCCAGGGTTGACGGTGGATTAATCTATAGATCCAGGGGTGACTGTGGATTAATCTATAGATCCCGGGGTGACGGTGGCTTAATCTATAGATCCAGCGGTGATAGTTGATTAATCTATAGCTCCAGGGGTGACTGTGGATTAATCTATAGATCCACGGGTGACTGTGGATTAATCTACAGATCCAGGGTTGACTGTGGATTAATCTATATATCCAGGGGTGGCGCTGGCTTAATCTATAGATCCAGGGGTGACGGTGGATTAATCTATAGATCCAGGGGTGATAGTTGATTAATCTATAGCTCCAGGGGTGACTGTGGATTAATCTATAGATCCACGGGTGACTGTGGATTAATCTACAGATCCAGGGTTGACGGTGGATTAATCTATATATCCAGGGGTGGTGCTGGCTTAATCTATAGATCCAGTGGTGATGGTGGATTAATCTATAGATCCAGGGGTGATGGCGGCTTAAGCTATAGATCCAGTGGTGACTGTGGATTAATCTATAGATCCTGGGGTGACGGTGGCTTAATCTATGAAAGAATTGGCACAATGCTGCGTTGCAGTAAAAGAACGATGAAACCGCTTCCATGTTTCTATTAGCAAAGTTTCCTGTTTGTCAAACCCCGTTATGATTGCTGTGCATAGTTCTGGTTACAGACTCTTCGGAAGGATATTATTGCCCTTGATAGCGTTCAGAGGCAAGGCAAAAAGTGATTATGTGTTCAGGTGCTTCAGATATGAGAAAATGTTAAGGAAATTGCATTTATTTCCTTTAGAAAAGAGACTTCAAGGTGATCTAATTTAAGTTTCCTAGATTATGAAAGTCAAGGATGTCTGAATGGAATCGTTCACAGCGGTGAAGAGTTCAACCATTGGAGACACGTTAAAATTTTGATGGGCCCGGACCTGTTTACTCTAAGATAATAGAGTGGCAATAAGTTAATGTGGAATGTCATTGAAGCAGTCAGTGGAAAAGATGTGAACGATAATTAGGAGGATTTCTGGAAAGATAAAGGATTCAAGGTATAGTGAAAATGTCCCAAAAAAAATACCTTAAAGGTGTTCTCAAAATGGAGCTTTCAGCAGCTCAGCTCAACTCTGGTAGATGAAAAGAACTAATGTCCAGACTCATGGCGCAAAGGCCCTGGTATTTACGGGGTGGTGAGTAGGGTGCGGGGAGTGCGGTAGCGTGGGGAAAACCCGGCACCACCAGGGACGCGGAGGTCCTGCCGAATTTAATGGCAGGAACTCATTATAACTTTTTTCTTCTGTTTCCTGCCCGGTAGACGTCCATATTAACAGGCTTAGCAGCTGCCGAGTGGGAGAACCAGCGGCAGATGGCAGCAGCCGGGGTCCCTTGGGGACTGTCAATGCATGTCTACTTTAAACTCTTGTCCGTTTGTTGGTAAAATGGTAAGACAAAAAGCAGAATGAGAGTGCTTTGTGATCTTTATAACTGCTTTACTTCCTTGGTTATGGAATGCTGGCAGATGTGTCTAAAACGGCATCGCCATAGACACACCAGTCATGGCAGGTCTGCTATTTTGTATTGGATAATGCTGGACTAAAGCCATGTAGAAACTTCCAGCACAAAATAACTTTCCAACGTTAATCACTAAACAGAAATGAATATTGGTAACATTACAATCCGATGGGGAAAGATTTGCTCTGGTTGCTATGGAGAATGACTCCATGGCAGACAGAAAGCAAAGAGTTGGAATAAATGGGTCCTTTTCCGAGTGGCAGGCAGTGGCTAGTGGGGTACCGCAGGGATCAGTCCTTGGGCCCCAGCTATTCACAATACATATTAATGATCTAGACAAGGGAACTAGATGTAATATCTCCAAATTTGCAGATGACACAAAGCTGGGTGGGCGTGTGTGCTGTGAGGAGGATGTCGAGAAACTCTAGGATGATTTGGACATGTTGAGTGATTGGGCAGAAACATGGCAGATGCAATATAACGTGGATAAATGTGAGGTTTTCCACTTTGGTGGCAAAAACAGGAAGGCAGATTATTATCTAAATGGCAATAGATTGGGAGAAGGGGAAGTGCAACGAGACCTGGGTGTCCTTGTGCACCAGTCGCTGAAGGTAAGCATGCAGGTGCAGCAGGCGGTTAAGAAGGCAAATGGTATGTTGGCCTTCATAGCGAGAGGGTTCGAGTACAGGAACAAGGATGTCTTGCTGCAGTTGTACAGGGCCTTGGTGAGACCACACCTTGAGTTATTGTGTGCAGTTTTGGTCGCCTTATCTGAGGAAGGATGTTCTTGCCATGGAAGGAGTTCAGCGAAGATTCACCAGGCTGATACCTGGGATGGCAGGAATGACGTATAAGGAGAGATTGGGTCGATTGGGCTTGTACTCGCTAGAGTTTAGAAGAATGAGGTGTGATCTCATTGAAACTTATAAAATTCTGACAGGACTGGACAGACTAGATGCAGGAAGGGTGTTCCCGATGGTCGGGGAGTCCAGAACCAGGGGACATAGTCTAAGGATAAAGGGTAGGCCATTTACGACTGAAATTAGGAGGAATTTCTTCACCCAGAGAGTGGTGAACCTGTGGAACTCTCTACCACAGAAGGCGGTGGAGGCCAGTTCATTAAATATATTCAAGAAGGAGTTGGATATATTTCTTAAGGCTAAAGGGATCAAGGGGTATGGGGAGAAGGCAAGGACTGGGTACTGAATTTGGATGATCAGCCATGATCGCATTGAATGGCGGAGCAGGCTCGAGGGGCCGAATGGCCTACTCCTGCTCCAAGCTTCTATGTTTCTTTGTTTCTATAACTACAAACAGGACATTTTTGGCAATTGGCATTTGTAGCAAATTTATAAATGCATTTATAAAGGATATCTAGTGACACCGAGTGGGGCAACCCATGGTAACAGTGACCATGTTGCTACACAGATGGGCGGAGCGATTCTTTCCCTCCCAGGGGTCAGTTCTATAGCCAGTAAAGTGAGAGGGTGACAGGTGCTACCTCTTCATAGTTCTCAGCCCAAGAGTTGTAAAACTTCACTTTTTCTTCCGTTTCCATGTCTCTGTATAAAGTGAGGAGGTTCTTGGTGGCAGCAGCCACATCTATTCCAGACTTTTTCATCCTGTGGAAATTGAGAATACGAGCTGGTAATAGGAGGCTGAGAATAAAATATTGCAGCAAAAACGTCCTTTCATTCCAATTACGAGGGCTTGAAATGAGACAGATACACTCTACCTGCAATTACAGGATGGGACAACAATGAGACAGATAGACTCTACATGCAATTACAGGGTGGGACAACAATGAGACAGATAAACTCTACCTGCAATTACAGGGTGGGACAACAATGAGACAGATAGACTCTACCTGCAATTACAGGGTGGGACAACAAGGAAACAGATAAACTCTACCTGCAATTACAGGGTGGGACAACAATGAGACAGATAGACTCTACCTGCAATTACAGGGTGGGACAACAATGAGACAGATAGACTCTACCTGCAATTACAGGGTGGGACAACAATGAGACAGATAGGCCTAGAAATTCAGTTGCGTTCGCCAGCCGTTAGCGCCATAAGAGGGGTAGATTTCGAGCGCTAGGCACTTAGCGCCCGGGCGCAGACCGATCTGCGCCTACGCCCAACTTCAGTTGACATTTAGTGCCGGCGCAAAGTGTTTGCGCACGCTCAGCTGCGCGCGCAGCTTATGACGTCATTTCGTCGTGCAACGCCGTTTGTACGCCCCAAACCGGAACTTCAGTGGCGCCCGCCCAATGTGGGCGTGGCGCTGTTAAGAACTGTGAAGTGGAATGCAGCAGAGGCCCTGCGGGCCTCGGGGAGCGCTAATTAAAGGGCACTTAGACTGAACTATAAAGGGCAGCCATTTTGCTGCAATGACTTTAGTGCTACGGATTTCTGGACAGAGACCAAGGAAGAGACCTTACTGAATTGGGCCAACATAGGAGAGGTATTTTTGGCTTCTGGCCAGAGCTTGCAAATTTGTCTCATTGTGATTTCACTGTTTGCAAGTATATTATGGGGGCTGCATGGGGTTCCAACCCTCAGTTCCAGCATTATGTGCGAAGGGCTCGCAGACGCTGTGTGAGAGGGGCAGCCATGCCTAGACGCAGAGGGGCCATCAGGCGTCGGCAACGTAGGCCTTACCCACTCAGGGAATACCGCCAGCAGGTGTCCTATCTCACCATGACTGCCGCGCAGTGTGTTAAGAGGCTGCGCTTCAGAAGGGAGGTGGTTGCAGAGATCTGCCAGCTGCTTCACAGAGATCTGTGTCCACAGCTGATGTGCAGGACATCTCTGTCGGTGGAAGTGAAGGTCACGGTGGCTCTGAACTTTTATGCAAGCGGCTCCTTCCAAGCCGCTGCTGGGGACATAGCGAACATCTCCCAGTTCGCCGTGCATCGCTGCATCCGGCAGGTCACCGATGCCCTTTTCGCAAGGAGACACCAATTCATCTCCTTCCCCATGACCCTAGAGAGGCAGGAGCAGCGTGCAGTCGGATTTGCGAGGATCGCCGACTTCCCCATGGTGCAGGGCGCCATTGACTGCACACATGTGGCTATGCGGGCACCTATCGACAATGCCGAGGATTACCGCAACCGGAAGGGCTACCATTCCCTCAATGTACAGCTGGTGTGTGACCACAGGCAGCGCATCCTAGCTGTCAATGCCCGCTTTCCAGGCAGCAGCCACGATGCATTTATCCTGCGCCAGACTACTGTGGCTGACATGTTCCAGGCACAGCCTCCCCCAAGAGGATGGCTTATCGGGGACAAAGGCTATCCTTTGTGTACATGGCTCATGACCCCGCTCCGCGCGCCCAGGACCCCTGCTGAGGAGGCATACAACGAAAGCCATCAAGCCACAAGGAACATCATAGAGCAAACGATTGGCGTCCTCAAGCAACGGTTCCGCTGCCTGGATCGTTCCGGCGGATCTCTACAGTATTCGCCGGATAGAGTCTCCCAGTTCGTCGTCGTTTGCTGCATGCTGCACAACCTGGCTATCCGCAGGACTCAGGCACTGCCACCTCACGTTGGACCACCACCTCAGGAGGATGAGCAGGAGGACCATGAGGAGGAGGAGGAGGAGGAGGAGGAGTACCAGCCCAGGAGGGAGCCACAAGGTCCAAGGGCCGTCCGTCGGCGGCTTATTGAACGACACTTCTAGGCCCCCTGTCAGGGAATGGCTTGTGGCAATGAACGCACCTGAATGCAGCCACTCCGCAAGCCCTCAGCCGGTTAACGCAACAACCACTTGAAACATCACACATGGACAAGCTGAATAAATAAAAAGCTTTATTTAACAAACTCAGGGCCCTTCCCACATGAAACTCAAAAACAGACAAGACCCCCAAAAAACAGTCAAAAACATATCTCACTCCCACAACCTGGGGAGGAATAACAAAACTTGTCCATCCAAATGGCCTTCATCCTCGGCCTTACCAAAACAAACCCCCCCATACAGAACACAAACACCCCCATATAAAAAAACATTTGCCTTCATCTTCGGCCTTACCAAGCCAAACCCCCCCCATATAGAACACAAACACCCCCATATAAAAAAACATTTGGCAACACACTCTACTTTGTGTGCCGAGAGGGCGAGTCCTTGTCCAGGCTTTTCCGGCCCCTGGCCGACCTGCTGCTCCGCCTCAACCTGGGCCCTGTGGGTGTTGCAAGGCTGGGGGAAGGCTCCTGAGGGGCACAATGCGTGACGGCAGATGCCCTTGGGGGTCGGCCTAGACGAGCTCCGGCCCTGGAGGGGCCGGCTGCTGACTGCTGCAGCTGTGGCTGGGCAGCATCAGTCTCTCCAGCAGCTCGTCGCAGCTTTGCTGGGGGAGTGGCAGTGGCGGCTGCAGCAATGGGGGCAAGCTGGCTGATGCCAGGCGCTCGCTGGTCGCCAGAGACACTGGCAGTCGGCCGGGCTGGCACTGCAGCAAGCGCAGCAATCTGGTGAAGGACAGACCGCTGTGCTGCAGCAGCGCGGCGGGTGCCCTGGCGATGCGTCCGTGACACAGCGAGTGTGGCAGCAGTGAGTGCCCATACTGCCCTGGTCTGTGCCCGCATCAGACCAGCCAGTGACTGCACGGCACCACTCATCAACTCTGCACTCGCTGCCTGTGCTGCCCTGAAATCAGCCCGACTCGCGTCCTGTGATGCCCTGAATTCTTCGTGACCCCTGGCCTGTGCTGCCCCGAATTGTTCGTGACCCCTGGCCTGTGCTGCCGCGAGTTCTTCTAAACCCCTGGCCTGTGAGGCCCCGAAATCGGCCACACTATGAGCCAGGGACTCAATGGCCTCAGGCAACCGTCCCACAACCCCCATGAACTCGGTGTGCCAACGATCCGAGTCCGCGGACATGTGATCAAGGAGGCGCACCTCCTGGGCGAGGACCGTCTCCGGACTGGAGGCCGGACTCTCCCTCTGGGGAGAAGGCCGCCGAGCTGCCCGACCCTTCCCGTGTGGCTGGACACCACTGGGCCCAGCAACTGCACTCCCCTGCAACACTTCCCCCCTCTGGGGAGAAGGCCGCCGAACTGCCCGACCCTTCCCGCGTGGCTGGACGCCACTGGGCCCAGCAACTGCACTCCCCTGCAACACTTCCCCCCTCTGGGGAGAAGGCCGCCGAGCTGGCCGACCCTTCCCGCGTGGCAGGATGCCACTGGGCACAGGAGCTACACTCCCCTGCAACACTTCCCCCCTCTGGGGAGAAGGCAGCCGTGCTGCCCGACCCTTCCCGCGTGGCTGGACGCCACTGGGCACAGGAGCTACACCCCCCTGCAACACTTCCCCCTGGCTCTCCTCCAGGCAAGACGTGCCCCCTCCATTGCCATCCCCTGGCGCGGATGAGGGTTCCCCCGATGTGCCGCCTTCCTCTTGCTCCTCGTCGTCCTCCTCTTCCGAGGGACTGGCACTCTCAGCTTCAGGGACCTCCTCCTCACCAGCTGAAAGCAGGAAGGCACAAGAGTAGCTTTAGAGTGAGGACAGGGCGTCAGCAAGGGAGGCATGAGTGGTGGCATTATGCGCATTGGTCGGACAGTGGCAAAGGATGTAGATCTGAAGCGCAAGGGGAACGAGAGAGGTCCAAACGCTCATGTCCTTACCATTGGGGCCCAGCACAGGGTCGGCATCTCCAATTGCAATGGGGCCAATCACCCGGGCACCCATGAGTCGACCCACGCGCTCCTCCAGGTCACTGAGCTCCTGGAACTGGGCACGCCCTCCCCCGGTGACAGTCCGGCTCTTCAGATTCTGGGCCAGCTTGGCCTGCAAGAGAAAGGACGGCCTCTAAGTACAGTGTGGTGCCCTGTTGTTGTGTGCACTGCCTCCCATGGTGGAATAGCTTGGCCAGTGTGGTGCCCTGTTGTTGTGTGCACTGCCTCCCATGGTGGAATAGCTTGGCCAGTGTGTAAAGTGCAGAAAGTGTTATTGATGTTCATGCCAGTGCCACAGCTGCTGAAGGAGGGCTGGCCATTAGGCCTTTGCGGTCCCTTTGCCCATAATGTGAGGTGCACATGCAAGGATGAGGAGGACAATGGAAAGGGTACTCACCCTGACCAACCGAGTGAGGTCGTTAAACTTTTTCCGGCATTGGTCACCAGTCCTGGGGACATCGCTGTTGGCTGTGACCCTCTGGGCGATTTCCCTCTAGGCTCTCCTGTACAGCCTCTTGGGAGCCTTCTTGCCACTGTCCGGGCACAAGATATCTCTTCTCTTCTCCAAACCCCTAAGCAGCACCTTCAAATCATGGGCAGAGAAGCGCTGCGCTCGCTCACGGGCCCTCTGCATCGTTGCTGGCGCTATTTCTCTCCAGCAGCAGTGTTTAGGCCTAGCTGGAGGGCTGCAGTATCCAGGGCGTGGCAGCAGACCAAGTCGACCCTTCCCCCTTTAAGAGCTGGCCGGCGCCAGGGTGTCTGCTGTCAATCAAAACATGACCGCACCTGCGCTGCGCCCGGCCTCGGCGGTATCAGTCTGCACCGCCGGCTTAGCGCCTAAAGATAGGGGTGCAACGCCAGTTTTAGCGCTCGAGCAAACTCCTTGGCCAAAGCTACTGAATATCGGCGAAGTGGCCTCCACTTTCCGGCGGGCGCAAACTTTAGCGCCCGCCCGACTTTACCGCCCCAAAAGTGGCTATACTGAATTTCTAGGCCATAGACTCTACCTGCAATTACAGGGTGGGACCACAATGAGACAGATAGACTCTACCTGCAATTACAAATATTGAGGTGCTTTCAGTTCTTGGTCAGAATGCCGTTGAAAATCCGATCTCCCATATTCTGACGTTGCTTTAATGTCCAACTTTACAGCACAAAGTTCTCACCTGCTGCTCATTGCCACAGATGCACAGTGTAAACGTGCCCACGACACACACAACCTCCCAGAGAAGAAGCCAACACGGATCTCCCCGGGTGGGGCTATGACTGACCTTTAAGGTTTGATTCCACCAATGACCACATCCGCTGCCTGTAACTGAAGGTACGATTGAGTAACTCGTCATTTTGCTCACTTTGAGCAAAGGTCGTGCACAGTGTGTACAGCAGCAGAGAAATTAACCCCTTGTGTCAAGGGCAACTTTACTCACCAACCAAAATGGGAATTTGGGGTCACAGTAGGGTCACCAATCCTCCAGGATTGCCCTGGTATCTAGAAGAATTAAAGATTAATCTCCCGAGCACTACTGTGAGCAACCCGGGAGGGAAATCAGAGGAGAATTAAATTAAGTTGTGCTTTTTTCATATTCTTGGAATACATTCGTTTACTAGTTATAGAAATATTGAAATTGGGCATAAAGGGTCATTGACTGGATGGGGCGGCTGGAGGCGGGAGATCATGTGATGGAACCTCCCGGAATATATCCAATGAGAGTTGGCAACCCTAGTTCACAGGAATAGTGGAAAAGTTCACTTACCAACTATGTAACACCCACAAGGGTTTAAGTCAAAACTGTAAAGTCCGCGCCTCAATAATACACGGACTTCGGGAGAACAGTTTAACAGGTACTTTACTGAACAAGAGGCAGCTTGAAACTGAAACTACAGAAGCCTGCTAGGGCCTTTTATACAGGGGTGGTCACTGCCGGTACTGCAGTCTAAGACCAGTTATTCCCTTAAAGGGACATACACAACAATTCCTCCCCTTTTAGATAAACAGTACATAACATTCATTTAACAACTAAATAATAACTAATTACAATTACAATTTCCTCAGTAATATATACATCAACTGGAATAGTCATTTATAAGTTCAGTCTTTGAGGAGGCTTCCTGATCCGGACTGGATAGCGCCTTTCTCGAGTATCCTGTTCTGGCGGTGGAGTCAATTCTGGCTCATTGTCATTGGTTGGTTCGTCAGCTTCCAATACCCCTGCTTCTGAGGCAGACGCAATCTGTACTTCGGGCTCATTGCCAGGTGCACATGCTTGTGGTACAGGTTTGGCTTGTTCCTGTGACTCTAGAATCTGGTCAGCATGGCGTCTCACGATGCTCTCTCCAACGTCCACTGTGTACATTAGTGGTCCCTGCTGTGTGCATATCGTGCCTGGCTGCCATTTTTCTGTTCGGTAGTCGCGGGCCAAGACTGGTTGCCCTATCTTGAAGCTCCTGGTTGGCTTCTCATTTATGTGCTGGAACTGCTTATCCTCAACATCTTGTCTTATGTTTGGTTTGAGCAAATCCAAGCGACATCTTAGTCTCCAGTTGACAAACAGTACGGCTGGAGTTTGGTTGGCTACTGCATGTGTCGCATTCCGGTAAGCAAACAGAAAGTTATCCACCTTGTGTTGCAGTGGTATGTCGTCATTATACATTGCCTTTATGGCCTTTTAAAAGGTCTGAACAAACCTCTCAGCCAATCCATTTGTGGCTGGATGATATGGGGCAGATGTGTAATGTTTCACCCCATTATTCTTCAGGAACCTCCGGAAATCCTCAGACACAAACTGTGGGCCATTGTCGGAACAGATCTGTTCTGGCAACCCATTCTTGGTGAAGATGGTCCTTAGGACAAATTCATTGTAGCCACTTTTGGGGCGGTAAAGTGGGGCGGCCGCTAAAGTTTGCGCCCACCGCCAAATCGAGGCCACTTCTCCGATATTCATTAGCTTCGCCCTAAGAGTTCGCTCGAGCACTAAAACTGGTGCTGGACGCCTCTCTTTGGGCGCTAAGCCGGAGGTGCTGATCGATAGCGCCGAGGCCGGGCACAGCGCAGGTGCGGCCATCTCGTGATTGACAGCAGACACCCTGGCGCCGGCCAGCTCTTAAGGGGGAAGGGTCGACTGTGTCTGCTGCCACGCCCTGGATAGTGGAGCCCTCCAGCTAGGCCTGAACACTGCTGCTGGACCCAAATAGCGCCTGAAGCCATGCAGAAGGCCCGTGAACGTGTGCAGCGCTTCTCAGAGCGTGATCTGAGTGTGCTGGTTGGTGCTGTGGAGAAGAGGCGCCATGTTTTGTACCCGGACAATGGCAAGAGGGCGCCGTTCCGCGTCTACAGGAGAGCCTGGAGGCATGTCGCCAGCAAGCTGTCAGCCAACAGCGAGGTCCCCAGGAGCGGTGTCCAATGCCGCAAAAAGTTTAATGACCTCACTCGCATTGTCAGGATGAGTACCCTTTCCAGTGACCTCCTCATCCTTGCATGTGCACCTCACATTATGGGCAAAGGGACCTGAAAGCCCTAATGGCCAGCCCTCATCCAGCAGCGATGGGACAGGCATGAACATCAATTGCACAATCTGCACTTAACACACTGGCCAAACTATTCCACCATGGGAGGCAGTGCACACAAGATCAGGGCGACACACTGGCCAGGCTATTCCACCATGGGAGGCAGTGTACACAAGATCAGGGCGACACACTGGCCAGGCTATTCCACCATGGGAGGCAGTGCATACAAGATCAGGGCGACACACTGGCCAGGCTATTCCACCATGGGAGGCAGTGCACACAAGATCAGGGCGACACACTGTACTTAGAGGCCATCCTTTCTCTTGCAGGCCAAGCTGGTGAATAATAGGAAGAGCCGGACTGCGACCGGGGGAGGCCGACCCCATATCCAGCCACTCACCGAGCTGCAACATCGCGTGGAGTGCATCATGGGTGGCCGGGTGATTGGGCCCGTTGCATGTGGAGATGCCGACCCTGTTCTGGCCAGCAATGGTAAGGACATCACCTTTTGGACCTCTCTCGTCCCACTTGCGCATCAGATCTACATCCTTTGCCACTGTCCGACCAATGCGCTGAATGCCACCACTCATGCATCCCTTGCTGATGCCCTCTCCTCACTCTAAAGCTACTCTTGTGCCTTCCTGCTTTCAGATGGTGAGGAGGAGGTCCCTGAACTTGCCAGTGACAGCCCCTCAGAAGAGGAGCAGGAGGAGGAGCAAGAGGAAGGCGGCCCATCAGGGGAACCCTCAGCCGCGGCCACCCAGGCCAATGTAGGGGACACGCCTTCCCTGGAGGGGAGCGTGGCAGAAGTATCGAAGGGGAGGGGAGCTCATTGGACCTGCGGCCTGCAGAAACGGTGGCATAGTGGTTAGCACTGTTGCCTCACAGCGCCAGGGACCCGGGTTCGAATCTGGCCTCGGGCGACTGTCTGTGTGGAGTTTGCACATTCTCCCCGTGTTTGCGTGGGTTTCCTCCGGGTGCTCCGGTTTCCTCCCACAGTCCAAAGATGTGCGGGTTAGGTTGATTGGCTATGATAAATTGACCCTTAGTGTTAGGGGGATTAAATACGTGGGGTTACGGGGATAGGGTGGGATATGTGTTGGTGTCGGGGTTATGGGGATCGGGTGGGATATGTGTCGGTGCAGGCTCGATGGGCCGAAATGGCCTCTATCTGCACTGTGGGGTTTCTGTGATTTCTGTGATCCAGAGGGGGGATGCATCGGAGGGGAGTCCAATTGCTGGGCCCAGCGGCGTCCAGCAATGCAGGAAGGGTCGGCCAGCTCGGCGGCCTTCTCCCCAGAGGGAGAGTCCGGCCTCCAGTCCGGAGATGGGCTTCGCCGAGGAGATGGAACGCCTCGAGGACTTGTCCGCGGACTCGGAGCGCTGGCACACGGAGCTCATGGCGGCAGTGGCACGGTTGCCTGAGGCCATCGAGTCCCTCTCTCGGAGTGTGACCGAGTTCGGGCCCTCAGAGGCCACCAGTCGGGCGGAATTCCGGGCAGATCAGGCAGCGAGTCGGGCAGAATTCGGGGCAGCTCTGGCAGCGAGTCGGGCGGAATTCGGGGCAGATCAGGCAGCGAGTCGGGCAGAATTCGGGGCAGCTCTGGCAGCGACTGGCCAGGTGATCAGTGGTGCCGTCCAGTCACTGGCTGCTCTGATGCGGTCAGTGAACAGGTCAACACGGGCACTCACTGCTGCCACACTCGCTGTGTCAGCCAGACATCGCCAGGGCACCCGGCGCGCTGCAGCAGCACAGCGGTCTGTCCCTCGGCAGATTGGTGCGCATGCTGCAGTGCTGGCCCGGGCGAGTGCCAGTGTCTCAGGCGACCAGCGAGCGCCTGCCATCCGCCAGCTTGCCCCCATTCCTCCAGCCGCCACTGCCACTCCCCCAGTGGAGCTGCCAGGAGCTGCTGCAGCGACTGATGCTGGCCAGCCACAGCTGCAGCATTCAACAGCTGCCCGCTCGACGGCCAGACCTCGACTAGGCCGGCCCCCAAGGGCATCTGCCGTCACGACATGTGCCCCTCAGGAGCCTGCCCCCAGCCTTGCAGCAGCCAATGGCCTTACTTTGAGGAGGAGCAGCAGGGCGGGCAGGGGCCACACAAAGATGGCCAAGGCATCGCCCTAGCGGGCCAAATAGTCGAATGTGTGGCCAGTTGTGTTTGTTTTTTGAGGCCGAGAATTGGATGTTTGTTTTTTGAAGGCCGATGATGTGATGTTTGTTTTTTACGAAGGCCGAGAATGACGGCCATTTTAGTTGCACTATTTTGTTAATCCTCTCCAGGTTGTGGGAGCGAGTAATGTGTTTGAGTGTTTTTTGGGGGTTTCGTCTGTTTTTGGTTTTCATGTGGGAAGGGACCTGAGTTTGAACAATAAAGCATTTTATTTATTAACATTGTCCATGTTTGATCTTTGAAGTGTTTGTTGCCTTAACCGGCTGAGGGCTTGCGGAATGGCTGCAATCATGTTCTTTCATTGGCACAAGCCATTCCCTGACAGGGGGCCTAGAAGTGACGTTCAATAAGCCGCTGACGGGCGGCCCTTGGACCTTGTGCCTCCCTCCTGGCCTGGTACTCCTCCTCCTCCTCCTCCTCATGCTCCTCCTGCTCCTCCTCCTGAGGTGGTGGTCCAACGTGAGGTGGCAGTGCCTGAGTCCTGCGGATAGCCAGGTTGTGCAGCATGCAGCAAACGACGACGAATTGGGAGACTCGATCCTGCGAATACTGGAGGGCTCCCCCGGAGCGATCGAGACAGCGGAACCGTTGCTTGAGGACGCCGATTGTTTGTTCTATGATGTTCCTAGTCGCTTGATGGCTCTCGTTGTATGCCTCTTCAGCAGGGGTCGTGGGCGCGCGGAGCGGGGTCATGAGCCAGGTACACAAAGGATAGCCTTTGTCCCCGATAAGCCATCCTCTTGGGGGAGGCTGTGCCTGGAACATGTCAGCCACAGTTGTCTGTCGCAGGATAAAGGCATCGTGGCTGCTGCCTGGAAAGCGGGCATTGACAGCTAGGATGCGCTGCCTGTGGTCACACACCAGCTGTACATTGAGGGAATGGTAGCCCTTCCGGTTGCGGTAATCCTCGGCATGCTCAAGAGGTGCCGGCAAAGCCACATGCGTGCAGTCAATGGCGCCCTGCACCATGGGGAAGCCCGCTATTCTTGCAAATCCCACTGCACGCTGCTGCTGCTTGTCCAGGGTCATGGGGAAGGAGATGAATTGATGTCTCCTTCTGAAAAGGGCTTCGGTCACCTGGCGGATGCAGCAATGCACGGCAAACTGGGAGATGTTAGCGATGTCCCCAGTAGCGGATTGGAAGGAGCCGGTGGCATAGAAGTTGAGAGCCACCGTCACCTTCACTGCCACCGACAGAGACGTCCTGCGCATCAGCTGAGCCTGCAGATCTCTCTGAAGCAGCCGGCAGATGTCTGCAACCACCTCCCTTCTGAATCGCAGCCTCCTAACACACATCGCGGCAGACATGGTCAGATAGGAGGTCTGCTGGCGGTATACCCTGGGTGGGTAAGGCCTCAGTTGGCGACGCCTGTTGCCCCCTCTGCGTCTAGCCAGGGCTGCCACTCTCTCACGGCGTCTGTAAGCCCTTCTGGCATAAGGCTGAAAGTCAGCGTTGCCACCCAATGCAGCCCCCATTATATGCTGGCAAACACTGAGCTCTCAATGAAGGCAAAGATAATTGCTAAGCTCTGGCCTGAGCCAAAAATATCTGTCCTAGTGTTGGTCCAAACCAGTAAGCTCTCCTCCTTGGTCTCTGTCCAAAAAACCGTTGCACAAGAGTGAATGCTGCAAAATGGCGGCCCTTTATAGTGCAGGGTAAGTGCCCTTTAATTAGCGCTCCCCGCGGCCCGGCTCGGCTGTGTACCGTTCCACTTCACAGTCGTTAGGGCCGCCCGGCGCACAATGGGCCGGCGCGAGTGAAGTTCAGGTTTGGGGCGCACAAAGGGCGTTGCACTAGTAAATGACGTCATGATCTGCGCGTGCAGCAGGGCGCGCGCTAAGACTTTGCGCCGGCGCTAAATGTGTACTGAAGTTGGGGCGAGGCGCAGATCGCGCTGCGCCCGGGCACTAAGCGCCTAGCGCACGAGATCTACTCCTCCTAAGGCGCTAACGGCTGGCGCGCCCAACTGAATTTCTAGGCCATTGAGTCCATAAATGGACCAGCGAAATCAATGTGTACCCGTTGCCATGGAGATGAGGGCCACTCCCATGGATGTAGCGGGGCCTGTGGTGGAGCGTTTTGGACCATCTGGCATCCTGTGCATCTCTTGGTCATATCCTCGATTTCTTTATCGATTCCCGGCCACCACACAAACGCCTTGGCTAGGCTCTTCATTTTTAGCCCTCCCAGATGACCCTCGTGAAGCTCATTGAGTACTCTATCTCTCAACTTGGGTGGAATTACCACTCGGGATCCACACATCAAGGTTCCCCGGCACACTGACAGCTGTTCCCTCCTTGGCGAGAATGCTGGCAACAGTGAGTCGCCATATGCTGGCCATCCCTTCACTGTCAAATCATAGACCCGAGAGAGTGTCGGGTCATTTTGGGTTTCCTTCTCAATACTTGTGTTTGTAACAGGCAAACATTCGACTATGGTCACATGGAATATCTCCACTGGGTCCACTGCAGGTGCTTCTTCCGCCGTAGGCAACGGTAGGCGCGACAGCCCATCAGCGTTTCCATGTTGTTTCGTACCTTTGTACTCTATGTCATACTGATGTGCTCCTAGAAAAAGTGACCATCTTTGCAGCCGTTGCGCCGTCATCACCGGAGCGCCCTTCTTTGGGTTAAAAATTGAGACCAGGGGTTGATGATCAGTCAGTAGGGTGAATTTCTGCCCGTGCAGATAGTGATTGAACTTCTTCTCCCCCCACACCAGGCTGAGGGCCTTCCTGTCAATCTGAGCGTAGTTACGCTTGGCTGAGGTTAGCGAGCGCGATGCAAAGGCTATTGGCCTCTCTGAACCGTCACGGAATTTGTGTGACAGCATCGCTCCAATGCCGTAAGGTGACGCATCACATGCCAACCGAATCGGTAGTGTTGGGTTGTAGTGGGCCAATACTTCTTTTGAAGTGATTTGACATTTACATTCCTGAAAGGCACGCTTACCCTCATCACTCCATTTCCATGTTACACCAGTTTGAAGGAGGGCGTTCAGTGGGTGCAGAATTGTAGATAAATTCGGCAAGAACTAATGGTAGTAGTTCACCAACCCGAGGAACGACCTCAGTTGCGACATATTTTCTGGTGCTGGCGCCTTGACTACAGCCTCAATCTTGTCCGGCGACTTATGCAACCCTTCCTCATCAATCATGTGGCCACAATACGAGATTTGTCTCCTGAAGAACTCGCATTTGGGACGGTTAGCTCGTAGCCCATATTCCTGCAATCTCGTGAGCACCTGTTCCAGGTTGGCAAGGTGTTCATTTTCATTTTCGCCCGTAACCAGGATGTCGTCCAAATAACACTGGGTCCCCGGGATCCCTTGCAGGACTTGTTCCATTGCCCTCTGCCACATAGCCGAGGCCGATGCTTCCCCAAATACCAGTCGATTGTACTGGTAAAGGCCTTTGTGAGTGTTTATCGTGAGGTATTTCCTAGATGCTTCTTCCACCTCCATTTGTAGATACGCTTGAGCCAGGTCAATCTTTGTAAAACATTTCCCTCCAGATAGTGAGGCGAAAATATCTTCTATCCACGGAAGCGGATACTGTACTGTGTGCAGGACTGGGTTCACAGTCACCTTGAGGTCCCCACAGATGCGAACCTTCCTTGGCTCCCCAGGCGTGTTGCTCAATGCTTTCTTCATTACAGGAATGATGGGTGTGGCCCACTCGCTCCAGTCCACCTTAGACAGCACCCCCGAACGCTCCAGACTCTTCAGTTCAGCTTCCACAGCTTGGCGTATCGCGTATGGCACCGGTCTGGCCTTGAAAAATTTTGGGGTTGCGTTATCCTCAATCTTTATGGTTGCCTTTACTCCTTTTAGAGTCCCAAGTCTGTAATGATCAATAACATGTCATTCTATAGTGGACACTAGGTGGAGCCGTAGAGCTGTGTCGAGCTGTATATAGATGTATGTATAAGACTACACTACCCAGCTGTATGTATATTAAGACTACATTACCCATGAGGCACTAGGCTACCCACAAGGCAGCAGTCAAGATGGAAGCCTCTACAGATACTGTACCTAGTCCACATGTGCTCAATAAAGTAACTGGCAAAAGCTAGCTGTGTTCATAATAAGAATGTCTATTTATTAAAGAACATAAGATGGTACCAGGAGTGGGGTGAAGATCTGCTGAAAATTGTGAAAAGCGACATGGAGAATTTGAAGCCACCAGAGCATTTGAATCTCGAGGGAAATGTCGACTACAATTGGCGGATTTTTAAACAACAATTCGAACTCTACATTGCAGCCATCGGATTCGGTACGAAGCCAGACGCAAGGAAGATAGCGTTGCTGCTTACGGTTGCAGGCCCACAGGCAATAGAGGTATTTAATACATTTGTATTTAATCCAGAGGGGAACAGAGAAAAATTAGAAGATGTGCTAAAAAAATTTGATGTACATTGCTCTCCCAAAAAGAATGAGACCTATGAAAGATACATCTTCTGTTCTCGGACACAGCAGCAAAATGAGACTTTTGATAGCTTTATAACTGATCTGAAACTGAAAGCACAGACATGTAATTTCTCTGAGCTCAAAGCATCCATGATTCGTGACCAGATTGTGTTTGGTATTCATGATAAAAAAAAGTCAGGGAACGTCTGTTGAGAGAAACCGAACTAAATTTGGAAAATGCGGTGAAAATATGCCAAGCCAGCGAGCTAGCTCGAAAGCACGTGAAGACTTTCAGTGAAATCAATAATGATGCGATTGTAATGAGTGATAATGCTGCTGTTGGTGCTGTGTCCTATAAGGGGAAGAAACATGGGCAGAACAGAAATGAAAAGCAATCGGAGGATGAAATTTTTAATTGTAAACGCTGTGGTTACAAACACCAGTTAAGACAATGCCCAGCGTTTGGAAAAATGTGCACAAAGTGTAATGGAAAGAATCACTTTGCCAAACAATGCTTTTCAAAAGTAAAAACAACGAAAGGGCAACAAGTTAATGTGATTGAGGACACTGATTTAAGTGAGACATTTTTTGTAGGAATGGTGTCATGTGACGATATCAAAAAAGATACAGAAAATGTGCAGCCCTCAGAAATGGACAATGCTGAACATAAAGTCAATGCAGTAAAAGTGGACAAATGGATGATCCCACTGCAGATAAATGGAGCATTAGTTACATTGAAACTGGACACTGGGGCAAAAGCAAACTTAATCAGTATGAGTGACATAAAAAATATGAAAGAAAAGCCCAAAATACAGAAAAAGTCAGTACTACTGAAGAGCTATAATGGACAGAAAATAGATAGCTTAGGTGTATGCAGACTTAAAGTGACAGTCAAAGACAAAGTGCATCATCTCATGTTTTCTGTTGTGGCTGAAAGACTTGATTCGATACTGGATGACAAAGCTTGTGAAGCCTTAGAACTGGTCAAGAGAATCTACTGTATAAACTGTGCCATAAGCAGACCAGATGACTCAGGTGATGAAGCAGAGAGCCCATCAAGGATGAAAAGGCCAAAGGGTATCCATGTCTTCAAAAAGCCTAGTTTCTCCAAGAAGAAAGAAAAATACTTTAAGGTCAAAGAGAAGCCAAAGGAAGAAAAGCACAAAGAGGAAAAACACAAGGAGAAAAATTCCAAAGATATAGCCGCAGCAGATGTTGTTAAGCAGTGGAAAAAGAAAAAGAAAAAGAAGAAGCCTGCACCAGAGCAGGAAGCAGTTCCGGTGGATACTCCTTCTTCCCTCAGGCCAATCTTTGGTGTTCCATTAGCCG
This sequence comes from Somniosus microcephalus, assembly GCF_052327205.1. Lineage (NCBI taxonomy): Eukaryota > Metazoa > Chordata > Chondrichthyes > Squaliformes > Somniosidae > Somniosus > Somniosus microcephalus. The sequence goes on along the minus strand of NC_141004.1, from coordinate 70,720,898 downwards.
AGGCTGCTGAGAGGACTATGCTGTATGATGGGATCCAGCTGCCAGCAGTTTTTCGAGAGTGCATTGACTACATTGAGAGTTATGGCATGAAAAGTGAAGGAAACACTGAAACCCTCTCCAAGCAAAGATTGCAAGGAGACCTCGATCTATACAAGAGCAGATTGATGACAATGCCGCAACTGCATCTTGTCATTCACCACCAGAACAATCTCATGAAGACACATCAGACTTACCCGTGTTGAGAAGATCCACACGTGAAGTAAAAGAGCCTGATAGACTTAATCTTTGAGTACAATGTAAAGCTTTGAAAATGTGTTGACTGTTTTCAAAATGTTTAAGTTTATAGAGCACTAACAAAAGTGTTACTGATATTATCTTTATTGTTTTCTTGAAAGTTGATTGATATTGATTTTGTTAAACCTCAAAGAAAGGGGGATGTAATGATCAATAACATGTCATTCTATAGTGGACACTAGGTGGAGCCGTAGAGCTGTGTAGAGCTGTATATAGCTGTATGTATAAGACTACACTACCCAGCTGTATGTATATTAAGACTACATTACCCATGAGGCACTAGGCTACCCACAAGGCAGCAGTCAAGATGGAAGCCTCTACAGATACTGTACCTAGTCCACATGTGCTCAATAAAGTAACTAGCAAAAGCTAGCTGTGTTCATAATAAGAATGTCTATTTATTAATGAACATAAGAAAGTCCTTGTTGGAACACCTCTTCCGCGTCAGACAGAATTTGTGACAGACGTCCAGGTGCGACGTCATCATCTTTTTTGTCAGTCACAGTTAGTGCCAGAATGGAATGCCAATCCAATTGTAGTCTTCGGATCCATTCACGCCCCAATAATGGTGGCCCTCCATCTCGTAGTATATACATATATAGTTTCTGTGTTTCCTTTCCGTTATATTCAACTGGCACCCTTATTTTTCCTCTGGGGTAGACCTTTTGCCCCGTGTATGTCTTCAATACAATGGACGTGTCCTTTAAGGGTATGTGTGAGAATAGCCGCTCATAGTCTCGTCGATTCATGACAGTTAGGGCTGATCCTGTGTCCAATTCCATCTTCACTGGGGACCCTGCTATCATGAGGGTGACCCAAATGGTTCGGTGATCTTCTTTTGCGATCACGTTGTGTAACTTTAAACAACTTAGTCGCCTGCTCCCAGAGTCCTTATCACTCTCCTGATCTTCTGAACTACTATCTGTCAGTTTCTTTACTTTCCTGTACTGTTCCTTAGTAGTTCTTGTCATGTTGGTCTTCTTTCCCGACCTGCAGACTCTTGCTATATGTCCCATTTTCCCGCATTGCCTGCATATTTTGTCTTTAAACCAGCAGTCCTTCTGCTCATGGGTTGTTCTGCTGCAGCGATCGCACTTTTCGGCTCCATACGCCATTTCGTTAGCGCTGTATTCTTGTGGTTTCTGTTGTATTTCCGCAGCTCCCCGTGCTGCTGCTTCGTAGGATACTGCCACGTTAAAAGCCTGTTCTAGCGTCAGGTCCTTTTTTGAAAGTAGTCGTTTCTGGGTTCCTTCACTCTGGAGCCCGCAGACAAACTTATCCCGTAAGGTGTCTGCCAGTCCTGCTCCGAATTGGCAGTGCTTCGATAACTTGCGTAGTTCCGTAAGATAGTCAGCATTGCTCTCATCTTTGTGCTGGTTTCTTTTATGGAACTTGAATCTTTCTGCTATCAGCAGTGGTGTAGGGCTTAGATGTTCCTGTAAGATATGAACAGTCTCCTCAAAACTTTTCTCCATTGGTTTAGCTGGGGTAATTAAATTCCGCAATAGGCCGTACGTACTCGCACCCATCAGATTTAATAATACCGATGCCCTCTTTCCATCAGCCACCTCATTTGCCTTGCAGTACGCTTCAATTCTTTCCACATACGTGGTCCAGTCTTCTACCTCATTGTCGAAAGCAGTGATACTGCCACTTTTCGGCATCTTGGCCGATTTAAAATGGCGCCTCCCGCGCTTTTGCTTCTTCCACAATGGAATAAAATGGCGCCTCCTGTGCTTTTGCTTCTTCCCCAACGGGATAAAATGGCGCCTCCCGTGCTTTTGCTTCTTCCCCTTACTGCCATGCTGCTCCTAGCATTCTACGGGGTAATGGTGGCGATCCGCAGCTTCGGCGCGTCTCGCTTTCCTTCCCCCCCCGTTTAGTTTCTCTCCGCTGTCCTGTTCTCGAGCACCGACCGCGCCCTGTGCGCTCCACCCTCTCTCTCTTGTTTTCTTTTCCCGGCGACGCTGCGCGGCCCGATTTGTAGAGCCGCTCGATCGAGCTTGAGCCCGCCGCAGTCCGGAAGGGTCAGCGCGCTACCTGCTATCAGCACGATTCGCTGGAACCACAGTCTCTCCCGCAATTCTCCAAACACCAAAGGATTCTTTGGGTGGTTGCCCTCGGTCAACGCCCGTTGCTCAGACTACGACCTTCCAGGACCTTCCATTCAGGCGAGATCCCCGTGAGATGATGCCACACTGCAGGTGAGTTCGAATTTACTCGTCGCCACTGTAAAGTCCGCGCCTCAATAATACACGGACTTCGGGAGAACAGTTTAACAGGTACTTTACTGAACAAGAGGCAGCTTGAAACTGAAACTACAGAAGCCTGCTAGGGCCTTTTATACAGGGGTGGTCACTGCCGGTACTGCAGTCTAAGACCAGTTATTCCTTTAAAGGGACATACACAACAAAAACCACCGGAGTTCATGATCTAGTTCACCAAGGCCTCATAGATTCAAATCCCACCACGGCAGCTGGGGAATTTACATTCAGTTAATTAAATAAATCTGGAGTAAAAAGCTAGTAGCAGTAATGGTGACCATGAAACTATCGGATTGTCGTAAAAACCCATCTGGCTCACTCATGTCCTTTAGGGAAGGAAATCTGCCGTCCTTACCCGGTCTGGCCGACATGTGACTCCAGACCCACAGCAATGTGGTTGACTCTTAACTGCCCTCTGAAATGGCCTAGCGAGACACTCAGTTGTAACAAACCGATACGAAACACAATAATAAGAATGAAACTGGACAGACCACCCGGCATTGACCTTGGCACCGGATACAGACACAACAACGGCACAGTCGGCCCTGCAATGTCCTCCTCACCATCATCTGGGGACTTGTCTGTGGGACAGCTCTCCCAATTTTGGCACTAGTCAAGCAACAGCCAGACATAGTCATACTCACAGAATCATACCTTTCAGCCAATGTCCCAAACTCCTTCATCACCATCCCTGGGTATGTCCTGTTCCAATGGCAGGACAGACCCACCAAGGGTGGCAGCACAGTGGTACATAGTAGGGAAGCAGTGGCCTGGGTGTCCTCAACATTGACACCGGACCCCATGAAGCCTCATGGCTTCAGGTCAAACATGGGCAAGGAAACCTCCTGCTGATTACCACCTACCGCCCTCCCTCAGCTGATGAATCAGTATTCCTCCATGTTGAACACCACTTGGAAGAAGCACTGAGAGTAGCAAGGACACAGAATGTACTCTGGGTGGGAGACTTCAAGGTCCATCACCAAGAGTGGCTTGGTAGCACCACTACTGACCGAGCTGGCCGAGTCCTGAAGGACATAGCTGCCAGTCTGGGCCTGAGACAGGTGGTGAGAGAACCAACACGTTGGAAAAACCTACTTAACCTCGTCCTCACCAATCTACCTGTCGCAAATGCATCTATCCATGACAGTATTGGTAGCAGTGACAACCGCACAGTCATTGTGGAGATGAAGTCCCATCTTTACACTGAGGACACCCTGCAGCGTGTTGTGTGGCACTACCACCGTGCTAAATGGGATAAATTCAGAACAGATCTAGCAGCTCAAAACTGGGCATCCATGAGGCGCTGTGGGCTGTTAGCAGCAGCAGAATTGTATTCCACCACAGGAGCAGCACCAGGCGTACCTAAAAATGAGGTGCCAACCTGGGGAAGCTGCAACACAGGACTACATGCATGCCAAAAAGCAGAAGCAGCATGCTATAGACAGGGCTAAGCGACCCCACAATCAATGGATCAGGTCAAAGCTTTGCAGTCCTGCCACATCCAGTCGTGAATGGTGGTGGACCATTAAACAACTAACGGGAGGAGGAGGCTCCATGAATATCCCCATCCTCAATGACAGTGGGGCCCAGCATGTGAGTGTAAAAGACAAGGCTGAAGCATTTGCAACCATCTTCAGCCAGAAGTGCCGAGTGGATGATCCATCTTGGCCTTCTCCCGAGGTCCCCACCATCACAGAAGCCAGTCTTCTGCCAATTCGATTCACTCCACATTGTCGGATAGATGCCAGTGTTGCAGCTGTACTGGTACAACTTGGCTAGAGGCGCGGTTAGTTCTGGAGCACAAGTCTTCAGCACTAAAGCTGGGATATTGTCGGGGCCCATAGCCTTTGCCGTATCCAGTGCGCTCAGCCGTTTATTGATATCACGTGGAGTGAATCGAATTGGCTGAAGACTGATCCTCCTGGCCCACAAGCAGTGCTGTAACAGTACGTACCTTTTCCCTGAAGCTTTACTTGCTACACTTCAGCTGCTGGGTTCCCCGAGGCCTGGGAAACCCATCTGGCCAGGGTGAAAGCGGGAAAGCAATTTAAATCAAAGGCTGCCTGCCTCATTAAAATATTTAATTGCCAACCTGCCTCCTGGGAACGGGTTGGCTGCCCACCCCTTGTCCCACCTCCGTTTAACTCACAAGTAAACACGTTGGAGACAGGTTTGATTTTTTAATTTTTTTTAGCATCTCAGCCGACTCCAACACACCCGTTTGTGGGGATTAAAATTCACTCCACACTGTCTCAGATCATTCATAAACTGGCCACTCAAACAAGATACCAAAGTACTGCTGTAAACTGTGAAACTTAGTACACCAAGGGGAGAGGTTTCACAAGAGAAGGGAAAAAAATAAATGAATACAAGAGAGGTTGGAAATGATGCAACCCAACGTCATCCAGACCAGGTAGGGTACGTCCCAATCATTCAAACTACAACCTGACCCCAGACCACAGCCCAATCCTTCCAATCACAATCTGACCCCAGACCACCGCACAATCGTTCAAACCACAACCTGACCCCAGACCACAGCCCAATCCTTCAAACCACAACCTGACCCCAGACCACAGCCCAATCCTTCAAACCACAACCTGACCCCAGACCACAGCCCAATCCTTCAAACCACAACCTGACCCCAGACCACAGCCCAATCCTTCAAACCACAACCTGACCCCAGACGACAGCCCTAACGTTCAAACCACAACCTGACCCAAGGCCACAGCCCAATCGTTCAAACTACAACCTGACCCCAGACCACAGCCCAGTCCTTCCAATCACAATCTGACCCCAGACCACCGCACAATCGTTCAAACCACAACCTGACCCCAGACCACAGCCCAATCCTTCAAACCACAACCTGACCCCAGACCACAGCCCAATCCTTCAAACCACAACCTAACCCAAGGTCACAGCCCAATCGTTCAAACTACAACCTGACCCCAGACCACAGCCCAGTCCTTCCAATCACAATCTGACCCCAGACCACAGCCCAATCCTTCAAACCACAACCTGACCCAAGGCCACAGCCCAATAGTTCAAACTGCAACCTGACCCGAGACCACAGCCCAGTCCTTCCAAGCACAATCTGACCCCAGACCACAGCCCTATCCTTCAAACCACAAACTGACACCAGACCACAGCCCTGTCGTTCAAACCACAACCTGACCCCAGACCACAGCCCAATCCTTCAAACCACAACCTCACCCCAGGCCACCGCCCTATCGTTCAAACCACAACCTGACCCCAGACCACAGCCCAATCCTTCAAACCACAACCTGACCCCAGACCACAGCCCAATCCTTCAAACCACAACCTCACCCCAGGCCACAGCCCTATCGTTCAAACCACAACCTGACCCCAGACCACAGCCCTATCCTTCAAACCACAACCTGACCGAAGACCACAGCCCAATCCTTCAAACCACAACCTGACCCAAGACCACAGCCCAATCCTTCAAACCACAACCTGACCCCAGACCACAGCCCTATCCTTCAAACCACAACCTGACTCCAGACCACAGCCCAGTCCTTCCAATCACAACCTGACCCCAGACCACAGCCCAATCGTTCAAACCACAGCCTGACCCCAGAACACCGCCCAATCCTTCAAACCACAACCTGACCCCAGACCACAGCCCAGTCCTTCCAATCACAACCTGACCCCAGACCACAGCCCAATCCTTCAAACCACAACCTGACCCCAGACCACAGCCCAATCCTTCAAACCACAACCTGACCCCAGACCACAGCCCAATCCTTCAAACCACAACCTGACCCCAGACCACAGCCCAATCCTTCAAACTATACCCAGACACTAGGCCACACCCCAAACAATCAAACCACATAGGGTATATCTAATTAGTGCAATTCACAGGGTGGGTGTATCTAATTTGGATATTCACAGGGTGGGTATATCTAATTTGGGGTATTCACAGGGTGGGTTTATCTAATTTGGAAATTCACAGGGTGGGTATATCTAATTTGGAAATTCAAAGGGTGGGTATATCTAATTTGGATATTCACAGGGTGGGTGTATCTAATTTGGGGTATTCACAGGGTGGGTATATCTAATTTGGATATACACAGGGTGGGTATATCTAATTTGGGATAGTCACAGGGTGGGTATATCTAATTTGGGATATTCACAGGGTGGGTATATCTAATTTGAGATATTCACAGGGTGGGTATATTTAATTTGGATATTCACAGGGTGGGTATATCAAATTTGGATATTCACAGGGTGGGTATATCTAACTTGGGATATTCACAGGGTGGGTATATCTAATTTGGATATTCACAGGGTGGGTATATCTAATTTGGGATATTTACAGGGTGGGTATATCTAATTTGGGGTATTCACAGGGAGGGTATATCTAATTTGGGGTATTCACAGGGTGGGTATATCTAATTAGGGATATTTACAGGGTGGGTATATCTAATTTGGGGTATTCACAGGGTGGGTATATCTAATTTGGATATTCACAGGGTGGGTATATCTAATTTGGGATATTCACAGGGTGGGTATATCTAATTAGGGATATTTACAGGGTGGGTATATCTAATTTGGGGTATTCACAGGGTGGGTATATCTAATTTGGATATTCACAGGGTGGGTATATCTAATTTGGTATATTCACAGGGTGGGTATATTTAATTTGGATATTCACAGGGTGGGTATATCTAATTTGGGATATTTACAGGGTGGGTATATCTAATTAGGGATATTCACAGGGTGGATGGCCTAGAAATTCAGTGGGCTGCGCCACCAGTTTGCGCCCAAAGAGGGCACTCAGTGGCTTTAGCGCCACTGGCCATACCTCCCGTGATATTTAGCGGGGCGCTAATGGCGGCGTTAGCCTGTAGCGCTGCGCCGCCACCGATGACGTCATCGGTGTGCGCAGTGCCCCACTCCCGCCCCGATGACAATATTTGGTCGCGCCCGCCTCTTTAACGCCGGTCGCAAATCGCGACCGGTTCACAGGGCCTACCTGTGGCGGTAGTGGCGCTAGTTAAGGTGGAGGTGCGGGGCGGCCGCTTTTTCGGCGGCTGCCTGCCAGCACCTCCGTCCCTGGCCCCCTAAAGCCCCCCCCCGCCACCGCGACATTGCCGGCTGTTTCCCGAGAGCCCGGCACTTCTCCTTGGTGCCGGGCTCATTTGCCGACACTCGCGAGCGGGGATCGCGCTGTTGCAGGCACCTCCCCCTTAACAGTGGGAGGAAGGCCTGCAGTACCGCAGCGTGCCGTCCCGCAGCGTGTGGCGCTGCGGCCCTTAGCGCGCCGATATTCAGGGTGAGCGCCCCAAGCGGGGCGCGGGGAGCCTCGAGTAGCGGCCCGCTTCCGTTTGGGGCGCAGAAACTGAATATCGGGATGGCGCAAGTGGCACCGCTCTCAGCGGTAATTCCGGCACCCAGGCGAGCTTGGCGCCCAAAACGGCGCCCAACTGAATTTTTAGCCCGATATGTCTAATTTGGTATATTCACAGGATGGGTATGTCTAATTTGGATATTCACACGGTGCGTACATCTAATTTGGGGTATTCACAGGGTGGGTATATCTAATTTGGGGTATTCACAGGGTGGGTATATCTAATTTGGGATATTCACAGGGTGGGTATATCTAAGTTGGATATTCACAGGGTGGGTATATCTAAGTTGGATATTCACAGGGTGGGTATATCTAATTTGGGGTATTCACAGGGTGGGTATATCTAAGTTGGGGTATTCACAGGGTGGGTATATCTAATTTGGGATATTCACAGGGTGGGTATATCTAAGTTGGATATTCACAGGGTGCGTATATCTAATTTGGGGTATTCACAGGGTGGGTATATCTAAGTTGGATATTCACAGGGTGGGTATGTCTAAGTTGGATATTCACAGGGTGCGTATATCTAATTTGGGGTATTCACAGGGTGGGTATATCTAAGTTGGATATTCACAGGGTGGGTATGTCTAAGTTGGATATTCACAGGGTGCGTATATCTAATTTGGGGTATTCACAGGGTGGGTATATCTAAGTTGGATATTCACAGGGTGGGTGTATCTAATTTGGATATTCACAGGGTGCGTATATCTAATTTGGATATTCACAGGGTGGGTATATCTAATGTGTGGTATTCACAGGGTGGGTATATCTAATTTGGATATTCACCGGGTGGGTATATCTAATTTGGATATTCACAGGGTGGGTATATCTGATTTGGGATATTGACAGGGTGGATATATATAATTTGGGATATTCACAGGGTGGGTATATCTAATTAGGGATATTCACAGGGTGGGTATATCTAATTTGGGGTATTCACAGGGTGGGTATATCAAATTTGGATATTTACAGGGTGGGTATATCTAATTTGGGGTATTCACAGGGTGGGTATATCTAATTTGGGGTATTCACAGGGTGGGTATATCTAATTTGGGGTATTCACAGGGTGGGTATATCTAACTTGGGGTATTCACAGGGTGGGTATATCTAATTTGGGGTATTCACAGGGTGGGTATATCTAATTTGGGGTATTCACAGGGTGGGTATATCTAATTTGGGGTATTCACAGGGTGGGTATATCTAATTTGGGGTATTCACAGGGTGGGTATATCTAATTTGGGGTATTCACAGGGTGGGTATATCTAATTTGGATATTCACAGGGTGGGTATATCTAATTTGGGGTATTCACAGGGTGGGTATATCTAACTTGGTATATTCACAGGGTGGGTATATCTAATTTGGGATATTCACAGGGTGGGTATATCTAATTTGGGATATTTACAGGGTGGGTATATCTAATTTGGGGTATTCACAGGGTGGGTATATCTAATTAGGGATATTCGCAGGGTGGATGGCCTAGAAATTCAGTGGGCTGCGCCACCAGTTTGCGCCCAAAGAGGGCACTCAGTGGCTTTAGCGCCACTGGCCACACCTCCCGCGATATTTAGCGGGGCGCTAATGGCGGCGTTAGCCTGTAGCGCTGCGCCGCCACCGATGACGTCATCGGTGTGCGCAGCGCCCCACTCCCGCCCCGATGACCATATTTGGTCGGTCCCGCCTCTTTAACGCCGGTCGCAAATCGCGACCGGTTCACAGGGCCTACCTGTGGCGGTAGTGGCGCTAGTTAAGGTGGAGGTGCGGGGCGGCCGCTTTTTCGGCGGCTGCCTGCCAGCACCTCCGTCCCTGGCCTCCTAAAGCCCCCCCCCGCCACCGCGACATTGCCGGCTGTTTCCTGAGAGCCCGGCACTTCTCCTTGGTGCCGGGCTCATTTGCCGGCACTCGCGAGCGGGGATCGCGCTGTTGCAGGCACCTCCCCCTTAACAGTGGGAGGAAGGCCTGCAGTACCGCAGCGTGCCGTGCCGCAGCGTGCGGCGCTGCGGCCCTTAGCGCGCCGATATTCAGGGTGAGCGCCCCAAGCGGGGCGCGGGGAGACACGAGTAGCGGCCCGCTTCGGTTTGGGGCGCAGAAACTGAATATCGGGATGGCGCAAGTGGCTCTGCTCGCAGCGGTGATTCCGGCGCCCAGGCGAGCTTGGCGCCCCAAACGGCGCCCAACTGAATTTTTAGCCCGATATGTCTAATTTGGTATATTCACAGGATGTCTAATTTGGATATTCACACGGTGCGTATATCTAATTTGGATATTCACAGGGTGCGTATATCTAATTTGGGGTATTCACCGGGTGGGTATATCTAATTTGGATATTCACAGGGTGGGTATATCTAATTTGGAATGTCACAGGGGGCGTATATCTAATTTGGGGTATTCACAGGGTGGGTATATCTAATGTGGATATTCACAGGGTGGGTGTATCTAATTTGGATATTCACAGGGTGGGTATATCTAATTTGGGAGATTCACAGGGTGGGTATATCTAAGTTGGATATTCACAGGGTGGGTGTATCTAATTTGGGATATTCACAGGCTGTGTATATCTAATTTGGATATAGACAGGGTGGGTATATCTAATTTGGAATGTCACAGGGTGCGTATATCTAATTTGGATATTCACAAGGTGGGTATATATAATTTTGATATTCACAGGGTGGGTGTATCTAATTTGGATATTCACAGGGTGGGTATATCTAACTTGGGGTATTCACAGGGTGGGTATATCTAATTTGGGGTATTCACAGGGTGGGTATATCTAATTTGGGGTATTCACAGGGTGGGTATATCTAATTTGGGGTATTCACAGGGTGGGTATATCTAATTTGGATATTCACAGGGTGGGTATATCTAATTTGGGGTATTCACAGGGTGGGTATATCTAACTTGGTATATTCACAGGGTGGGTATATCTAATTTGGGATATTCACAGGGTGGGTATATCTAATTTGGGATATTTACAGGGTGGGTATATCTAATTTGGGGTATTCACAGGGTGGGTATATCTAATTAGGGATATTCGCAGGGTGGATGGCCTAGAAATTCAGTGGGCTGCGCCACCAGTTTGCGCCCAAAGAGGGCACTCAGTGGCTTTAGCGCCACTGGCCACACCTCCCGCGATATTTAGCGGGGCGCTAATGGCGGCGTTAGCCTGTAGCGCTGCGCCGCCACCGATGACGTCATCGGTGTGCGCAGCGCCCCACTCCCGCCCCGATGACCATATTTGGTCGGTCCCGCCTCTTTAACGCCGGTCGCAAATCGCGACCGGTTCACAGGGCCTACCTGTGGCGGTAGTGGCGCTAGTTAAGGTGGAGGTGCGGGGCGGCCGCTTTTTCGGCGGCTGCCTGCCAGCACCTCCGTCCCTGGCCTCCTAAAGCCCCCCCCCCGCCACCGCGACATTGCCGGCTGTTTCCTGAGAGCCCGGCACTTCTCCTTGGTGCCGGGCTCATTTGCCGGCACTCGCGAGCGGGGATCGCGCTGTTGCAGGCACCTCCCCCTTAACAGTGGGAGGAAGGCCTGCAGTACCGCAGCGTGCCGTGCCGCAGCGTGCGGCGCTGCGGCCCTTAGCGCGCCGATATTCAGGGTGAGCGCCCCAAGCGGGGCGCGGGGAGACACGAGTAGCGGCCCGCTTCGGTTTGGGGCGCAGAAACTGAATATCGGGATGGCGCAAGTGGCTCTGCTCGCAGCGGTGATTCCGGCGCCCAGGCGAGCTTGGCGCCCCAAACGGCGCCCAACTGAATTTTTAGCCCGATATGTCTAATTTGGTATATTCACAGGATGTCTAATTTGGATATTCACACGGTGCGTATATCTAATTTGGATATTCACAGGGTGCGTATATCTAATTTGGGGTATTCACCGGGTGGGTATATCTAATTTGGATATTCACAGGGTGGGTATATCTAATTTGGAATGTCACAGGGGGCGTATATCTAATTTGGGGTATTCACAGGGTGGGTATATCTAATGTGGATATTCACAGGGTGGGTGTATCTAATTTGGATATTCACAGGGTGGGTATATCTAATTTGGGAGATTCACAGGGTGGGTATATCTAAGTTGGATATTCACAGGGTGGGTGTATCTAATTTGGGATATTCACAGGCTGTGTATATCTAATTTGGATATAGACAGGGTGGGTATATCTAATTTGGAATGTCACAGGGTGCGTATATCTAATTTGGATATTCACAAGGTGGGTATATATAATTTTGATATTCACAGGGTGGGTGTATCTAATTTGGATATTCACAGGGTGGGTATATCTAACTTGGGGTATTCACAGGGTGGGTATATCTAATTTGGATATTCACAGGGTGGGTATATCTAATTTGGATATTCACAGGGTGGGTATATCTAATTTGGGATATTCACAGGGTGGGTATATCTAATTCGGGATATTCACAGGGTGGGTATAACTAATTTGAGATATTCACAGGGTGGGTATATCTAATTTGGATATTCACAGGGTGGGTATATCTAGTTTGGATATTCACAGGGTGGATATTTCTAATTGGCTATATTCACAGGGTGGGTGTATCTAATTTGGATATTCACAGGGTGGGTATATCTAATTTGGGGTATTCACAGGGTGGGTATATCTAATTTGGATATACACAGGGTGGGTATATCTAATTTGGATATTCACAGGGTGGGTGCATCTAATGTGGATATTCACAGGGTGGGTGTATCTAATTTGGATATTCACAGGGTGGGTGTATCTAATTTGAATATTCACAGTGTGGGTATATCTAATTTGGGAGATTCACAGGGTGGTTATATCTAAGTTGGATATTCACAGGCTGGGTATATCTAATTTGGATATTCACAGGGTGGATATTTCTAATTGGCTATATTCACAGGGTGGGCATATCTAATTTGGGATATTGACAGGGTGGGTATATCAAATTTGGGATATTCACAGTGTGGGTATATCTAATTTGGGATATTCACAGGGTGGGTATATTTAATTTGGATATTCACAGGGTGGGTATATCAATTATTGGATTTTCAGGGTGGGTATATCTAATTTGGATATTCACAGGGTGGGTATATCTAACTTGGATATTCACAGGGTGGGTATATCTAATTTGGGATATTCACAGGGTGGGTATATCTAATTTGGGATATTCACAGGGAGGGTATATCTAATTTGGGATATTCACAGGGTGGGTATATCTAACTTGGATATTCACAGGGTGGGTATATCTAATTTGGGATATTCACAGGGTGGGTATATCTAATTTGGGATATTCACAGGGAGGGTATATCTAATTTGGGATATTCACAGGGTGGGTATATCTAATTTGGATTTTCACAGGGTGGGTATATCTAATTTGGATATTCACAGGGTGGGTATATCTAATTTAGCTTATTCACAGGGAGGGTATATCTAATTTGGGATATTCACAGGGAGGGTATATCTAATTTGGGATATTCACAGGGTGGGTATATCTAATTTGGGATATTCACAGGGTGGGTATATCTAATTTGGGATATTCACAGGGAGGGTATATCTAATTTGGGATATTTACAGGGTGGGTGTATCTAATTTGGGATATTCACAGGGAGGGTATATCTAATTTGGGATATTCACAGGGTGGGTATATCTAATTTGGGATATTCACAGGGAGGGTACATCTAATTTGGATATTCACAGGGTGGGTATATCTAATTTGGATATTCACAGGGTGGGTATATCTAATTTGGGGTATTCACAGGGTGGGTATATCTAATTTGGGATATTTACAGGGTGGGTATATCTAATTTGGGGTATTCACAGGGTGGGTATATCTAATTTGGATATTCACAGGGTGGGTATATCTAACTTGGGGTATTCACAGGGTGGGTATATCTAATTTGGATATTCACAGGGTGGGTATATCTAATTTGGATATTCACAGGGTGGGTATATCTAATTTGGGATATTCACAGGGTGGGTATATCTAATTCGGGATATTCACAGGGTGGGTATAACTAATTTGAGATATTCACAGGGTGGGTATATCTAATTTGGATATTCACAGGGTGGGTATATCTAGTTTGGATATTCACAGGGTGGATATTTCTAATTGGCTATATTCACAGGGTGGGTATATCTAATTTGGATATTCACAGGGTGGGTATATCTAATTTGGGGTATTCACAGGGTGGGTATATCTAATTTGGATATACACAGGGTGGGTATATCTAATTTGGATATTCACAGGGTGGGTGCATCTAATGTGGATATTCACAGGGTGGGTGTATCTAATTTGGATATTCACAGGGTGGGTGTATCTAATTTGAATATTCACAGTGTGGGTATATCTAATTTGGGAGATTCACAGGGTGGTTATATCTAATTGGCTATATTCACAGGGTGGGCATATCTAATTTGGGATATTGACAGGGTGGGTATATCAAATTTGGGATATTCACAGTGTGGGTATATCTAATTTGGGATATTCACAGGGTGGGTATATTTAATTTGGATATTCACAGGGTGGGTATATCAATTATTGGATTTTCAGGGTGGGTATATCTAATTTGGATATTCACAGGGTGGGTATATCTAACTTGGATATTCACAGGGTGGGTATATCTAATTTGGGATATTCACAGGGAGGGTATATCTAATTTGGGATATTCACAGGGTGGGTATATCTAACTTGGATATTCACAGGGTGGGTATATCTAATTTGGGATATTCACAGGGTGGGTATATCTAATTTGGGATATTCACAGGGTGGGTATATCTAATTTGGATTTTCACAGGGTGGGTATATCTAATTTGGATATTCACAGGGTGGGTATATCTAATTTAGCTTATTCACAGGGAGGGTATATCTAATTTGGGATATTCACAGGGTGGGTATATCTAATTTGGGATATTCACAGGGAGGGTATATCTAATTTGGGATATTCACAGGGTGGGTATATCTAATTTGGGATATTCACAGGGTGGGTATATCTAATTTGGGATATTTACAGGGTGGGTGTATCTAATTTGGGATATTCACAGGGAGGGTATATCTAATTTGGGATATTCACAGGGAGGGTATATCTAATTTGGGATATTCACAGGATGGGTATATCTAATTTGGATTTTCACAGGGTGGGTATATCTAATTTGGATATTCACAGGGTGGGTATATCTAATTTAGCTTATTCACAGGGAGGGTATATCTAATTTGGGATATTCACAGGGTGGGTATATCTAATTTGGGATATTCACAGGGAGGGTATATCTAATTTGGGATATTCACAGGGTGGGTATATCTAATTTGGGATATTCACAGGGTGGGTATATCTAATTTGGGATATTTACAGGGTGGGTGTATCTAATTTGGGATATTCACAGGGAGGGTATATCTAATTTGGGATATTCACAGGGTGGGTATATCTAATTTGGGATATTCACAGGGAGGGTACATCTAATTTGGATATTCACAGGGTGGGTATATCTAATTTGGATATTCACAGGGTGGGTATATCTAATTTGGGGTATTCACAGGGTGGGTATATCTAATTTGGGATATTTACAGGGTGGGTATATCTAATTTGGGATATTCACAGGGTGGGTATATCTAATTTGGGATATTTACAGGGTGGGTATATCTAATTTGGGATATTTACAGGGTGGGTATATCTAATTTGGATATTCACAGGGTGGGTATATCTAATTTGGGGTATTCACAGGGTGGGTATATCTAATTAGGGATATTCACAGGGTGGATGGCCTAGAAATTCAGTGGCCTGCGCCACCAGTTTGCGCCCAAAGAGGGCACTCAGTGGCTTTAGCGCCACTGGCCACACCTCCCGCGATATTTAGCGGGGCGCTAATGGCGGCGTTAGCCTGTAGCGCTGCGCCGCCACCGATGATTTCATCGGTGTGCGCAGCGCCCCACTCCCGCCCCGATGACCATATTTGGTCGGTCCCGCCTCTTTAACGACGGTCGCAAATCGCGACCGGTTCACAGGGCCTACCTGTGGCGGTAGTGGCGCTCGTTAAGGTGGAGGTGCGGGGCGGCCGCTTTTTCGGCGGATGCCTGCCAGCACCTCCGTCCCTGGCCCCCTAAACCCCCCCACCACCCCCGCGGCATTGCCGGCTGTTTCCCGAGAGCCCGGCACTTCTCCTTGGTGCCGGGCTCATTTGCCGACACTCGCGAGCGGGGATCGCGCTGTTGCAGGCAACTCGCCCTTAACAGTGGGAGGAAGGCCTGCAGTACCGCAGCGTGCCGTGCCGCAGCGTGTGGCGCTGCGGCCCTTAGCGCGCCGATATTCAGGGTGAGCGCCCCAAGCGGGGCGCGGGGAGCCTCGAGTAGCGGCCCGCTCCCGTTTGGGGCGCAGAAACTGAATATCGGGATGGCGCAAGTGGTTCCGCTCGCAGCGGTAATTCCGGCACCCAGGCGAGCTTGGAGCCCCAAACGGCGCCCAACTGAATTTTTAGCCCGATATGTCTAATTTGGTATATTCACAGGATGGGTACGTCTAATTTGTGATATTCATAGGGTGCGTATATCTAATTTCGAATATTCACAGGGTGGGTATATCTAATTAGGGTAATCACAGGGTGGGTATATCTAATTTGGTATATTCACATGGTGGGTATATCTAATTTGGATATTCACAGGGTGGGTATATATAATTTGGGATATTCACAGGGTGGGTCTATCCAATTTGGGATATTCACAGGGTGGGTATATCTAATTTGGGATATTCACAGGGTGGGTATATCTAATTTGGTATATTCACTGGGTGGGTATATCTAATTTGCGTTATTCACAGGGTGGGTCTAACTGATTTGGATATTCACAGGGTGGGTCTATCCAATTTGGGATATTCACAGGGTGGGTATATCTAATTTGGATAATCACAGGGTGGGTATATCTAATTTGGTATATTCACTGGGTGGGTATATCTAATTTGGGATATTCACAGGGTGGGTCTAACTGATTTGGATATTCACAGGGTGGGTATATATAATTTGGGATATTCACAGTGTGGGTATATCTAATTTGGGATATTCACAGGGTGGGTATATCTAATTTGGTATTCACATGGAGGTTGTATCTAATTTGGATATTCACAGGGTGGGTATATTTAATTTGGGATATTCACAGGGCGGGTATATCTAATTTGGATATTCACAAGGTGCATATATCTAATTTGGTATATTCACAGGATAGGTGTATCTAATTTGGATATTCACAGGGTGGGTATATCTAATTTGGGATATTCACAGTGTGGGTGTTTCTAATTTGAGATATTCACAGGGTGGGTATATCTAATTTGGGATATTAACAGGGTGGGTGTATTTAATTTGGGATATTCACAGGGTGGGCATATCTAATTTGGATATTCACAGTGCGGGTGTATCTAATTTGGATATTCACAGGGTGGGTGTATCTAATTTGGGATATTCACAGGGTGGGTATATCTAATTTGGGATATTCACAGGGTGGGTATATCTAATTTGGATATTCAGAGGGTGGATATATCTAATTTGCTATATTCACAGGGTGGGTATATATAATTTGGATATTCACAGGGTGGGTATATCTAATTTGGGATATTCAGAGGGTGGATATATCTAATTTGCTATATTCACAGGGTGGGTATATCTAATTTGGATGTTCACAGGGTGGGTATATCTAATTTGGGATATTGACAGGGTGGGTATGTCTAATTTGGTATAGTCACAGGGTGGTTGTATCTAACTTGGGATATTCACAGGGTGGGTATATCTAATTTGGGATATTTACAGGGTGGGTAAAGCGAATTTGGGGTATTCACAGGGTGGGTATATCTAATTTGGGATATTCACAGGGTGGGTATACCTAATTTGGATATTCACAGGGTGGGTATATCTAATTTGGGATATTCACAAGGTAGGTGTATCTAATCTGGGATATTCACAGGGTGGGTGTATCTAATTTGGATATTCACAGGGTGGGTGTATCTAATTTGGATATTCACAGGGTGGGTGTATCTAATTTGGGATATTCACAGGGTGGGTATATCTAACTTGGGATATTCACAGGGTGGGTTTATCTATTTTGGATATTCACAGGGTGGATATATCTAATTTGCTATATTCACAGGGGGCGTTTATCTAATTTGGATATTCACAGGGTGGGTATATCTAATTTGGGATATTCACACGGAGGGTATATCTAATTTGGGATATTCACAGGGTGGGTATATCTAATTTAGGATATTCACAGGATGGGTATATTTAATTTGGATATTCACAGGGTGGGTATATCAAATTTGGATATTCACAGGGTGGGTATATCTAATTTGGGATATTCACAGGGTGGGTATATCTAATTTGGATATTCACAGGGTGGGTATATCTAATTTGGGATATTTACAGTGTCGGTATATCTAATTTGGGTTATTCACAGGGTGGGTATATCTAATTTGGGATATTCACAGGGTGGGTATATCTAATTTGGATATTCACAGGGTGGATATGTCTAATTTGGGATATTCACAGGGTGGGTATATCTAATTTGGATATTCACAGGGTGGGTATATCTAATTTGGATATTCACAGGGTGAGTCTATCCAATATCGGATATTCACAGGGTGGGTATATGTAATTTGGGATATTCACAGGGTGGATTTACTAATTTGGGATATTCACAGGGTGGGTCTATTCAATTTCGGATATTCACAGTGTGGGTATATCTAATTTGGGTAATCACAGGGTGGGTATATCTAATTTGGTATAATCACATGGTGGGAATATCTAATTTGGATATTCACAGGGTGGGTATATCTAATTTGGGATATTAACAGGGTGGGTATATCTAATTTGGGATATTCACAGGGTGGGTATATCTAATTTGGATAATCACAGGGTGGTATATCTAATATGGTATATTCACAGGGTGGGTATGTCTAATTTGTGATATTCACAGGGTAGGTACATCTAATTTGGATCTTCACAGGGTGGGAATATCTAATTTGGGATATTCACAGGGTGGGTCTATCCAATTTGGTATATTCACATGGTGAGTATATCTAATTTGGATATTCACAGGGTGGGTATATCTAATTTGGGATATTCACAGGGTGGGTCTATCCAATTTGGGATATTCACACGGTGGGTATATCTAATTTGGGTAATCACAGGGTGGGTATATCTAACTTGGGATATTCACAGGGTGGGTTTATCTAATTTGGGGTATTCACAGGGTGGGCATATCTAATTTGGTATATTCACAGGGTGGGTATATCTAATTTGGGATATTCACAGGGTGTGTCTATCTGATTTGAATAGTCACATGGTGGGTATATCTAATTTGGGATTTTCACAGGGTGGGTATATCTAATTTGGATATTCACAGGGTGGGTGTATCTAATTTGGGATATTCACAGGGTGGGAAAATCTAATTTGGGATATTCACAGGGTGGGTATATCTAATTTGGATATTCACAGGGTGCATATATCTAATTTGGTATATTTACAGGGTGGGTATACCTAATTTGGATCTTCAGAGGGTGGGTATATCTAATTTGGGATAATCACAGGGGGGGTGTATCTAATTTGGGATATTCACAGGGTGGGTGTATCTTATTTGGGATATTCACAGGGTGGTTATGTATAATTAGGGATATTCACAGGGTGGGTATATCTAATTTGGATATTCACAGGGTGGGTATATCTAATTTGGTATATTCACAGGCTGGGTATATATAATTTGGGATATTCACAGGGTGGGTATATCTAACTTGGTTATTCACAGGATGGGTATATCTAATTTGGATATTCAGAGGGTGGATATATCTAATTTGCTCTATTCACAGGGTGGGTATATCTAATTTGGACATTCACAGGGTGGGTATATCTAATTTGTGATATTGACAGGGTGGGTATATCTAATTTGGGATATTCACAGGGTGGGTATATCTAATTTGGGAAATTCACAGGGTGGTTATATCTAATTTGGGGATATTCACAGGGTGGGTATATTTAACTTGGATATTCACAGGGTGCGTATATCAAATTTGGATATTCACAGGGTCGGTACTTCTAATTTGGTATATTCACAGGGTGGTTTTATCTAACTTGGGATATTCACAGGATGGGTATATCTAATTTGGATATTCACAGTGTGGGTATATCTAATTTGGGATATTTACAGGGTGAGCAAAGCGAATTTGGGGTTTTCACAGGGTGCGTATATCTAATTTGGGATATTCACAGTGTGGGTTTATCTAATTTGGGATATTCACAGGGTGGGTATATCTAATTTGGGGTATTCACAGGGTGGGTATATCTAATTTGGTATATTCACAGGGTGGGTATATCTAATTTGGGATATTCGCAGGGTGGGTATATCTAATTTGGATATTCACAGTGTGCATATATCTAATTTGGTATATTCACAGGGTGGGTATAACTAATTTGGATGTTCACAGGGTGGGTATATCTAATTTGGGATAATCACAGGGTGGGTGTATCTAATTTGGGATATTCACAGGGTGGGTGTATCTTATTTGGGATATTCACAGGGTGGGTATATCTAATTAGGGATATTCACAGGGTGGGTATATCTAATTTGGATATTCAAAGGGTGGGTATACCTAATTTGGTATATTCACAGGCTGGGTAGATATAATTTGGGTTATTCACAGGGTGGGTATATCTAATTTGGATATTCACAGGATGGGTATATCTAATTTGGATATTCAGAGGGTGGATATATCTAATTTGCTATGTTCACACGGTGGGTGTATCTAATTTGGATATTCACAGGGTGCATATATCTAATTTGGTACATTCCCAGGGTGGGTATACCTAATTTGGAAGTTCAGAGGGTGGGTATATCTAATTTGGGATAATCACAGGGGGCGTGTATCTAATTTGGGATATTCACAGGGTGGGTGTATCTTATTTGGGATATTCACAGGGTGGTTATGTATAATTAGGGATATTCACAGGGTGGGTATATCTAATTTGGATATTCACAGGGTGGGTATATCTAATTTGGTATATTCACAGGCTGGGTATATATAATTTGGGATATTCACAGGGTGGGTATATCTAATTTGGTTATTCACAGGATGGGTATATCTAATTTGGATATTCAGAGGGTGGATATATCTAATTTGCTATATTCACAGGGTGGGTATATCTAATTTGGACATTCACAGGGTGGGTTTATCTGATTAGGATATTCACAGGGTGGGTATATCTATTGTGGGATATTCACAGGGTGGGTATATCTAATTTGGATATTCTCAGGGTGCATATATCTAATTTGGTATATTCACAGGGTGGGTATATCTAATTCGGATATTCACAGGGTAGGTATATCTAATTTGGGATATTCACAGGGTGGATGTATCTAATTTGGGATATTCACAGGGTGGGTGTAACTAATTTGGGATATTCACAGGCTGGGTTTATCTAATTTGGTATATTCACATGGTGGGTATATCTAATTTAGATTATCACAGTGTGGGTATATCTAATTTGGATATTCACAGGGTGGATATATCTAATTTGCTATATTCACAGGGTGGGTATACCTAATTTGGATATTCACAGGGTGGATATATCTAATTTGCTATATTCACAGGGTGGGTATATCTAATTTGGATATTCACAGGGTGGGTATATCTAATTTAGGATATTGACAGGGTGGGTATATCTAATTTGGGATATTCACAGAGTGGGTATATCTAATTTGGATATTCACAGGTTGTGTATATCTTATTTGGGATATTTACAGGGTGGGTATATCTAATTTGGGGTAATCTCAGGGTGGGTATATCTAATTTGGTAAATTCACATGGTGGGTATATCTAATTTGGATATTCACAGGGTGGGTATATCTAATTTTGGAAATTCACAGGGTGGGTCGATCCAATTTGGGACATTCACAGGGTGGGTATATCTAATTTGGGATATTCACAGGGTGGGTATATCTAATTTGGATAATCGCAGGGTGGGTATATCTAATTTGGTATATTCACAGGGTGGGTATGTCTAATTTGGGTAATCACAGGGTGGGTATATCTAATTTGGTATATTCACATGGTGGGTATATATAATTTGGATATTCACAGGGTGGGTATATCTAATTTTGGAAATTCACAGGGTGGGTCTATCCAATTTGGGACATTCACAGGGTTGGTATATCTAATTTGGGATATTCACAGGTTGGGTCTATCCAATTTTGGATATTCACAGGGTGGGTATATCTAATTTGGGTAATCACAGGGTGGGTATATCTAATTTGGTATATTCACATGGTGGGTATATATAATTTGGATATTCACAGGGTGGGTATATCTAATTTGGGATATTCACAGGGTGGGTCTATCCAATTTGGGATATTCACGGGGTGGGTATATCTAATTTGGGATATTCACAGGGTGTGTATATCTAATTTCGATAATCACAGGGTGGGTATATCTAATTTGGGATATTCACAGGGTGGGTATATCTAATTTGGGGTATTCACAGAGTGGGTATATCTAATTTGGTATATTCACAGGGTGGGTATATCTAATTTGTGATATTCACAGGGTGGGACTATCTGATTTGGATATTCACAGGGTGGGAATATCTAATTTGGGATATTCACAGAGCGGGTATATCTAATTTGGGATATTCACAGGGTGGGTATATCTAATTTGGTATTCACAGGGAGGTTGTATCTAATTTGGATATTTACAGGGTGGGTATATCTAATTTGGATATTCACAGGGTGGGTATATCTAATTTGCGGTATTCACACGGTGGGTATATCTAATTTGGGATATTCACAGGGTGGGTATATCTGATTTGGATATTCACAGGGTGGGTATATCTAATTTGGGATATTCACAGGGTGGGTGTATTTAATTTGGGATATTCACAGGGTGGGTGTATCTAATTTGGGATATTCACAGGGTGGGTATATATAATTTGGGATTTTCTCAAGGTGTGTATATCTAATTTGGGGTATTCACAGGGTGGGTATATTTAACTTGGATATTCACAGGGTGCGTATATCAAATTTGGATATTCACAGGGTTGGTATATCTAATTTGGTATATTCACAGGGTGGTTTTTTCTAACTTGGGAGATTCACAGAGTGGGTATATCTAATTTGGATATTCACAGGGTGGGTATATCTAATTTGGGATATTTACAGGGTGGGTATATCAAATTTGGGGAATTCACAGGGTGGGTATATCTAATTTGGGATATTCACAGGGTGGGTATATCTAATTTGGATATTCACAGGGTGGGTGTATCTAATTTGGAATATTCACAGGGTGGGTATATCTAATTTGGATATCCACAGTGTGGGTTTATCTAATTTGGATATTCGCAGGGTGGGTGTATCTAATTTGGGATATTCACAGGGTGGGTATATCTAATTTGAATATTCACAGGGTGGGTGTATCTAATTTGGATATTCACAGGGTGGGTGTATCTAATTTGGGATATTCACAGGGTGGGTATATCTAATTTGGATATTCACAGGGTGGTTGTATCTAATTTGGGATATTCACAGGGTGGGTATATCTAATTAGGATATTCACAGGGTGGGTGTATCTGATTTGGATATTCACTGTGTGGGTTTATCTAATTTGGATATTCACAGGGTGGGTGCATCTAATTTGGATATTCACATGGTGGGTTTATCTAATTTGGATATTCATATGGTGGGTATATCTAATTTGGGATATCCACAGGGTGAGTCTATCCAATTTGGGATATTCACAGGGTGGGTATATCTAATTTGGATATTCACAGGGTGGGTATATATAATTTGGTATATTCACATGGTGGTTATATCTAATTTGGATATTCACAGGGTGGGTATATCTAATTTGGGATATTCACAGGGTGAGTATATCTAATTTCGGATATTCACGGTGTGGGTATATCTAATTTGGGATATTCACAGGGTGGGTATATCTAATTTGGATAATCACAGGGTTGGTATATCTAATTTGGGATATTCACAGGTTGGGTCTATCCAATTTCGGATATTCACAGGGTGGGTATATCTAATTTGGGTAATCACAGGGTGGGTATATATAATTTGGTATATTCACATGGTGGGTATATCTAATTTGGATATTCACAGGGTGGGTATATCTAATTTGGGATATTCACAGGGTGAGTCTATCCAATTTCGGATATTCACAGGGTGGGTATATCTAATTTGGGATATTCACAGGGTGGGTGTATTTAATTTGGGATATTCACAGGGTGGGTGTATCTAATTTGGGATATTCACAGGGTGGGTATATATAATTTGGGATTTTCACAGGGTGGGTATATCTAATTTGGGTTTTCACAGGGTGGGTATATTTAACTTGGATATTCACAGGGTTCGTATATCTAATTTGGTATCTTCACAGGGTGGTTTTTTCTACCTTGGGAGATTCACAGGGGGGGTATATCTAATTTGGATATTCAGAGGGTTGGTATATCTAATTTGGGATATTTACAGGGTGGGTATTTCAAATTTGGGGTATTCACAGGGTGGGTATATCTAATTTGGGATATTCACAGGGTGGGTATATCTAATTTGGATATTCACAGGGTGGGTGTATCTAATTTGGATATTCACAGTGTGGGTATATCTAATTTGGATATTCACAGGGTGGGTGTATCTAATTTGGGATATTCACACGGTGGGTATATCTAATTTGGATATTCACAGTGTGGGTTTATCCAATTTGGATATTCACAGTGTGGGTTTATCTAATTTGGATATTCACAGGGTGGGTGTATCTAATTTGGAATATTCACAGGGTGGGTATATCTAATTTGGATATTCACAGTGTGGGTTTATCTAATTTGGATATTCACAGGGTGGGTGTATCTAATTTGGGATATTCACAGGGTGGGTAGATCTAATTTGGATATTCACAGGGTGGGTGTATCTAATTTGGATATTCACAGGGTGGGTGTATCTAACTTGGATATTCACAGTGTGGGTTTATCTAATTTGGATATTCACAGGGTGGGTGCATCTAATTTGGATATTCACATGGTGGGTTTATCTAATTTGGATATTCATAGGGTGGGTATATCTAATTTGGGATATCCACAGGGTGAGTCTATCCAATTTGGGATATTCACAGGGTGGGTATATCTAATTTGGATATTCACAGGGTGGGTATATCTAATTTGGGATATTCACAGGTTGGGTATATCTAATTTGGGATATTCACAGGGTGAGTATATCTAATTTGGGGTATTCACAGGGTGGGTATATCTAATTTGGTATATTCACAGGGTGGGTATATCTAATTTCGAAAATCACAGGGTGGGATTATCTAATTTGGGATATTCACAGTGTGGGTTTATCTAATTTGGGAAATTCACAGGGTGGGTATATCTAATTTGGTATTCACAGGGAGGTTGTATCTAATTTGGATATTCACAGGGTTGGTATATCTAATTTGGGATATTCACAGGGTGGGTATATCTAATTTGCGGTATTCACAGGGTGGGTATATCTAATTTGGTATATTCACAGGGTGGGTATATCTAATTTGTGATATTCACAGGGGGGGTCTGTCTGATTTGGATATTCACAGTGTGGGATTATCTAATTTGGGATATTCACAGGGTGGGTATATCTAATTTGGTATTCACAGGGAGGTTGTATCTAATTTGGATATTCACATGGTGGGTTTATCTAATTTGGATATTCACAGGGTGGGTATATCTAATTTGGGATATCCACAGGGTGATTCTATCCAATTTGGGATATTCACAGGGAGGTTGTATCTAATTTGGATATTCACATGGTGGGTTTATCTAATTTGGATATTCACAGGGTGGGTATATCTAATTTGGGATATCCACAGGGTGATTCTATCCAATTTGGGATATTCACAGGGTGGGTGTATCTAATTTGGGATATTCACAGGTTGGGTCTATCCAATTTCGGATATTCACAGGGTGGGTATATCTAATTTGGGTAATCACAGGGTGGGTATATATAATTTGGTATATTCACATGGTGGTTATATCTAATTTGGATATTCACAGGGTGGGTATATCTAATCTGGGATATTCACAGGGTGAGTCTGTCCAATTTCGGATATTCACGGGGTGGGTATATCTAATTTGGGATATTCACAGGGTGGGTATATCTAATTTGGATAATCACAGGGTTGGTATATCTAATTTGGGATATTCACAGGGTGGGTATATCTAATTTGGGGTATTCACAGGGTAGGTATATCTAATTTGGTATATTCACAGGGTGGGTATATCTAATTTGTGATATTCACAGGGTGGGTCTATCTGATTTCGAAAATCACAGGGTGGGATTATCTAATTTGGGGTATTCACACGGTGGGTATATCTAATTTGGGATATTCACAGGGTGGGTATATCTGATTTGAATATTCATAGGGTGCATATATCTAATTTGGTATATTCACAGGGTGGGTATATCTAATTTGACTATTCACATTGTGGGTATATCTAATTTGGGATATTCACAGGGCGGGTGTATCTAATTTGGGATATTCACAGGGTGGGTGTATCTAATTTGGGATATTCACAGGGTGGGTGTATTTAATTTGGGATATTCACAGTGTGGGTGTATCTAATTTGGGATATTCACAGGGTGGGTATATCTAATTTGGGATTTTCACAGGGTGGGTCTATGTAATTTGGGGTATTCTCAGGGTGGGTATATTTAACTTGGATATTCACAGGGTGCGTATATCAAATTTGGATATTCACAGGGTTGGTATATCTAATTTGGTATCTTCACAGGGTGGTTTTTTCTAACTTGGGAGATTCACAGGGTGGGTATATCTAATTTGGATATTCACAGGGTAGGTATATCTAATTTGGGATCTTTACAGGGTGGGTATATCAAATTTGGGGTATTCACAGGATGGGTATATCTAATTTGGGATATTCACAGGGTGGGTATATCTAATTTGGATATTCACAGGGTGGGTAGATCTAATTGGGATATTCACAGGGTGTGTGTATCTAATTTGGGATATTCACAGGGTGGGTATATCTAATTTGGATTTTCACAGGGTGGTTGTATCTAATTTGGGATATTCACAGGGTGGGTACATCTAATTTGGATATTCACAGTGTGGGTTTATCTAATTTGGATATTCACATGGTGGACTTATCTAATTTGGATATTCATTGGGTGGGTATATCGAATTTGGGATATCCACAGGGTGAGTCTATCCAATTTGGGATATTCACAGGGTGGGTATATCTAATTTGGGATATTCACAGGGTGGGTATATCTAATTTGGATAATCACAGGGTGGGTATATCTAATTTGGTATATTCACAGGGTGGGTATGTCTAATTTGTGATATTCACAGGGTGGGTATATCTAATTTGGATATTCAAAGGGTGGGTATATCTAATTTGGGATATTCACAGGTTGGGTCTATCCAATTTCGGATATTCACAGGGTGGTTATATCTAATTTGGGTCATCACAGATTGGGTATCTCTAATTTGGTATATTCACATGGTGGGTATATCTAATTTGGATATTCATAGGGTGGGTATATCTAATTTGGGATATTCACAGGGTGGGTTTATCTAATTTGAATATTCACAGGGTGGGTGTATCTAATTTGGATATTCACAGGGTGGGTGTATCTAATTTGGGATATTCACAGGGTGGGTAGATCTAATTTGGATATTCACAGGGTGGGTGTATCTAATTTGGATATTCACAGGGTGGGTGTATCTAATTTGGGATGTTCACAGGGTGGGTATATCTAATTTGGATATTCACAGGGTGGTTGTATCTAATTTGGGATATTCACAGGGTGGGTATATCTAATTAGGATATTCACAGGGTGGGTGTATCTAATTTGGATATTCACAGTGTGGGTTTATCTAATTTGGATATTCACAGGGTGGGTGCATCTAATTTGGATATTCACATGGTGGGTTTATCTAATTTGGATATTCATAGGGTGGGTATATCTAATTTGGGATATCCACAGGGTGAGTCTATCCAATTTGGAATATTCACAGGGTGGGTATATCTAATTTGGATATTCACAGGGTGGGTATATCTAATTTGGATATTCACAGGGTGGGTATATCTAATTTGGGATATTCACAGGTTGGGTCTATCCAATTTTGGATATTCACAGGGTGGGTATATCTAATTTGGGTAATCATAGGGTGGGTATATATAATTTGGTATATTCACATGGTGGGTATATCTAATTTGGATATTCACAGGGTGAGTATATCTAATTTCGGATATTCACGGTATGGGTATATCTAATTTGGGATATTCACAGGGTGGGTATATCTAATTTGGATAATCACAGGGTTGGTATATCTAATTTGGGATATTCACAGGGTGGGTATATCTAATTTGGGGTATTCACAGGGTGGGTATATCTAATTTGGTATATTCACAGGGTGGGTATATCTAATTTGTGATATTCACAGGGGGGGTCTGTCTGATTTGGATATTCACAGTGTGGGATTATCTAATTTGGGATATTCACAGTGTGGGTATATCTAATTTGGTATTCACAGGGAGGTTGTATCTAATTTGGATATTCACATGGTGGGTTTATCTAATTTGGATATTCACAGGGTGGGTATATCTAATTTGGGATATCCACAGGGTGAGTCTATCCAATTTGGGATATTCACAGGGTGGGTATATCTAATTTGGGATATTCACAGGGTGGGTATATCTAATTTGGATATTCACAAGGTGGGTATATCTAATTTGGGATATTCACAGGTTGGGTCTATCCAATTTCGGATATTCACAGGGTGGGTATATCTAATTTGGGTAATCACAGGGTGGGTATATCTAATTTGGATAATCACAGGGTTGGTTTATCTAATTTGGGGTATTCACAGGGTGGGAATATCTAATTTGGTATATTCACAGGGTGGGTATATCTAATTTGTGATATTCACAGGGTGGGTCTGTCTGATTTCGAAAATCACAGGGTGGGATTATCTAATTTGGGATATTCACAGTGTGGGTTTATCTAATTTGGGAAATTCACAGGGTGGGTATATCTAATTTGGTATTCACAGGGAGGTTGTATCTAATTTGGATATTCACAGGGTGGGTATATCTAATTTGGATATTCACAGGATGGGTGTGTCTAATTTGGGGTATTCACACGGTGGGTATATCTAATTTGGGATATTCACAGGGTGGGTATATCTGATTTGGATATTCACAGGGTGGGTATATCTAATTGGGATATTCACAGGGTGGGTTTATCTACTTTGGATATTCATAGGGTGCATATATAGGGTGGGTATATCTAATTTGACTATTCACAGTGTGGGTATATCTAATTTGGGATATTCACAGGGCGGGTGTATCTAATTTGGGATATTCACAGGGTGGGTGTATCTAATTTGGGATATTCACAGGGTGGGTGTATTTAATTTGGGATATTCACAGTGTGGGTGTATCTAATTTGGGATATTCACAGGGTGGGTATATCTAATTTGGGATTTTCACAGGGTGGGTCTATCTAATTTGGGGTATTCACAGGGTGGGTATATTTAACTTGGATATTCACAGGGTGCGTATATCAAATTTGGATTTTCACAGGGTTGGTATATCTAATTTGGTATATTCACAGGGTGGTTTTTTCTAACTTGGGAGATTCACAGGGTGGGTATATCTAATTTGGATATTCACAGGGTAGGTATATCTAATTTGGGATATTTACAGGGTGGGTATATCAAATTTGGGGTATTCACAGGATGGGTATATCTAATTTGGGATATTCACAGGGTGGGTATATCTAATTTGGATATTCACAGGGTGGGTGTATCTAATTTGGAATATTCACAGGGTGGGTATATCTAATTTGGATATTCACAGTGTGGGTTTATCTAATTTGGATATTCACAGGGTGGGTGTATCTAATTTGGATATTCACAGGGTGGGTGTATCTAATTTGGGATATTCACACGGTGGGTAGATCTAATTGGGATATTCACAGGGTGTGTGTATCTAATTTGGATATTCACACGGTGGGTGTATCTAATTTGGGATATTCACAGGGTGGGTATATCTCATTTGGATTTTCACAGGGTGGTTGTATCTAATTTGGGATATTCACAGGGTGGGTATATCTAATTAGGATATTCATTGGGTGGGTATATCTAATTTGGGATATCCACAGGGTGAGTCTATCCAATTTGGGATATTCACAGGGTGGGTATATCTAATTTGGGATATTCACAGGGTGGGGATATCTAATTTGGATAATCACAGGGTGGATATATCTAATTTGGTATATTCACAGGGTGGGTATGTCTAATTTGTGATATTCACAGGGTGGGTATATCTAATTTGGATATTCAAAGGGTGGGTATATCTAATTTGGGAGATTCACAGGTTGGGTCTATCCAATTTCGGATATTCACAGGGTGGGTATATCTAATTTGGGTAATCACAGATTGGGTATATCTAATTTGGTATATTCACATGGTGGGTATATCTAATTTGGGATATTCACAGGGTGGGTATATCTAATTTGGGATATTCACAGGGTGGGTATATCTAATTTGGATAATCACAGGGTGGGTATATCTAATTTGTGATATTCACAGGCTGGGTATATCTAATTTGGTATATTCACAGGGTGGGCATATCTAATTTGGGATATTCACAGGGTGGGGCTATATGATTTGGATATTCACAGGGAGGGTATATCTAATTTGGGATATTCACAGTGTGGGTATATCTAATTTGGGATATTCACAGGGTGGGTATATCTAATTTGGATATTCACAGGGAGGTTGTATTTAATTTGGATATTCACAGGGTGGGTATATCTAATTTGGATATTCACAGGGTGGGTATATCTAATTTTGGGTATTCACTATGGGTATATCTAATTTGGGATATTCAAAGGGTGGGTATATCTGATTTGGATATTCACAGGGTGGATATATCTAATTAGGGATATTCACAGGGTGGGTATATCGAATTGGGATATTCACAGTGTGGGTGTATATAATTTGGATATTCACAGGGTGGATATATCTAATTAGGGATATTCACAGGGTGGGTATATCTAATTTGGATATTCACAGGGTGGGTGTATATAATTTGGATATTCACAGGGTGGGTGTATCTAATTTGGGAAATTCACAGGGTGGGTATATCTAATTTGGTATTCACAGGGAGGTTTTATCTAATTTGGATATTCACAGGGTGGGTATATCTAATTTGGATATTCACAGGATGGGTATATCTAATTTGGGGTATTCACACGGTGGGCATATCTAATTTGGGATATTCACAGGGTGGGTATATCTGATTTGGATATTCACAGGGTGGGTATATCTAATTGGGATATTCACAGGGTGGGTTTATCTACTTTGGATATTCATAGGGTGCATATATCTAATTTGGTATATTCACAGGGTGGGTATATCTAATTTGACTGTTCACAGTGTGGGTATATCTAATTTGGGATATTCACAGGGCGGGTGTATCTAATTTGGGATATTCACAGGGTGGGTGTATCTAATTTGGATATTCACAGGGTGGGTGTATTTAATTTGGGATATTCACAGTGTGGGTGTATCTAATTTGGGATATTCACAGGGTGGGTATATCTAATTTGGGATTTTCACAGGGTGGGTCTATCTAATTTGGGGTATTCACAGGGTGGGTATATTTAACTTGGATATTCACAGGGTGCGTATATCAAATTTGGATATTCACAGGGTTGGTATATCTAATTTGGTATATTCACAGGGTGGTTTTTTCTAACTTGGGAGATTCACAGGGTGGGTATATCTAATTTGGGATATTTACAGGGTGGGTATATCAAATTTGGGGTATTCACAGGATGGGTATATCTAATTTGGGATATTCACAGGGTGGGTATATCTAATTTGGATATTCACAGGGTGGGTGTATCTAATTTGGATATTCACAGGGTGGGTGTGTCTAATTTGGGATATTCACACGGTGGGTAGATCTAATTGGGATATTCACAGGGTGTGTGTATCTAATTTGGATATTCACAGGGTGAGTATATCTGATTTGGATATTCACAGGGTGGATATATCTAATTTGGGATATTCACAGGGTGGGTGTATCTAATTTGGATTTTCACAGGGTGGGTGTATCTAATTTGGATATTCACAGTGTGGGTTTATCTAATTTGGATATTCACATGGTGGATTTATCTAATTTGGATAATCACAGGGTGGGTATATCTAATTTGGTATATTCACAGGGTGGGTATGTCTAATTTGTGATATTCACAGGGTGGATATATCTAATTTGGATATTCAAAGGGTGGGTATATCTAATTTGGGATATTCACAGGTTGGGTCTATCCAATTTCGGATATTCACAGGGTGGGTATATCTAATTTGGGTAATCACAGATTGGGTATATCTAATTTGGATATTCATAGGGTGGGTATATCTAATTTGGATATTCATAGGGAGGGTATATCTAATTTGGGATATTCACAGGGTGGGTCTATCCAATTTGAAATATTCACAGGGTGGGTATATCTAATTTGTGATATTCACAGGCTGGGTATATCTAATTTGGGGTATTCACAGGGTGGGTATATCTAATTTGGTATATTCACAGGGTGGGCATATCTAATTTGGGATATTCACAGGGTGGGGCTATATGATTTGGATGTTCACAGGGAGGGTATATCTAATTTGGGATATTCACAGTGTGGGTATATCTAATTTGGGATATTCACAGGGTGGGTATATCTAATTTGGATATTCACAGGGAGGTTGTATCTAATTTGGATATTCACAGGGTGGGTATATATAATTTGGATATTCACAGGGTGGATATATCTAATTTGGATATTCACAGGGTGGGTATATCCAATTTGGTATATTCACAGGGAGGTTGTATCTAATTTGGATATTCACAGGGTGGGTATATCTAATTTGGATATTCACAGGGTGGATATATCTAATTAGGGATATTCACAGTGTGAGTGTATCTAATTTGGATATTCACAGGGTGGGTGTATATAATTTGGATATTCACAGGGTGGGTGTATCTAATTTGGGATATTCACAGGGTGGGTATATCTAATTTGGGATATTCACAGGGTGGGTATATCTAATTTGGATATTCACAGGATGGGTATATCTAATTTGTTATATTCACAAGGTGGCTTTATCTAATTTGGGATATTCACAGGGTGGGTCTATCTAATTTGGATATTCACAGGGTGGGTATATTTAATTTGGATATTCTGAGGGTGGATATATCTAATTTGCTATATTCACAGGGTGGGTGTATCTAATTTGTATACTCACAGGGTGGGTATATCGAATTTGGGATATTGACAGGGTGGGTATATCTAATTTGGGATATTCACAGTGTGGGTATAGAGTCAAGGGGCTAGATTTTCAGTATAGACAGTTTTAGGGCGCTAACCTTAGCACCCGCCCGAAGTTAGCGCCCGCCCCAAAGTAGCGCCCCGTTGCCGGAAATTCAGTGGCTTCGCCCTAAGAGAGTGGTGGAGCGCTAAAAGAGGCGTTCCACTCCTACCTTTAGGTGCTAAGCCGGTGGTCCAGAGGGATAGCGCCCAGGCGGGGCGCAGCGCGGGTGCGGTCATTTTTGCACTGACAGCAGACCCCGTGGTGCCGACCAGCTGTTAAAGGGGGAAGGGACGAATTGGTCTGCTGCCACGCCCCGCACACTGCAGCCTTGCAAAGAGGCCTCAACACTGCTGCTCAGCCCCAGGGAGTCATGGCAACGCCAGAGAAGGCCCGTCAGCGTGCCCTGCGCTTCTCAGAGGGTGATCTGGACATAATGGTCACAGCTCTGGAGGTGAGGCGCAAGATCTTGTTTCCAGAGAGTGGGAGGAATCCAACCCACCATGACTACACCAAAGCCTGGAAGCAGATCGCCCAGAGGGTGACGTTCACCGGCGATGCCCCCAGGACCCACAAACAATGTCGTAAAAAATACAACGATCTGACCAGGATTGTGAAGGTGAGTAGCCTTTCCAGTCTCCTCCTCATTCTTGCATGTACACCTGACATGATGGGCAAAGGGAGCTGAAAGTCCTATTGGCCAGCCCTCAGCCAGCAGCATTGGGACAGTCATGAGCATCAAATGGCCATTCGGCACTCTACACTTTGGCCAAGCTATTCCACCATGGGAGGCAGTGCACAGTACATCAGGGCTTCACTCTGTCCAAGCAATTCCACCATGGGAGGCAGTGCACAGTACATCAGGGCTTCACTCTGTCCAAGCTACTCCACCATGGGAGGCAGTGCACTCTACATCAGGGCTTCACTCTGTCCAAGCTATTCCACCATGGGAGGCAGTGCACTCTACATCAGGGCTTCACTGCGCACTTACAGCCCGTCCTTTCTCTTGCAGGCTAAAGTAGCGTTTAATCGCCAGGCCCGTGCCAGGGGTGGCCGCGCCAAGCTGCAGAAGCTCACTCAGCTGGAGGAGCGCGTGTGTGTGCTCATGGGAGCCCGTGTGATTGTCCCCACAGCGTGCGGTGTATCCGACCCTCCACTGCCCGGCAATGGTAAGGACCTCGCCTTTTGGCCCTCTCGCGTCGCACTGGCCCATCCGAGCTACCTCCTTTGCCACTGTCCCACCAATGCGCTGAATCCCACCAGTCCTAACTCCCTCGCTGACGCCGTCTCCTCACTCTGAAGCTACTCTTGTGCATTCCTGCTTTCAGCTGGTGACGACCAGGACCCTGAAGCTGCCAGTGACAGCACCTCCGACCAGGAGGAGGAGGAGGAGCAAGCCGGACCTTCGGGGGAACAGTCACGTCCCGCAGGAGAGGAGGAAATGCTTGACACCTCCTCACTGGACGAGTGCCTGGAGGAACTGTCGCAGGGCAATGCAGCTTCTGGGACCAGTGGCGTCCAGCCACCCAGCAGCCGTGCGCATGGCCCGCGGCCTTCCCCCCAAAGGGGGGAAGGATCAGAGGGGAGTGCTGCTGCTCGGCACACTCGCCGTCACCAACGCGGCAAGGGTCCCCTAGTTCGGCCCCCTCCTCCCCAGCGGGAGAGTCGCGACTCCAGTCCGGACACCTTCACTTCGGAGGAGGTGCGGAAGCTTGATAAGATGGCCGACGACTTGGACCGGCGCCACACGGAGCTCATGAGCGTGGTGGGGCGCATGCCTGAGGCCATCGAGTCGCTGGCGACCAGTGTGCGCGAGTTCGGGGCAGCAACTGCCGCGAGTGGCCGCATGCTGACTGATGCCGTCAAGACCCTGGCGGATGTGATGTGCGCGCACACCAGGACCACAGGGGCACTCACTGCTGCCACACGCGCTGTCTCAGGCAGGCATCGCCAGGGCAGCCGCCGCGCTGGACCATCCCAGCAAGCCGCCCCTCGGCTGATTGCTGCGGATCCTGCAGTGCGGGCCCGGCCGAGTGCCACCGCGCCACAGCACCAGCCAGCGCATCCCAGACGCCAGCTGGCCCACATTGCGCCATCCGTCGCCGCCATTCCCCCACTGGGGCGTCAAGGGCAAGCGGCTGCAGCTGATGGTGGCCAGGCTCAGGTGCGCCACTCAGCAGACGGCCCCCCAGCGGCATCTGGCGGAAGGGCATCTGAGCCTCAGGCGCCTTCCCCCAGCCTCGCAGCAGCCACTGGGCAGAGCTTGCGAAGGAGCAGCAGGCCGGGCAGGGGAGGCAAAAGGCTGGCCAAGGTCTCGCCCTCGTGGGCCACTCAGTAGAGGGTGTGGGCAGCTTTCCTTTAATATGGCGGTGGCCATCTTTATTTTGCCCATGGTTGTGCTTTTGGAGGGCTTATTTTTTGCGTTAGGCCGACGTTGAGGCCCGGTTTGAAGAATGGTGGAGTGACTTCTCCCCAGTTTGTGGGAGTGAGTCGTTTGTTGGGCTTTTTGTGGGGCCCGTTTATTGTTTTTGGGGATTCATGTGGGAAGGGCTTTTCATTTTTGTGCAATAAAAAATTATCTTTATTCATGCAGTCTCCATGGTTGTTCTTCTTAGTGTTTGTTGGCTTCGCCGGCTGAGGGCTTGCGGAGCGGCTGCATTCATCTTCCCTCATGGCCCCTGGCCATTCCCTGACAGGGGGCTTAGAAGTACCGTGTAATAAGGTGGCGTCGTGCGGCCCTTGGCCCTGGTCGCTCCCTCCTGGGAACGTACTCCTGCTCCTCCTCCTCCTCCTCCTCCTCATGCTCCTCCTGCTCCTCCTCCTGAGGTGCTGGTCCAACGTCAGGTGGCAGTGCCTGAGTCCTGCGGATAGCCAGGTTGTGTAGCATGCAGCAAACCACCACAAATTGGGAGACCCGGTCCGGCGAATACTGGAGAGCTCCTCCGGAGCGATCAAGGCAGCGGAACCGCTGCTTGAGGACCCCAATAGTTAGCTCGATGATGTTGCGGGTGGTTTGATGGCTCTCGTTGTAGGCCTCTTCAGCAGCGGTCCTGGGCGCGCGGAGCGGGGTCATGAGCCAGGTGCACAAAGGATAGCCTTTGTCCCCGATGAGCCATCCTCTTGGGGGAGGCTGTGCCTGGAACATGTCATGCACAGTACTCTGCCGCAGGATAAAGGCATCGTGGCTGCTGCCTGGGAAGCTGGCATTGACTGCCATGATGCGCTGCTTGTGGTCACATACCAGCTGCACATTCAGAGAATGGTAGCCCTTCCTGTTGCGATACTGCTCGCCATGCTCCAGAGGGGCTCGCAAAGCCACATGCGTACAGTCAATGGCGCCCTGCACCAAGGGGAATTCCCCGAGTCTGGCAAATCCCAATGCGCGCTGATGCTGGCTCTCGAGGGCCATGGGGAAGGAGATGAATTGGCTTCTCCTTCTGAACAGTGCTTCGGTCACGTGGCGGATGCAGCGATGCGCGCCATACTGGGAGATGTTTGCTATGTCCCCAGCAGCGTATTGGAAGGAGCCGGTGGCATAGAAGTTCAATGCCACCGTCACCTTCACTTCCACCGACAGAGACGTCCTGCACCTGAGCTTTGGCCGCAGATCTCGGCGAAGCAGGTGGCAGATCTCTGCAATCACCTCCTTTCGGAATCGGAGCCTTCTAACACATCGCGCGGCACTCATGTTTAGGTAGGAGCGCTGCTGGCGGTATAGCCTGACTGGGTAAGGCCTACGTGGCCGACGCCTGTAGCCCCCTCTGCCTCTAGCCAGGGCTGCCCCTCTCACAATGCGTCTGCGAGCCCTACGGACATGGCGCTGCAGCTCCGTGTTGGCACCCCATGCAGCCCCCATCAAATCCTGGCAAACAGTCTAATTTCCAAATGGCCACTTGCAGCGCTATGGCCTGAGTCCAAAAATACCTGGCACTTGCTGCTTGAAACCAGTTAGCTATCCTCCTTGTTGTGTCTCCAGAAATGCGTTGCACAAGACTGTTTTCTGAAAAAAGGCTGGCCTTTATACTGGAGAGGACGTTCCCTTTAATTAGCGCCCCCCGGGGCCCGCGCTGGTTGTGTTGCGTTCCTTTTTCCAAACGCTCCGGCCGCCCGCCGCACAATGGGGCGGTCCGACTGAAGTTTGCAATCGGGGCGGCCAAAGGGCGTTGCACGAGGATGTGACGTCATTTTCTGCGCGCGCATCCGGGCGGGCGCTAAACTTTGCGCCGCCGCTAACGGGCAACTTAATTTGGGGCGGGGCGCAAACTGCGCTGCGCCCGGGCACTACACGCATAGCGCCCGGAAATCACTTCTCTTAAGGCGCTAACTGCTGGCGCAAGCGACTGAAAATCTAGCCCATAGAGTCATAGAGTCATAGGGCTAGATTTTCAGTTGATAGCGCCAGCAGTTAGCGCCTTAAGAGAAGTGATTTTCGGGCGCTATGCGTGTAGCGCCCGGGCGCAGCGCAGTTTGCGCCCCGCCCCAAATTAAGTTGCCCGTTAGCGCCGGCGCAAAGTTTAGCGGCCGCCTGGATGCGCGCGCAGAAAATGACGTCACATCCTCGTGCAACGCCCTTTGGCCGCCCCGAATCCAAACTTCAGTCGGACCGCCCTATTGTGCGGCTGGCGTCCAGAGCGTTTGTAAAATGGAACGCAACACACCCTGGGGAGCGCAAATTAAAGGGCACTCCTCCTGCACTATAAACGGCAGTCTGCATGTGTTGTGTGGAAGGATCCAGTGTGTTGTTGTGAACGGTGTATTTATGTCCTCCTCCTCCCTCCTCCTCCTCCTCCTCCTCCTCCTCCTCCTCCTCCTCCTCCTCCTCCTCCTCCTCCTCCTCCTCGTCTTTTCCCCCCCAGACTCTGCCTTTGAAAAAAACACATGCACCCTTCCCCTTTAAGAGCTCACTGGCACCAGAGTGTCTGCCGTGCGCTGCGCCCGAGCTCGGGTGTTGCGCTCTGCACCGCCGGCTTAGCGCCTAAAGATAGTAGTGGAACACCTCTTTTAGCGCTCCACCAACCTCTTAGGGCGAAGCCACTGAATTTCCGGCAACGGGGCGCTACTTTGGGGCGGGCGCTAACTTCGGGCGGGCGCTAAGGTTAGCGCCCCAAAACTGTCTATACTGAAAATCTAGCCCATAGAGTTTTACAGCACAGAAAGAGGCCCTTCGGCCCATCGTGTCTGCGCCGCCCATCCATCCCTGTCCAGTCTAATCCCATTTTCCAGCATTTGGTCCATAGTCTTGTATGCAATGGCATTTCAAGTGCTCATCCAAATGCTTCTTGAATGTTGTGAGGGTTCCTGCCTCTACCACCCTTTCAGGCATTGAGTTCCACATTCCAACCACCCTCTGGGTGAAAAGGTTCCTCCTCAAATCCCCTCAAAATCTCCTGCCCCTTACCCTGAATCTATGCCCCCTTGTTATTGACCCCCCTACTAAGGGGAAAAGTTCCTCTTTATCTACCCTATCTATGCCCCTCATCATTTTGTACACCTCAATCAGGTCCCCCCTCAGCCTTCTTTGCTCCAAGGAAAACAACCCCAGCCTGTCCAGCCTCTCTTCATAGCTGAGGCGCTCCATCCCAGGTAACATCCTGGTGAATCTTCTCTGCACCCTCTCCAAAGCAATCACATCCTTCCTATAGTGAGGCAACCAGAACTGCACACAGTACTCCAGCTGTGGCCTCACCAGCGTTTTGTACAGCTCCATCATAACCTCCCTGCTCTTATATTCTATGCCTCAGCTAATGAAGGCAAGTATCCCATATGCCTTTTTAACCACCTTATCTACCTGTTCCGCTGCCTTCAGGGATCTATGTACATGTACACCAAGGTCCCTCTGACCCTCTGTACTTCCTAGGGTCCTACCACTCATTGTGTATTCCCTTGCCTTATTTGTCCGTCCAAAATGCATCACCTCGCACTTTTCAGGGTTAAATTCCATTTGCCACTTTTCCGCCCATCTGACCAACCCGTTTATATCGTCCTGCAGCCTGAAGCTTTCCTCCTCGCAATTTAGCACCCCACCAATTTTCGTGTCATCTGCGAACTTACTGATCATACCTTTACATTCTCATCCAAATCATTTATGTAGATCACAAACAACAAGGGACCCAGCACCGATCCCTGAGGTACCCCACTGGACACAGGCTTCCAGTCACAAAAGCAACCTTCGACCATCACCCTCTGCCTCCTGCCACTCAGCCAGTTTAGGATCCAACGCGCCAAGGCACTCTGGGGAGATATTCACAGGGTGGGTATATATAATTTGGGGTATTCACAGGGTGGGTTTATTTAACTTGGATATTCACAGGGTGCATATATCAAATTTGGATATTCACAGTGTGGGTATATCTAATTTGGATATTCACAGGGCGGGTGTATCTAATTTGGATATTCACAGGGCGGGTGTATCTAATTTGGATATTCACAGGGATGGTGTATCTATTTTGGGATATTCACAGGGTGGGTATATCTAATTTGGATATTCACAGGGTG
Organism: Somniosus microcephalus; assembly: GCF_052327205.1. Classification (NCBI taxonomy): domain Eukaryota; kingdom Metazoa; phylum Chordata; class Chondrichthyes; order Squaliformes; family Somniosidae; genus Somniosus; species Somniosus microcephalus. Next base: position 70,681,120 of record NC_141004.1, on the reverse strand, counting down.
GGTGTATCTAATTTGGGATATTCACCGGGTGTGTATCTCTAATTTGGATATTCACAGGGTGGGTGTATCTAATTTGGATATTCACAGTGTGGGTTTATCTAATTTGGATATTCACAGGGTGGGTATATCTAATTTGGATATTCACAGGGTGGGTTTATCTAATTTGGATATTCACAGGGTGGGTATATCTAATTTGGATATTCACAGGGTGGGTTTATCTAATTTGGATATTCACAGGGTGCATATATCTAATTTGTTATAGTCACAGGGTGGGTCTATCTAATTTGGATATTCACAGGGTGGGTATATCTAATTTGGAATATTCACAGGGTGGGTGTATCTAATTTGGATATTCACAGTGTGGGATTATCTAATTTGGATATTCACAGGGTGGGTGTATCTAATTTGGATATTCACAGGGTGGGGTATCTAATTTGGGATATTCACAGGGTGGGTTTATCTAATTTGGGATATTCACAGGGTGGGTATATCTAATTTGGGATATTCACAGGGTGAGTCTATCCAATTTGGGATATTCACAGGGTGGGTATATCTAATTTGGATATTCACAGGGTGGGTATATCTAATTTGGGATATTCACAGGTTGGGTCTATCCAATTTCGGATATTCACAGGGTGGGTATATCTAATTTGGGTAATCACAGGGTGGGTATATATAATTTGGTATATTCACATGGTGGGTATATCTAATTTGGATATTCACAGGGTGGGTATATCTAATTTGGGATATTCACAGGGTGAGTCTATCCAATTTCGGATATTCACGGGGTGGGTATATCTAATTTGGGATATTCACAGGGCGGGTGTATCTAATTTGGGATATTCACAGGGTGGGTATATATAATTTGGGATTTTCACAGGGTGGGTATATCTAATTTGGGGTATTCACAGGGTGGGTATATTTAACTTGGATATTCACAGGGTGCGTATATCAAATTTGGATATTCACAGGGTTGGTATATCTAATTTGGTATATTCACAGGGTGGTTTTTTCTAACTTGGGAGATTCACAGGGTGGGTATATCTAATTTGGATATTCACAGGGTGGGTATATCTAATTTGGGATATTTACAGGGTGGGTATATCAAATTTGGGGTATTCACAGGGTGGGTATATCTAATTTGGGATATTCACAGGGTGGGTATATCTAATTTGGATATTCACAGGGTGGGTGTATCTAATTTGGAATATTCACAGGGTGGGTAGATCTAATTTGGATATTCACAGGGTGGGTAGATCTAATTTGGATATTCTCAGGGTGGGTGTATCTAATTTGGATATTCACAGGGTGGGTGTATCTAATTTGGATATTCACAGGGTGGGTTTATCTAATTTGGATATTCACAGGGTGGGTTTATCTAATTTGGATATTCACAGGGTGGGTTTATCTAATTTGGACATTCACAGGGTGGGTTTATCTAATTTGGACATTCACAGGGTGGGTTTATTTAACTTGGACATTCACAGGGTGGGTTTATCTAATTTGGATATTCATAGGGTGGGTATATCTAATTTGGGATATCCACAGGGTGAGTCTATCCAATTTGGGATATTCACAGGTTGGATCTATCAAATTTCGGATATTCACAGTGTGGGGAAATCTAATTTGGGTAATCACAGGGAGGGTATATATAATTTGGTATATTCACATGGTGGGTATATCTAATTTGGATATTCACAGTGTGGGATTATCTAATTTGGATATTCACAGGGTGGGTGTATCTAATTTGGATATTCACAGTGTGGGATTATCTAATTTGGATATTCACAGGGTGGGTGTATCTAATTTGGGATATTCACAGGGTGGGGTATGTAATTTGGGATATTCACAGGGTGGGTATATCTAATTTGGATATTCACAGTGCGGGTTTATCTAATTTGGATATTCACAGGGTGGGTGTATCTAATTTGGGATATTCACAGGGTGGGTATATCTAATTTGGGATATACACAGGGTGGGTATATCTAATTTGGATATTCACAGTGTGGGATTATCTAATTTGGATATTCACAGGGTGGGTATATCTAATTTGGGATATTCAATGGGTGGGGTATCTAATTTGGGATATTCACAGGGTGGGTGTGTCTAATTTTGATATTCACAGGGTGGGTGTATCTAATTTGGGATATTCAATGGGTGGGGTATCTAATTTGGGATATTCACAGGGTGGGTATATCTAATTTGGATATTCACAGTGTGGGATTATCTAATTTGGATATTCACAGGGTGGGTGTATCTAATTTGGATATTCACAGGGTGGGTGTATTTAATTTGGGATATTCACAGGGTGGGTGTATCTAATTTGGGATATTCACAGGGTGGGTGTATCTAATTTGGGATATTCACAGGGTGGGTATATCTAATTTGGATATTCACAGTGCGGGTTTATCTAATTTGGATATTCACAGGGTGGGTGTATCTAATTTGGATATTCACAGGGTGGGTGTATCTAATTTGGGATATTCACAGGGTGGGTATATCTAATTTGGATATTCACAGGGTGGGTGTATCTAATTTGGATATTCACAGGGTTGGTGTATCTAATTTGGGATATTCACAGGGTGGGTATATCTAATTTGGATATTCACAGGGTGGTTGTATCTAATTTGGGATATTCAGAGGGTGGGAATATCTAATTAGGATATTCACAGGGTGGGTGTATCTAATTTGGATATTCACAGTGTGGGTTTTTCTAATTTGGATATTCACAGGGTGGGTGCATCTAATTTGGATATTCACATGGTGTGTTTATCTAATTTGGACATTCACAGGGTGGGTATATCTAATTTGGGACATCCACAGGGCGAGTCTATCCAATTTGGGATATTCACAGGGTGGGTATATCGAAATTTGGGATATTCACAGGGTGGGTATATCTAATTTGGATAATCACAGGGTGGGTATATCTAATTTGGTATATTCACAGGGTGGGTATGTCTAATTTGTGATATTCACAGGGTTGGTATATCTAATTTGGATATTCAAAGGGTGGGTATATCTAATTTGGGATATTCACAGGTTGGGTCTATCCAATTTCGGATATTCACAGGGTCGGTATATCTAATTTGGATAATCACAGATTGGGTATATCTAATTTGGTATATTCACATGGTGGGTATATCTAATTTGGATATTCATAGGGTGGGTATATCTAATTTGGGATATTCACAGGGTGGGTATATCTAATTTGGATAATCACAGGGTGGGTATATCTAATTTGTGATATTCACAGGGTGGGTATATCTAATTTGGGGTATTCACAGGGTGGGTATATCTAATTTGGTATATTCACAGGGTGGGTTTATCTAATTTGGGATATTCACAGGGTGGGGCTATATGATTTGGATATTCACAGGGAGGGTATATCTAATTTGGGATATTCACAGTGTGGGTATATCTAATTTGGGATATTCACAGGGTGGGTATATCTAATTTGGATATTCACAGGGAGGTTGTATCTAATTTGGATATGCACAGGGTGGGTATATCTAATTTGGATATTCACAGGGTGGGTATATCTAATTTTGGGTATTCACAATGTGGGTATATCTACTTTGGGATATTCAAAGGGTGGGTATATCTGACTTGGATACTCACAGGGTGGATATATCTAATTAGGGATATTCACAGGGTGGGTTTATCGAATTGGGATATTCACAGTGTGGGTGTATCTAATTTGGATATTCACAGTGTGGGTGTATATAATTTGGATATTCACAGGGTGGGCGTATCTAATTTGGGATATTCACAGGGTGGGTATATCTAATTTGGATATTCACAGGATGGGTATATCTAATTTGTTATATTCACAAGGTGGGTATATCTAATTTGGGATATTCAAAGGGTGGGTATATCTAATTTGGATATTCACAGGGTGGGTATATCTAATTTGGATATTCACAGGGAGGTTGTATCTAATTTGGATATTCACGGGGTGGGTATATCTAATTTGGATATTCACAGGTTGGTTATATCTAATTTTGGGCATTCACAATGTGGGTATATCTAATTTGGGATATTCACAGGGTCGGTATATCTGATTTGGATATTCACAGGGTGGGTATATCTCATTAGGGATATTCACAGGGTGGGTATATTTAATTTGGATATTCACAGGTTGCATATATCTAATTTGGTATATTCACAGGGTGGGTATATCTAACTTGGATATTCACAGGGTGGGTGTATATAATTTGGATATTCACAGGGTGGGTGTTTCTAATTTGGGATATTCACAGGGTGGGTATATCTAATTTGGATATTCACAGGGTGGGTGTATATAATTTGGATATTCACAGGGTGGGTGTATCTAATTTGGGATATTCACAGGGTGGGTATATCTAATTTGGGATAGTCACAGGGTGGGTATATCTAATTTGGATATTCACAGAGTGGGTATATCTAATTTGTTATATTCACAAGATGGGTATATCTAATTTGGGATATTCACAGGGTGGGTATATCGAATTGGGATATTCACAGTGTCGGTGTATCTAATTTGGATATTCACAGGGTGGGTGTATATAATTTGGATATTCACAGGGTGGGTGTATCTAATTTGGGATATTCACAGGGTGGGTATATCTAATTTGGGATATTCACAGGGTGGGTATATCTAATTTGGATATTCACAGAGTGGGTATATCTAATTTGTTATATTCACAAGGTGTGTATATCTAATTTGGGATAGTCACAGTGTGGGTACATCTAATTTGGGATATTCACAGGGTGGGTATATCTAATTTGGGGTATTCACAGGGTGGGTTTATTTAACTTGGATATTGACAGGGTGCGTATATCAAATTTGGATATTCACAGGGTGGGTATATCTAATTTGGTATATTCACAGGGTGGTTTTATCTAACTTGGGAGATTCACAGTGTGGGTATATCTAATTTGGATATTGGCAGGGTGGCTATATCTAATTTGGGATATTTACAGGGTGGGTATATCAAATTTGGGGTATTCACAGGGTGGGTGTATCTAATTTGGATATTCACAGGGTGGGTGTATCTAATTTGGGGTATTCACAGGGTGGGTATATCTAATTTGGATATTCACTGTGTGGATTTATCTAATTTGGATATTCACAGGGTGGGTGTATCTAATTTGGGATATTCACAGGGTGGGTATATCTAATTTGGGATATTCACAGGGTGGGTATATCTAATTTGGATATTCACAGGGTGGGTATATCTAATTTGTTATATTCACAAGGTGGGTATATCTAATTTGGGATATTCACAGGGTGGGTATATCTAATTTGGATATTCACAGGGTGGGTATATTTAATTCGGATATTCTGAGGGTGGATATATCTAATTTGCTATATTCACAGGGTGGGTATATCTAATTTGTATATTCACCGGGTGGGCATATCGAATTTGGGATATTGACAGAGTGGGTATATCTAATTTGGGATATTCACAGTGTGGGTATAGAGTCATAGGGCTAGATTTTCAGTAGCTTGCGCCAGCAGTTAGCGCCTTAAGAGAAGTGATTTCCGGGCGCTATGCGTGTAGCGCCCGGGCGCAGCGCAGTTTGCGCCCCGCCCCAAATTAAGTTGCCCGTTAGCGCCGGCGCAAAGTTTAGCGCCCGCCCGGATGCGCGCGCAGAAAATGACATCACATCCTCGTGCAACGCCCTTTGGCCGCCCCGATTGCAAACTTCAGTCGGACCGCCCCATTGTGCGGCGGGCGACCGGAGCGTTTGGAAAAAGGAACGCAACACAACCAGCGCGGGCCCCGGGGGGCGCTAATTAAAGGGAACGTCCTCTCCAGTATAAAGGCCATCCTTTTTTCAGAAAACAGTCTTGTGCAACGCATTTCTGGAGACACAACAAGGAGGATAGCTAACTGGTTTCAAGCAGCAAGAGGCAGGTATTTTTGGACTCAGGCAATAGCGCTGCAAGTGGCCATTTGGAAATTAGACTGTTTGCCAGGATTTGATGGGGGCTGCATGGGGTGCCAACGCGCAGCTGCAGCGCCATATCCGTAGGGCTCGCAGACGCATTGTGAGAGGGGCAGCCCTGGCTAGAGGCAGAGGGGGCTACAGGCGTCGGCCACGTAGGCCTTACCCAGTCAGGCTATACCGCCAGCAGCGCTCCTACCTAAACATGAGTGCCGCGCGATGTGTTAGAAGGCTCCGATTCCGAAAGGAGGTGATTGCAGAGATCTGCCACCTGCTTCGCCGAGATCTGCGGCCAAAGCTCAGGTGCAGGACGTCTCTGTCGGTGGAAGTGAAGGTGACGGTGGCATTGAACTTCTATGCCACCGGCTCCTTCCAATACGCTGCTGGGGACATAGCAAACATCTCCCAGTATGGCGCGCATCGCTGCATCCGCCACGTGACCGAAGCACTGTTCAGAAGGAGAAGCCAATTCATCTCCTTCCCCATGGCCCTCGAGAGCCAGCATCAGCGCGCATTGGGATTTGCCAGACTCGGGGAATTCCCCTTGGTGCAGGGCGCCATTGACTGTACGCATGTGGCTTTGCGGGCCCCTCTGGAGCATGGCGAGCAGTATCGCAACAGGAAGGGCTACCATTCTCTGAATGTGCAGCTGGTCTGTGACCACAAGCAGCGCATCATGGCAGTCAATGCCAGCTTCCCAGGCAGCAGCCACGATGCCTTTATCCTGCGGCAGAGTACTGTGCATGACATGTTCCAGGCACAGCCTCCCCCAAGAGGATGGCTCATCGGGGACAAAGGCTATCCTTTGTGCACCTGGCTCATGACCCCGCTCCGCGCGCCCAGGACCGCTGCTGAAGAGGCCTACAACGAGAGCCATCAAACCACCCGCAACATCATCGAGCTAACTATTGGGGTCCTCAAGCAGCGGTTCCGCTGCCTTGATCGCTCCGGAGGAGCTCTCCAGTATTCGCCGGACCGGGTCTCCCAATTTGTGGTGGTTTGCTGCATGCTACACAACCTGGCTATCCGCAGGACTCAGGCACTGCCACCTGACGTTGGACCAGCACCTCAGGAGGAGGAGCAGGAGGAGCATGAGGAGGAGGAGGAGGAGCAGGAGTACGTTCCCAGGAGGGAGCGACCAGGGCCAAGGGCCGCACGACGCCACCTTATTACACGGTACTTCTAAGCCCCCTGTCAGGGAATGGCCAGGGGCCATGAGGGAAGATGAATGCAGCCGCTCCGCAAGCCCTCAGCCGGCGAAGCCAACAAACACTAAGAAGAACAACCATGGAGACTGCATGAATAAAGATAATTTTTTATTGCACAAAAATGAAAAGCCCTTCCCACATGAATCCCCAAAAACAATAAACGGGCCCCACAAAAAGCCCAACAAACGACTCACTCGCACAAACTGGGGAGGAGCCACTCCACCTTTATTGAAACCGGGCCTCAACGTCGGCGTAACGCAAAAAATAAGCCCTCCAAAAGCACAACCATGGGCAAAATAAAGATGGCCACCGCCATATTAAAGGAAAGCTGCCCACACCCTCTACTGAGTGGCCCGCGAGGGCGAGACCTTGGCCAGCATTTTGCCTCCCCTGCCCTGCCTGCTGCTCCTTCGCAAGCTCTGCCCAGTGGCTGCTGCGAGGCTGGGGGAAGGCGCCTGAGGCTCAGATGCCCTTCCGCCAGATGCCGCTGGGGGGCGGCCTACACGGCGTTTGGGCCTCGAGGGGCCATCTGCTGAGTGGCGCACCTGAACCTGGCCACCATCAGCTGCAGCCGCTTGCCGTTGACGCCCCAGAGGGGGAATGGCGGCGACGGATGGCGCAATGTGGGCCAGCTGGCGTCTGGGATGCGCTGGCTGGTGCTGTGGCGCGGTGGCACTCGGCCGGGCCCGCACTGCAGGATCCGCAGCAATCAGCCGACGGGCGGCTTGCTGGGATGGTCCAGCGCGGCGCCTGCCCTGGCGATGCCTGCCTGAGACAGCGCGTGTGGCAGCAGTGAGTGGCCCTGTGGTCCTGGTGTGCGCGCGCATCACATCCGCCAGGGTCTTGACGGCATCAGTCAGCATGCGGCCAGTCGCGGCAGTTGCTGCCCCGAACTCGCGCACACTGGTCACCAGCGACTCGATGGCCTCAGGCATGTGCCCCACCACGCTCATGAGCTCCGTGTGGCGCCGGTCCGAGTCGTCGGCCATCTTATCCAGCTTCCGCACCTCCTCCGAAGTGAAGGTGTCCGGACTGGAGTCGCGACTCTCCCGCTGGGGAGGAGGGGGCCGAACTAGGGGACCCTTGCCGCGTTGGTGACGGCGAGTGTGCCGAGCAGCAGCACTCCCCTCTGATCCTTCCCCCCTTTGGGGGGAAGGCCGCGGGCCACGCGCACGGCTGCTGGGTGGCTGGACGCCACTGGTCCCAGAAGCTGCATTGCCCTGCGATAGTTCCTCCAGGCACTCGTCCAGTGAGGAGGTGTCAAACATTTCCTCCTCTCCTGCGGGACGTGACTGTTCCCCCGAAGGTCCGGCTTGCTCCTCCTCCTCCTCCTGGTCGGAGGTGCTGTCACTGGCAGCTTCAGGGTCCTGGTCGTCACCAGCTGAAAGCAGGAATGCACAAGAGTAGCTTCAGAGTGAGGAGACGGCGTCAGCGAGGGAGTTAGGACTGGTGGGATTCAGCGCATTGGTGGGACAGTGGCAAAGGAGGTAGCTCGGATGGGCCAGTGCGACGCGAGAGGGCCAAAAGGCGAGGTCCTTACCATTGCCGGGCAGTGGAGGGTCGGATACACCGCACGCTGTGGGGACAATCACACGGGCTCCCATGAGCACACACACGCGCTCCTCCAGCCGAGTGAGCTTCTGCAGCTTGGCGCGGCCACCCCTGGCACGGGCCTGGCGATTAAACGCTACTTTAGCCTGCAAGAGAAAGGACGGGCTGTAAGTGCGCAGTGAAGCCCTGATGTAGTGTGCACTGCCTCCCATGGTGGAATAGCTTGGACAGAGTGAAGCCCTGATGTAGTGTGCACTGCTTCCCATGGTGGAATAGCTTGGACAGAGTGAAGCCCTGATGTACTGTGCACTGCCTCCCATGGTGGAATAGCTTGGCCAAAGTGTAGAGTGCCGAATGGCCATTTGATGCTCATGACTGTCCCAATGCTGCTGGCTGAGGGCTGGCCAATAGGACTTTCAGGTCCCTTTGCCCATCATGTCAGGTGTACATGCAAGAATGAGGAGGAGACTGGAAAGGCTACTCACCTTCACAATCCTGGTCAGATCGTTGTATTTCTTACGGCATTGTTTGTGGGTCCTGGGGGCCTCGCCGGTGAACGTCACCCTCTGGGCGATCTGCTTCCAGGCTTTGGTGTAGTCATGGTGGGTTGGATTCCTCCCACTCTCTGGAAACAAGATCTTGCGCCTCACCTCCAGAGCTGTGACCATTATGTCCAGATCACCCTCTGAGAAGCGCAGGGCACGCTGACGGGCCTTCTCTGGCGTTGCCATGACTCCCTGGGGCTGAGCAGCAGTGTTGAGGCCTCTTTGCAAGGCTGCAGTGTGCAGGGCGTGGCAGCAGACCAATTCGTCCCTTCCCCCTTTAAGAGCTGGTCGGCACCACGGGGTCTGCTGTCAGTGCAAAAATGACCGCACCCGTGCTGCGCCCCGCCTGGGCGCTATCCCTCTGGACCGCCGGCTTAGCGCCTAAAGGTAGGAGTGCAACGCCTCTTTTAGCGCTCCACCACTCTCTTAGGGCGAAGCCACTGAATTTCCGGCAACGGGGCGCTACTTTGGGGCGGGCGCTAACTTCGGGCGGGCGCTAAGGTTAGCGCCCCAAAACTGTCTATACTGAAAATCTAGCCCATAGAGTCATAGGCCTAGAAATTGGGTTGTAGGCTCGCCAGGGCTGTAGTGCCAGAAATTTTGCGCCAGCGTTAATGCGGCAGCGTCCGACGAAAATTCGGTTGCGCCGGCCCCAGAGGGCGGCGGGCGCTAAAGGAGGGTTTTAGCGCCTGAAAACGGGCGTTGAATTGGGTTTCCCGGCGCTAATCACCCGCTGCGGCACCCGATGCGCTGCGGCAGGCTGGGGAACTGCAGGCCTCCTCCTTCTGTTAAGGAGGAGCTGCCTGCCGCCGACAACTGTCCGGCGGATTCCCCCGACATCTGAGCCCGGCACCTCGGGGAAGTGCCGGGCTCGCAGCACACACTCATCAGGGCCGCGGGGGGGGTGATGCAGGAGTCCGGGAAGGGAGGTGCGGGCAGGCGGCCGCCGGGAACGCGGCCGGCCGCCGCTCCACCTTTATGCGCCGACGCAATGGCGTGTAAGAACACTTTTCACATTCGTTAGTTGCGCCTGCCAGGGGCGAGGCGGGCGCAACTGAATTTGGGCTTGGGGCCGGATTACCACGGCAACCGGGACGCTGCGCACACCGATGACGTCATCGGTGCCGGCGCAGCGCTACCGGCTAACGCCGATGGTAAGGCCCAAGTCAATTTGCAAAACGGCTATAAGTCCGGCGCAAGACCCTCTAGCGCCACTAATTGGGCGCAAAGCCCACTCAATTTCTAGGCCATAGAGTTTTACAGCACAGAAAGAGGCCCTTCGGCCCAGCGTGTCTGCGCCGCCCATCCATCCCTGTCTAGTCTAATCCCTTTTTCCAGCATTTGGTCCATAGCCTTGTATGCAATGGCATTTCAAGTGCTCATCCAAATGCTTCTTGAATGTTGTGAGGGTTCCTGCCTCTACCACCCTTTCAGGCATTGAGTTCCACATTCCAACCACTCTCTGGGTGAAAAAGTTCCTCCTCAATTCCCCTCAAAATCTCCTGCCCCTTACCCTGAATCTATGCCCCCTTGTTATTGACCCCCCTACTAAGGGGAAAAGTTCTTCTTTATCTACCCTATCTATGCCCCTCATCATTTTGTACACCTCAATCAGGTCCCCCCTCAGCCTTCTTTGCTCCAAGGAAAACAACCCCAGCCTGTCCAGCCTCTCTTCATAGCTGAGGCACTCCATCCCAGGTAACATCCTGGTGAATCTTCTCTGCACCCTCTCCAAAGCAATCACATCCTTCCTATAGTGAGGTGACCAGAACTGCACACAGTACTCCAGCTGTGGCCTCACCAGCGTTTTGTACAGCTCCATCATAACCTCCCTGCTCTTATATTCTATGCCTCGGCTAATGAAGGCAAGTATCCCATATGCCTTTTTAACCACCTTATCTACCTGTTCCGCTGCCTTCAGGGATCTATGTACATGTACACCAAGGTCCCTCTGACCCTCTGTACTTCCTAGGGTCCTACCACTCATTGTGTATTCCCTTGCCTTATTTGTCCGTCCAAAATGCATCACCTCGCACTTTTCAGGGTTAAATTCCATTTGCCACTTTTCCGCCCATCTGACCAACCCGTTTACATCGTCCTGCAGCCTGAGGCTTTCCTCCTCGCAATTTACCACCCCACCAATTTTCGTGTCATCTGCGAACTTACTGATCATACCTTTACATTCTCATCCAAATCATTTATGTAGATCACAAACAACAAGGGACCCAGCACCGATCCCTGAGTTACCCCACTGGACACAGGCTTCCAGTCACAAAAGCAACCTTCGACCATCACCCTCTGCCTCCTGCCACTCAGCCAGTTTAGGATCCAACGCGCCAAGGCACCCTGGGGGGATATTCACAGGGCGGGTATATACAATTTGGGGTATTCACAGGGTGGGTTTATTTAACTTGGATATTCACAGGGTGCATATAACAAATTTGGATATTCACAGGGTAGGTCTATCTAATTTGCTATATTCACAGGGTGGTTTTATATAACTTGGGAGATTCACAGGGTGGGTATATCTAATTTGGATATTCACAGGGTGGGTATATCTAATTTGGGATATTTACACGGTGGGTATATCAAATTTGGGGTATTCACAGGGTGGGTGTATCTAATTTGGATATTCACAGGGTGGGTGTATCTAATTTGGATATTCACAGTGTGGGTTTATCTAATTTGGATATTCACAGGGCGGGTGTAACTAATTTGGATATTCACAGGGATGGTGTATCTATTTTGGGATATTCACAGGGTGGGTTTATCTAATTTGGATATTCACAGGGTGGGTGTATCTAATTTGGATATTCACAGGGTGGGTGTATCTAATTTGGATATTCACAGGGTGGGTGTATCTAATTTGGATATTTACAGGGTGGGTGTATCTAATTTGGGATATTCACCGGGTGCGTATATCTAATTTGGGTATTCACAGTGTGGGTGTATCTAATTTGGATATTCACAGGGTGGGTTTAGCTAATTTGGATATTCACAGGGTGGGTGTATCTAATTTGGATATTCACAGGGTGGGTTTATCTAATTTGGATATTCACAGGGTGCATATATCTAATTTGTTATAGTCAAAGGGTGGGTGTATCTAATTTGGGATATTCACAGGGTGGGTGTATCTAATTGGGATATTCACAGGGTGGGTATATCTAATTTGGATATTCACAGTGTGGGTTTATCTAATTTGGATATTCACAGGGTGGGTGTATCTAATTTGGATATTCACAGGGTGGTTGTATCTAATTTGGGATATTCACAGGGTGGGTATATCTAATTTGGGATATTCACAGGGTGGGTATATCTAATTTGGGATATTCACAGGGTGGGTATATCTAATTTGGGATATTCACAGGGTGGGTATATCTAATTTGGATATTCACAGGGTGGGTATATCTAATTTGGATATTCACATGGTGGGTATATCTAATTTCAGATATTCACAATGTGGGTATATCTAATTTGGGATATTCACAGGGTGGGTCTATCCAATTTCGGATATTCACAGGGTGAGTATATCTAATTTGGAATATTCACAGGGTAGGTATATCTAATTTGGATAATCACAGGGTGGGTATATCTAATTTGGATATTCACATGGTGGGTATATCTAATTTCAGATATTCACAATGTGGGTATATCTAATTTGGGATATTCACAGGGTGGGTCTATCCAATTTCGGATATTCACAGGGTGAGTATATCTAATTTGGAATATTCACAGGGTAGGTATATCTAATTTGGATAATCACAGGGTGGGTATATCTAATTTGGTATATTCACAGGGTGCGTATATCTAATTTGGATATTCACAGTGTGGGTATATCTAACTTGGTATATTCACAGGGTGGATATATCTAATTTGGTATATTCACAGGGTGGGCATATCTAATTTGGATATTCACAGGGTGGGTATATCTAATTTGGATATTCACAGGGTGGGTATATCTAACTTGGTATATTCACAGGGTGGATATATCTAATTTGGGATATTCACAGGGTGGTTATATCTAATTTGGATATTCACAGGGTGGGTATATCTAATTTGGATATTCACAGGGTGGGTTTGTCTAATTTGGGATATTCATAGGGTGGGTTCATCTAATTGGGATATTCACAAGGTGGGTATATCTCATTTGGATATTCTCAGGGTGGGTGTATCTAATTTGGATATTCACAGGGTGGGTGTATCTAATTTCGATATTCACATGTTGGGTAAATATAATTTGGGATATTCTCAGGGTGGGTGTATCTAATTTAAATATTCACAGGGTGGGTATATCTAATTTGGGATATTTAAAGGGAGGGTATATCAAATTTGGGGTATTAACAGGTTGAGTATATCTAATTTGGGATATTCACAGGGTGGATATATCTAATTTGGATATTCACAGGGTGGGTATATCTAATTTGGATATTCACAGGGTGGGTATATCTAATTTGGATATTCACAGGGTGGGTATATCTAATTTGGATATTCACAGGGTGGGTATATCTAATTTGGGATATTCAAAGAGTGGGTCTATCCAATTTGGGATATTCACAGGGTGGGTTTATCTCATTTGGATATTCAGAGGGTGGGTATATCTAATTTTGGGTATTCACAGGGTGGGTATATCTAATTTGTATATTCACAGGGTGGCTATATCTAATTTGGATAGTCACAGGGTGGGTATATCTAATTTGGACATTCACAGGGTGGGTGTATCTAATTTGGATACTCACAGGGTGGGTATATCTAATTTGGACATTCACAGGGTGGGTGTATCTAATTTGGATAGTCACAGGGTGGGTATATCTAATTTGGACATTCACAGGGTGGTTGTATCTAACTTGTATATTCACAGGCTGGATATTTCTAATTTGGATATTCACAGGGTGGGTATATCTAATTTGGATATTCACAGGGTGGGTATATCTAATTTGGATATTCAAAGGGTGCATTTATCTAATTTTGGATATTCACAGGGTGGGTATATCTAATTTGGATATTCACAGGGTGGGTATATCTTATTTGGGATATTCACAGGGTGGGTGTATCTAATTTGGGATATTCACAGGGTGGGTGTATCTAATTTGGGTTATTCACAGGGTTGGTATATCTAATTTGGATATTCACAGTGTGGGTGTATCTAATTTGGGATATTCACAGGGTGGGTTTATCTAATTTAGTATATTCACAGGGAGGGTATATCTAATTTGGGATATTCACAGGGTGGGTATATCTAATTCGGATATTCACAGGGTGGGTATATCTAATTTGGATATTCACAGGGTGGATATATCTAATTTGGATATTCACAGGGTGGGGGTATCTAAATTGGATATTCACATGTTGGGTATATATAATTTGGGATATTGACAGGTTGGGTATATCTAATTTGGGATATTCACAGGGTGGGTATATCTAATTTGGATATTCACAGGGTGGGTATATCTAATTTGGATATTCACAGGGTGGGTATATCTAATTTGGATATTCACAGGGTGGGGATATCTAATTTCGATATTCACAGGGTGGGTGTATCTAATTTGGATATTCACAGGGTGGGTGTATCTAATTTAGATATTCACAGGGTGGCTATATCTAATTTGGATATTCACAGGGAGGTTGTATCTAATTTGTATTTTCACAGAGTGGGTATTTCTAATTTGGATATTCACAGGGTGGGTGTATCTAATTTGGGATATTCACAGGGTGGGTTTACCTAATTTGGGATATTCACAGGGTGGGTATATCTAATTTGGATCTTCACAGGGTGGGTATATCTAATTTGTTATGTTCACAGGGTGGGTATATCTAATTTTGGATATTCACACGGTGGGTATATCTAATTTAGATATTCACAGGGTAGGTATATATAATTTGGATATTCACAGGGTGGGTATAGCTAATTTGGAATATTGACAGGGTGGGTATATCTAATTTGGGATATTCAGAGGGTGGGTATATCTAATTTGGATATTCACAGGGAGGGTATATCAAATTTATGATATTTACAGGGTGGGTATATCTAATTTTCGGTATTCACAGGGTGGGTATATCTAATTTGGGATATTCACAGGGTGGGTATTTCTAATTTGGATATTCACAGGGTGGATATGTCTAATTTGGTATGTTCACAGGGTGGGTATGTCTAATTTGGGATATTCACAGGGTGGATATATCTAATTTGGATATTCACAGGGTGGGTATATCTAATTTGGATATTCACAGGGTTGGTATATCTAATTTGGGATATTCACAGGGTGGGTCTATCCAATTTGGATATTCATAGGGTGGGTAAGTCTAATTTGGGATATTCAAAGTGTGGGTCTATCCAATTTGGGATATTCACAGGGTGGGTATATCTAATTTGGATATTCACGGGGTGGGTATATCTAATTTGGGATATTGACAGGGTGGGTATATATAATTTGGATATTCACAGGGTGGGTTTATCTCATTTGGATATTCAGAGGGTGGGTATATCTAATTTTGGGTATTCACAGGGTGGGTATATCTAATTTGTATATTCACAGGGTGGCTATATCTAATTTGGATAGTCAGAGGGTGGGTATATCTAATTTGGTAATTCACTGTGTGGGTATATCTAATTTGGATATTCACAGGGTGGGTATATCAAATTCGGGATATTCACAGGGTGGGTATATCTAATTTGAGATATTCACAGGGTGGGTATATCTAATTTGAGATATTCACAGGGTGGGTATATCTAATTTGGATATTCACAAGGTGGGTATATCTCATTTGGATATTCACAAGGTGGGTATACCTCATTTGGATATTCACAGGGTGGGTGTATAGACTTTGGACATTCACAGGATGGGTTTAATCTAATGTGGATATTCACAGCGTGGGTATATCTAATTTGGTATATTCACAGGGTGGGTGTATCTAATTTGGCATATTCACAGGGTCGGTATATCTGATTTGGATATTCACAGGGTGGGTATATCTAATTTGGGATATTCACAGGGTGGGTATATCTAATTTGGATATTCACAGGGTGCATATATCTAATTTGGGATATTCACAGGGTGGGTATATCTAATTTGGATATTCACAGGGTGGGTATATCTTATTTGGGATATTCACAGGGTGGGTGTATCTAATTTGGGACATTCACAGGGTGGATTTATCTAATTTAGTATATTCACAGGGTGGGTATATCTAATTTGGGATATTCACAGGGTGGGTATATCTAATTTGGGATATTCACAGGGTGGGTATATCTAATTCGGATATTCACAGGGTGGGTATATCTAATTCGGATATTCACAGGGTGTGTATATCTCATTTGGATATTCACAGGGTGGATATATCTAATTTGCTATATTCACAGGGTAGGTGTATCTAATTTGGATATTCACAGGGTGGGTATAGCTAATTTGGGATATTGACAGGTTGGGTATATCTAATTTGGGATATTCACAGGGCGGGTATATTTAATTTGGATATTCATAGGGTGGGTATATCTAATTTGGATATTCACAGGGTGGGTATATCTAATTTGGATATTCACAGGGTGGGTATATCTAATTTGGATATTCACAGGGCGGGTATATCAAATTTGAGATATTCACAGGGTGGGTATATCTAATTTGCATATTCACAAGGTGGGTATATCTCATTTGGATATTCACAGGGTGGGTATATCTAATTTGGATATTCACAGGGTGGGTATATCTAATTTGGATATTCACAGGGTGGGTATATCTAATTTGGGATATTCAAAGGATGGGTCTATCCAATTTGGGATATTCACAGGGTGGGTAATCTAATTTGGATATTCACAGGGTGGGTATGTCTAATTTGGGATATTGACAGGGTGGGTATATATAATTTGGATATTCACAGGGTGGGTTTATCTCATTTGGATATTCAGAGGGTGGGTATATTTAATTTTGGGAATTCACAGGGTGGGTATATCTAATTTGGATATTCACAGGGTGGGTATATCTAATTTGGATAGTCACAGGGTGGGTATATCTAATTTGGAAATTCACAGGGTGGGTGTATCTAATTTAGATATTCACAGGGTGGGTATATCTAATTTGGATATTCACAGGGTGGGTGTATCTAATTTGGGATATTCACAGGGTGGGTTTACCTAAATTGGGATATTCACAGGGTGGGTATATCTAATTTGGATCTTCAGAGGGTGGGTATATCTAATTTGGTATGTTCACAGGGTGGGGAAATCTAATTTTGGATATTCACCCGGTGGGTATATCTAATTCAGATATTCACAGGGTGGGTATATCTAATTTGGATATTCACAGGGTGGATATATCTAATTTGCTATATTCACAGGGTAGGTATATCTAATTTGGATATTCACAGGTTGGGTATAGCTAATTTGGAATATTGACAGGGTTGGTATATCTAATTTGGGATATTCACAGGGTGGGTCTATCTAATTTGGATATTCACAGGGAGGGTATATCTAATTTGGGATATTCACAGGGTGGGTGTAACTAATTTGGGATATTCACAGTGTGGGTGTATCTAATTTGGATATTCACAGTGTGGGTATATCTAATTTGGATATTCTTAGGGTGGGTGTATCTAATTTAGATATTCACAGGGTGGGTATATCTAATTTGGATATTCACAGGGTGGGTGTTTCTAATTTGGGATATTCACAGGGTGGGTTTACCTAAATTGGGATATTCAGAGGGTGGGTCTATCCAATTTGGGATATTCACAGGGTGGGTGTATCTAATTGGGAAATTCACAGGGTGGGTATATCTAATTTGGGATATTGACAGAGTGGGTATATTTAATTTGGATATTCACAGGGTGGGTTTATCTAATTTGGATATTCAGAGGGTGATTATATCTAATTTTGGGTATTCACAGGGAGGGTATATCTAATTTGTATATTCACAGGGTGGGTATATCTAATTTGGATAGTCACAGGGTGGGTATATCTAATTTGGAAATTCACAGTGTGGGTATATCTAATTTGGATTTTCACAGGGTGGGTATATCAAATTTGGGATATTCACAGGGTGGTTATATCTAATTTGAGATATTCACAGGGTGGGTATATCTAATTTGAGATATTCACAGTGTGGGTATATCTAATTTGGATATTCACAAGTTGGGTATATCTCATTTGGATATTCACAGGGTGGGTGTATCTAATTTGGATATTCACAGGGTGGATATATCAAATTTGGATATTCACAGGGTGGGTGTATCTAATTTGGATATTCACATGTTGGGTAAATATAATTTGGATATTCACAGGGCGGTTGTATCTAATTTGTATATTCACAGGGTGGGTATTTATAATTTGGATATTCACAGGCTCGGTATATCAAATTTGGGGTATTCACAGGGTGGGTATATCTAATTTGGTATATTCACAGGGTGGGTATATCTAATTTGGCATATTCACAGGGTCGGTATATCTGATTTGGATATTCACAGGGTGAGTATATCTAATTTGGGATATTCACAGGGTGGGTATATCTAATTTGGATATTCACAGGGTGGGTCTATCTAATTTGGGATATTCACAGGGTGGGTATATCTAATTTGGATATCTCACAGGGTGCATATATCTAATTTGGTATACTCACAGGGTGGGTATATCTAATTTGGATATTCACAGGGTGGGTCTATCTAATTTGGGATATTCACAGGGTGGGTCTATCTAATTTGGGATATTCGCAGGGTGGGTGCATCTAATTTGAAGTATTCACAGGGTGGGTGTAACAAATTTGGGATATTCAGAGGGTGGGTATATCTAATTTGTATATTCACAGGGTGGGTGTATCTAATTTGGGATATTCACAGGGTGGGTATATCTAATTTGGATATTCACAGTGTGGGTGTATCTAATTTGCATATTCACAGGGTGGGTATATCTAATTTGGGATATTTAAAGGGAGGGTATGTCTAATTTGGGGTATTAGCAGGTTGGGTATATCTAATTTGGAATATTCACAGGGTGGATATATCTAATTTGGATATTCAGAGGGTGGGTATATCTAATTTGGGATATTCACAGTGTGGGTCTATCCAATTTGGGATATTCACAGGGTGGGTATATTTAATTTGGATATTCACAGGGTGGTATATCTAATTTGGATATTCATAGGGTGGCTATGTCTAATTTGGATATTCACAGGGTGGGTATATCTAATTTGGATATTCACAGGGTGGGTATATCTAATTTGGGATATTCAAAGGGTGGGTCTTTCCAATTTGGGATATTCACAGGGTGGGTATATCTAATTTGGATATTCACAGCGTGGGTATACCTAATTTGGGATATTGACAGGGTGGGTATATTTAATTTGGATATTCACAGGGTGGGTTTATCTAATTTGGATATTCAGAGGGTGGGTATATCTAATTTTGGCTATTCACAGGGTGGGTATATCTAATTTGTATATTCACAGGGTGGCTATATCTAATTTGGATAGTCACAGGGTGGGTATATCTCATTTGGAAATTCACAGTGTGGGTATATCAAATTTGGGATATTCACAGGGTGGGTATATCTAATTTGGATATTCACCGGGTGCATATATCTAATTTGGTATATTCACAGGGTGGGTCTATCTAATTAGGGATATTAACAGGGTGGGTTTATCTAATTTGGGGTATTCACAGGGTGGGTGTAACTAATTTGGGATATTCAGAGGGTGGGTGTATCTAATTTGGGATATTCACAGGGTGGGTATATCTAATTTGGATATTCACAGTGTGGGTGTATCTAATTTGGATATTCACAGGGTGGGTGTATGTAATTTGGATATTCACAGGTTGGGTGTATCTAATTTGGGATATTCACAGGTTGGGTATATCTAATTTGGATATTCACAGCGTGGATATATCTCATTTGCTATATTCACAGGGTAGGTATATCTAATTTGGATATTCACAGGATGGTTATAGCTAATTTGGAATATTGACAGGGTGTGAATATCTAATTTGGGATATTCACAGGGTGGGTATATCAAATTTATGATATTTACAGGGTGGGTATATGTAATTTGGGGTATACACAGGGTGGGTATATCTAATTTGGGATATTCACAGGGTGGGTATATGTAATGTGGATATTCACAGGGTGGATATGTCTAATTTGTTATGTTCACAGAGTGGGTATGTCTAATTTGTTATGTTCACAGGGTGGGTATGTCTAATTTGGATATTCTCAGGGTGGGTTTATCTCATTTGGATATTCACAGGGTTGGTATATCTAATTTGGGATATTCACAGGGTGGGTATATCTAATTTGGATAATCACAGGGTGGGTATATCTAATTTGGTATATTCACAGGGTGGGTATATCTAATTTGGATATTCACAGGCTGGGTATGTCTAATTTGGGATATTCACAGGTTGGGTATATCCAATTTTGGATATTCACAGGGTGGGTATATCTAATTTGGGATATTCCCAGGGTGGGTATATCTAATTTGGGGTATTCACAGGGTGGGTATATCTAATTTGGTATATTCACAGGGTGGGTATATCTAAATTGCGGTATTCACAGGGTGGGAATATCTAATTTGGTATATTCACAGGGTGAGTATATCTAATTTGGGATATTCACAGGGTGGGTATATGTGATTTGGATATTCACAGGGTGGGTATATCTAATTTGGGATATTCACAGGGCGGTATATCTAATTTGGGTATTCACAGGGTGGGTATATCTAATTTGCATATTCATAGGGTGGGTATATCTAATTTGGATATTCACAGGGTGCGTATATCTAATTTGGATATTCACAGGGTGGGTATATCTAATTTGGAATATTCAAAGGGTGGGTCAATCCAATTTGCGATATTCACAGAGTAGGTATATCTAATTTGGATATTCACAGGGTGCATATATCTAATTTGCGATATTCACAGGGTGGGTATATCTAATTTGGATATTCACAGGGTGGGTATATCTAATTTGGGATATTCACAGGGTGGGTGTATCTAATTTTGGATATTCACAGGGTGGGTCTATCTAATTTGGGATATTCACAGGGTGGGTATATCTAATTTGGATATCTCACAGGGTGCATATATCTAATTTGGTATACTCACAGGGTGGGTATATCTAATTTGGATATTCACAGGGTGGGTCTATCTAATTTGGGATATTCACAGGGTGGGTCTATCTAATTTGGGATATTCGCAGGGTGGGTGCATCTAATTTGAAGTATTCACAGGGTGGGTGTAACAAATTTGGGATATTCAGAGGGTGGGTATATCTAATTTGTATATTCACAGGGTGGGTGTATCTAATTTGGGATATTCACAGGGTGGGTATATCTAATTTGGATATTCACAGTGTGGGTGTATCTAATTTGCATATTCACAGGGTGGGTATATCTAATTTGGGATATTTAAAGGGAGGGTATGTCTAATTTGGGGTATTAGCAGGTTGGGTATATCTAATTTGGAATATTCACAGGGTGGATATATCTAATTTGGATATTCAGAGGGTGGGTATATCTAATTTGGGATATTCACAGTGTGGGTCTATCCAATTTGGGATATTCACAGGGTGGGTATATTTAATTTGGATATTCACAGGGTGGTATATCTAATTTGGATATTCATAGGGTGGCTATGTCTAATTTGGATATTCACAGGGTGGGTATATCTAATTTGGATATTCACAGGGTGGGTATATCTAATTTGGGATATTCAAAGGGTGGGTCTTTCCAATTTGGGATATTCACAGGGTGGGTATATCTAATTTGGATATTCACAGCGTGGGTATACCTAATTTGGGATATTGACAGGGTGGGTATATTTAATTTGGATATTCACAGGGTGGGTTTATCTAATTTGGATATTCAGAGGGTGGGTATATCTAATTTTGGCTATTCACAGGGTGGGTATATCTAATTTGTATATTCACAGGGTGGCTATATCTAATTTGGATAGTCACAGGGTGGGTATATCTCATTTGGAAATTCACAGTGTGGGTATATCAAATTTGGGATATTCACAGGGTGGGTATATCTAATTTGGATATTCACCGGGTGCATATATCTAATTTGGTATATTCACAGGGTGGGTCTATCTAATTAGGGATATTAACAGGGTGGGTTTATCTAATTTGGGGTATTCACAGGGTGGGTGTAACTAATTTGGGATATTCAGAGGGTGGGTGTATCTAATTTGGGATATTCACAGGGTGGGTATATCTAATTTGGATATTCACAGTGTGGGTGTATCTAATTTGGATATTCACAGGGTGGGTGTATGTAATTTGGATATTCACAGGTTGGGTGTATCTAATTTGGGATATTCACAGGTTGGGTATATCTAATTTGGATATTCACAGCGTGGATATATCTCATTTGCTATATTCACAGGGTAGGTATATCTAATTTGGATATTCACAGGATGGTTATAGCTAATTTGGAATATTGACAGGGTGTGAATATCTAATTTGGGATATTCACAGGGTGGGTATATCAAATTTATGATATTTACAGGGTGGGTATATGTAATTTGGGGTATACACAGGGTGGGTATATCTAATTTGGGATATTCACAGGGTGGGTATATGTAATGTGGATATTCACAGGGTGGATATGTCTAATTTGTTATGTTCACAGAGTGGGTATGTCTAATTTGTTATGTTCACAGGGTGGGTATGTCTAATTTGGATATTCTCAGGGTGGGTTTATCTCATTTGGATATTCACAGGGTTGGTATATCTAATTTGGGATATTCACAGGGTGGGTATATCTAATTTGGATAATCACAGGGTGGGTATATCTAATTTGGTATATTCACAGGGTGGGTATATCTAATTTGGATATTCACAGGCTGGGTATGTCTAATTTGGGATATTCACAGGTTGGGTATATCCAATTTTGGATATTCACAGGGTGGGTATATCTAATTTGGGATATTCCCAGGGTGGGTATATCTAATTTGGGGTATTCACAGGGTGGGTATATCTAATTTGGTATATTCACAGGGTGGGTATATCTAAATTGCGGTATTCACAGGGTGGGAATATCTAATTTGGTATATTCACAGGGTGAGTATATCTAATTTGGGATATTCACAGGGTGGGTATATGTGATTTGGATATTCACAGGGTGGGTATATCTAATTTGGGATATTCACAGGGCGGTATATCTAATTTGGGTATTCACAGGGTGGGTATATCTAATTTGCATATTCATAGGGTGGGTATATCTAATTTGGATATTCACAGGGTGCGTATATCTAATTTGGATATTCACAGGGTGGGTATATCTAATTTGGAATATTCAAAGGGTGGGTCAATCCAATTTGCGATATTCACAGAGTAGGTATATCTAATTTGGATATTCACAGGGTGCATATATCTAATTTGCGATATTCACAGGGTGGGTATATCTAATTTGGATATTCACAGGGTGGGTATATCTAATTTGGGATATTCACAGGGTGGGTGTATCTAATTTTGGATATTCACAGGGTGGGTATATCTAATTTGGATATTCACAGTGTGGGTGTATCTAATTTGGATATTCACAGGGTGGGTGTATCTAATTTGGGATATTCACAGGGTGGGGTTATCTAATTTGGAATATTCACAGGGTGGGTATATCTAATTTGGATCTTCACAGGGTGGGTAAATCTAATTTGGTATATTCCCAGGGTGGGTATATCTAATTTGGGATATTCACAAGGTGGGTATATCTAATTCGGATATTCACAGGGTGGGTATATCTAATTTGGATATTCACAGGGTGGATATATCTAATTTGCTATATTCACAGGGTAGGTATATCTAATTTGGATATTCACAGGGTGGGTATAGCTAATTTGGGATATTGACAGGTTGGGTATATCTAATTTGGGATATTCACAGGGTGGGTATATCTAATTTGGATATTCTTAGGGTGGGTATATCGAATTTGGATATTCACAGGGTGGGTATATCTAATTTGGATATTCACAGGGTGGGTATATCTAATTTGGGATATTCAAAGGGTGGGTCAATCCAATTTGGGATATTCACAGGGTGGGTATATCTAATTGGGAAATTCACAGGGTGGGTATATCTAATTTGGGATCTTGACAGGGTGGGTATATTTAATTTGGATATTCACAGGGTGGGTTTATCTAATTTGGATATTCGGAGGGTGATTATATCTAAATTTGGGTGTTCACAGGGTGGGTATATCTAATTTGTATATTCACAGGGTGGGTATATCTAATTTGGATAGTCACAGGGTGGGTATATCTAATTTGGAAATTCACAGTGTGGGTATATCTAATTTGGATTTTCACAGGGTGGGTATATCAAATTTGGGATATTCACAGGGTGGTTATATCTAATTTGAGATATTCACAGGGTGGGTATATCTAATTTGAGATATTCACATGGTGGGTATATCTAATTTGGATATTCACAAGGTGGGCATATCTCATTTGGATATTCACCGGGTGGGTGTATCTAATTTGGATATTCACAGGGTGGGTATATCAAATTTGGATAGTCACAGGGTGGGTATATCTAATTTGGAAATTCACAGTGTGGGTATATCTAATTTGGATTTTCACAGGGTGGGTATATCAAATTTGGGGTATTCACAGGGTGGTTATATCTAATTTGAGATATTCACAGGGTGGGTATATCTAATTTGAGATATTCACATGGTGGGTATATCTAATTTGGATATTCACAAGGTGGGCATATCTCATTTGGATATTCACCGGGTGGGTGTATCTAATTTGGATATTCACAGGGTGGGTATATCAAATTTGGATATTCACAGGGTGGGTGTATCTAATTTGGATATTCACAGGGTGGGTGTGTCTAATTTGGATATTCACATGTTGGGTAAATATAATTTGGGATATTCTCAGGGTTGGTGTATCTAATTTGGATATTCACAGGGTGGGTATATCTAATTTGGATATTCACAGGGAGGTTGTATCTAATTTGTATATTCACAGGGTGGGTATTTATAATTTGGATATTCACAGGCTCAGTATATCTAATTTGGGATATTCACAGGGTGGGGCTATCTAATTTGGTGTATTCACAGGGTGGGTATATCTAATTTGGCATGTTCACAGGGTCGGTATATCTGATTTGGATGTTCACAGGGTGGGTATATCTAATTTGGGATATTCACAGGGTGGGTCTATCTAATTTGGATATTCACAGGGTGGGTCTATCTAATTTGGGATATTCACAGGGTGGGTATATCCATTTCAGATATTCACAGGGTGGGTATATCTAATTTGGATATTCACAGGGTGGATATATCTAATTTGCTATATTCACAGGGTAGGTATATCTAATTTGGATATGCACAGGGTGGGTATAGCTAATTTGGAATATTGACAGGGTGGGTATATCTAATTTGGGATATTCAGAGGGTGGGTATATCTAATTTGGATATTCACAGGGAGGGTATATGAAATTTATGATATTTACAGGGTGGGTATATCTAATTTTCGGTATTTACAGGGTGGTTATATCTAATTTGGGATATTCACAGGGTGGGTATTTCTAATTTGGATATTCACAGGGTGGATATGTCTAATTTGGTATGTTCACAGGGTGGGTATGTCTAATTTGGGATATTCACAGGGTGGGTATATCTAATTTGGATATTCACAGGTTTGGTATATCTAATTTGGGATATTCACAGGGTGGGTCTATCCAATTTGGGATATTCACAGGGTGGGTAAATCTAAATTGGGATATTCATAGGGTGGGTATATCTAATTTGGATATTCACAGGGTGCATATATCTAATTTGGGATATTCACAGGGTGGGTATATCTAATTTGGATATTCACAGGGTGGGTATATCTAATTTGGGATATTCACAGGGTGGGTGTATCTAATTTGGGATATTCACAGGGTGGGTGTAACTAATTTGGGATATTCACAGGGTGGGTGTATCTAATTTCGGATATTCACAGGGTGGGAAAATCTAATTTGGATATTCACAGTGTGGGTGTATCTAATTTGGATATTCAGAGGGTGGGTTTATCTAATTTGGGATATTCACAGGGTGGGTATATCTAATTTGGTATATTCACAGGGTGGGTATATCTAATTTGGGATATTCACAGGGTGGGTATATCTAATTCGGATATTCACAGGGTGGGTATATCTAATTTGGATATTCACAGGGTGGATATATCTAATTTGCTATATTCACAGGGTAGGTATATCTAATTTGGATATTCACAGGGTGGGTATAGCTAATTTCGGATATTGACAGGTTGGGTATATCTAATTTAGGATATTCACAGGGTGGTTATATCTAATTTGGATATTCTTAGGGTGGGTATATCTAATTTGGATATTCACAGGGTGGGTCTATCCAATTTGGGATATTCACAGGGTGGGTTTATCTAATTGCGAAATTCACAGGGTGGGTATATCTAATTTGGGATATTGACAGGGTGGGTATATTTAATTTGGATATTCACAGGGTGGGTTTATCTAATTTGGATATTCAAAGGGTGATTATATCTAATTTTGGCTATTCACAGGGTGGGTGTATCTAATTTGGATATTCACCTGTTGGGTAAATATAATTTGGGATATTCTCAGGGTTGGTATATCTAATTTGGATATTCACAGGGTGGATATATCTAATTTGCTATATTCACAGGGTAGGTATATCTAATTTGGATATTCACAGGGTGGGTATAGCTAATTTCGGATATTGACAGGTTGGGTATATCTAATTTAGGATATTCACAGGGTGGTTTTATCTAATTTGGATATTCTTAGGGTGGGTATATCTAATTTGGATATTCACAGGGTGGGTCTATCCAATTTGGGATATTCACAGGGTGGGTTTATCTAATTGGGAAATTCACAGGGTGGGTATATCTAATTTGGGATATTGACAGGGTGGGTATATTTAATTTGGATATTCACAGGGTGGGTTTATCTAATTTGGATATTCAAAGGGTGATTATATCTAATTTTGGCTATTCACAGGGTGGGTGTATCTAATTTGGATATTCACCTGTTGGGTAAATATAATTTGGGATATTCTCAGGGTTGGTGTATCTAATTTGGATATTCACAGGGTGGGTATTTATAATTTGGATATTCACAGGCTCGGTATATCTAATTTGGGGTATTCACAGGGTGGGTATATCTAATTTGGTATATTCACAGGGTGGGTATATCTAATTTGGCATATTCACAGGGTCGGTATATCTGATTTGGATATTCACAGGGTGGGTATATCTAATTTGGGATATTCACAGGGTGGGTCTATCTAATTTGGATATTCACACGGTGGGTCTATCTAATTTGGGATATTCACAGGGTGGGTATATCTAATTCAGACATTCACAGGGTGGGGATATCTAATTTGGATATTCACAGGGTGGATATATCTAATTTGCTATATTCACAGGGTAGGTATATCTAATTTGGATATTAACAGGGTGGGTATAGCTAATTTGGAATATTGACAGGGTGGGTATATCTAATTTGGGATATTCACAGGGAGGGTATATCAAATTTATGATATTTACAGGGTGGGTATATGTAATTTGGGGTATTCAAAGGGTGGGTATATCTAATTTGGGATATTCATAGGGTGGGTATTTCTAATTTGGATATTCACAGGGTGGATATGTCTAATTTGGTATGTTCACAGGGTGGGTATGTCTAATTTGGGATATTCACAGGGTGGATATATCTAATTTGGATATTCACAGGGTGGGTATACCTAATTTGGATATTCACAGGGTTGGTATATCTAATTTGGGATATTCAGAGGGTGGTTAAATCTAATTTGGGATATTCATAGGGTGGGTATATCTAATTTGGATAATCACAGGGTGGGTATATCTAATTTGGATATTCATAGGGTGGGTATATCTAATTTGGGATATTCACAGGGTGGGTATATCTAATTTGGATATTCACAGGGCGCATATATCTAATTTGGGATATTCACAGGGTGGTTATATCTAATTTGGATATTCACAGGGTGGGTATATCTAATTTGGGATATTCACAGGGTGGTTATATCTAATTTGGATATTCACAGGGTGGGTATATCTAATTTGGGATATTCACAGGGTGGGTGTATCTAATTTGGGATATTCACAGGGTGGGTGTATCTAATTTCAGATATTCACAGGGTGGGTATATCTAATTTGGATATTCACAATGTGGGTGTAACTAATTTGGATATTCACAGGGCGGGTGTATCTAATTTGGGATATTCACAGGGTGGGTTTATCTAATTTGGGATATTCACAGGGTGGGTATATCTAATTTAGATCTTCACAGGGTGGGTATATCTAATTTGGTATATTCACAGGGTGGGTATATCTAATTTGGGATATTCACAGGGTGGGTATATCTAATTCGGATATTCACAGGGTGGGTATATCTAATTTGGATATTCACAGGGTGGATATATCTAATTTGCTATATTCACAGGGTAGGTATATCTAATTTGGATATTCTCAGGGTAGGTACAGCTAATTTGGGATATTGACAGGTTGGGTATATGTAATTTGGGATATTCACAGGGTGGGTATATCTAATTTGGATATTCTTAGGGTGGGTATATCTAATTTGGATATTCACAGGGTGGGTATATCTAATTTGGATATTCACAGGGTGGGTATATCTAATTTGGGATATTCAAAGGGTGGGTCTATCCAATTTGGGATATTCACAGGGTGGGTATATCTAATTGGGAAATTCACAGGGTGGGTATAACTAATTTGGGATATTGACAGGGTGGGTATATTGAATTTGGATATTCACAGGGTGGGTTTATCTAATTTGGATATTCAGAGGGTGATTATATCTAATTTTGGCTATTCACAGGGTGGGTGTATCTAATTTGGATATTCACATGTTGGGTAAATATAATTTGGGATATTCTCAGGGTTGGTGTATCTAATTTGGATATTCACAGGGTGGGTATTTATAATTTGGATATTCACAGGCTCGGTATATCTAATTTGGGGTATTCACAGGGTGGGTATATCTAATTTGGTATATTCACAGGGTGGGTATATCTAATTTGGCATATTCACAGGGTCGGTATATCTGATTTGGATATTCACAGGGTGGGTATATCTAATTTGGGATATCCACAGGGTGGGTCTATCTAATTTGCTATATTCACAGGGTAGGTATATCTAATTTGGATATTCACAGGGTGGGTATAGCTAATTTGGAATATTGACAGGGTGGGTATATCTAATTTGGGATATTCAGAGGGTGGGTATATCTAATTTGGATATTCACAGGGAGGGTATATCAAATTTATGACATTTACAGGGTGGGCATATCTAATTTGTATATTCGCAGGGTGGGTATATCTAATTTGGATAGTCACAGGGTGGGTATATCTAATTTGGAAATTCACAGTGTGGGTATATCTAATTTGGATTTTCACAGGGTGGGTATATCAAATTTGGGATATTCACAGGGTGGTTATATCTAATTTGCGATATTCACAGGGTGGGTATATCTAATTTGAGATATTCACAGGGTGGGTGTATCTAATTGGGACATTCACAAGGTGGGTGTATCTCATTTGGATATTCACAGGGTGGGTGTGTCTAATTTGGATATTCACAGGGTGGGTATATCAAATTTGGATATTCACAGGGTGGGTTTATCTAATTTGGATATTCACAGGGTGGGTGTATCTAATTTGGATATTCACATGTTGGGTAAATATAATTTGGGATATTCTCAGGGTTGGTGTATCTAATTTGGATATTCACAGGGTGCGCATATCTAATTTGGATATTCACAGGGAGGTTGTATCTAATTTGTATATTCACAGGGTGAGTATTTATAATTTGGATATTCACAGGCTTGGTTTATCTAATTTGGGGTATCCACAGGGTGGGTATATCTAATTTGGTATATTCACAGGGTGGGTGTATCTAATTTGGCATATTCACAGGGTCCGTATTTTTGATTTGGATATTCACAGGGTGGGTATATCTAATTTGGATATTCACAGGGTGGGTATATCTAATTTGGATATTCACAGGGTGGGTCTATCTAATTTGGGACATTCACAGGGTGGGTATATCTGATTTGGATATCTCACAGGGTGCATATATCTAATATGGTATATTCACAGGGTGGGTATATCTAATTTGGATATTCACAGGGTGGGTCTATCTAATTTGGGATATTCGCAGGGTGGGTGTATCTAATTTGAAGTATTCACAGGGTGGGTGTAACTAATTTGGGATATTCAGAGGGTGGGTGTATCTAATTTGGGATATTCACATGGTGGGTATATCTAATTTGGATATTCACAGTGTGGGTGTATCTAATTTGGGATATTCACAGGGTGGGTTTATCTAATTTGGGATATTCACAGGGTGGGTATATCAAATTTATGATATTTACAGGGTGGGTATATCTAATTTTCGGTATTCACAGGGTGGGTATATCTAATTTGGGATATTCACAGGGTGGGTATTTCTAATTTGGATATTCACAGGGTGGATATGTCTAATTTGGTATGTTCACAGGGTGGGTATGTATAATTTGGGATATTCACAGGGTGGATATATCTAATTTGGATATTCACAGGGTGGGTATATCTGCTTTGGATATTCACAGGGTTGGTATATCTAATTTGGGATATTCACAGGGTGGGTCTATCCAATTTGGATATTCATAGGGTGGGTGTATCTAATTTGGATATTCATAGGGTGGGTTTATCTAATTTGGATAATCACAGGGTGGGTGTATCTAATTTGGATATTCATAGGGTGGGTATATCTAATTTGGGATATTCACAGGGTGGGTATATCTAATTTGGATATTCACAGGGTGCATATATCTAATTTGGGATATTCACAGGGTGGGTATATCTAATTTGGATATTCACAGGGTGGGTATATCTAATTTGGGATATTCACACTGTGGGTGTATCTAATTTGGGATATTCACAGGGTCGGTATATCTGATTTGGATATTCACAGAGTGGGTATATCTATTTTGGATATTCACAGGGTGGGTATATCTATTTTGGATATTCACAGGGTGGGTATATCTAATTTGGGATATTGACAGGGTGGGTATATTTAATTTCGATATTCACAGGGTGGGTTTATCTTATTTGGATATTCAGAGGGTGGGTATATCTAATTTTGGGTTTTCACAGGGTGAGTATATCTAATTTGTATATTCACAGGGTGGGTATATCTAATTTGGATAGTCACAGGATCGGTATATCTAATTTGAAAATTCACAGTGTGGGTATATCTAATTTGGACATTCACAGGGTGGGTATATAAAATTTGGGATATTCACAGGGTGGGTATATCTAATATGAGATATTCACAGGGTGGGTATATCTAATTTGAGATATTCACAGGGTGGGTATATCTAATTTGGATATTCACAAGGTGGTTATATCTCATTTGGATATTCACAGGGTGGGTGTATATAATTTGGATATTCACAGGGTGGGTATATCTAATTTGGATATTCTCATGTTGGGTATATATTATTTGGGATATTCACAGGGTGGTATATCCAATTTGGATATTCACAGGGAGGTTTATCTAATTTGTATATTCACAGGGTGGGTATATCTAACTTGGTATATTCACAGGGTGGGTATATCTAATTTGGGATATTCACAGGGGGGTATATCTAATTTGGGATATTCACAGGGGGGTATATCTAATTCGGATATTCACAGGGTGGGTATATCTAATTTGGATATTCACAGGGTGGATATATCTAATTTGCTATATTCACAGGGTAGGTATATCAAATTTGGATATTCACAGGGTGGGTATAGCTAATTTGGGATATTGACAGGGTGGGTACATCTAATTTGGGATATTCACAGGGTGGGTATATCTAATTTGGATATTCACAGGGTGGGTATTTCAAATTTATGATATTTACAGGGTGGGTATATCTAATTTGGGGTATTCACAGGGCGGGTATATCTAATTTGGATATTCACAGGGTGGGTATATCTAATTTGGGATATTCACAGAGTGGGTATATCTAATTTGGATATTCACAGGGTGGGTATATCTAATTTGGGATATTCACACTGTGGGTGTATCTAATTTGGGATATTCACAGGGTGGGTACATCTAATTTGGGATATTCACAGGGTGGGTATATGTAATTCGGATATTCACAGGGTGGGTATATCTAATTTGGATATTCACAGGGTGGATATATCTAATTTGCTATATTCACAGGGTAGGTATATCTAATTTGGATATTCACAGGGTGGGTATAGCTAATTTGGGATATTGACAGGTTGGGTATATCTAATTTGGGATATTCACAGGGTGGGTATATCTAATTTGGTATATTCACAGGGTGGGTATATCTAATTTGGGATATTCACAGTGAGGGTATATCTAATTTGGATATTCACAGGGTGGGTATATCTAATTTGGGATATTTAAAGGGAGGGTATATCTAACTTAGGGTATTACAGGTTGGGTATATCTAATTTGGGATATTTACAGGGTTGATATATCTAATTTGGATATTCACAGGGTGGGTATACCTAATTTGGGATATTCACAGGGTGGGTCTATTCAATTTGGGATATTCACAGGGTGGGTATATCTAATTTGGATATTCACAGGGCGGGTATATCTAATTTGGATATTCATAGGGTGGGTATATCTAATTTGGATATTCACAGGGTGGGTATATGTAATTTGGATTTTCACAGGGTGGGTATATCTAATTTGGGATATTCAAAGGGTGGGTCTATCTAATTTGGGATATTCACAGGGTGGGTATATCTATTTTGGATATTCACAGGGTGGGTATATCTAATTTGGGATATTGACAGGGTGGGTATATTTAATTTCGATATTCACAGGGTGGGTTTATCTTATTTGGATATTCAGAGGGTGGGTATATCTAATTTTGGGTTTTCACAGGGTGAGTATATCTAATTTGTATATTCACAGGGTGGGTATATCTAATTTGGATATTCACAGGATCGGTATATCTAATTTGAAAATTCACAGTGTGGGTATATCTAATTTGGACATTCACAGGGTGGGTACATCAAATTTGGGATATTCACAGGGTGGGTATATCTAATATGAGATATTCACAGGGTGGGTATATCTAATTTGAGATATTCACAGGGTGGGTATATCTAATTTGGATATTCACAAGGTGGGTATATCTCATTTGGATATTCACAGGGTGGGTGTATATAATTTGGATATTCACCGGGTGGGTATATCTAACTTGGTATATTCACAGGGTGGGTATATCTAATTTGGGATATTCACAGGGGGGTATATCTAATTTGGATATTCACAAGGTGGGTATATCTCATTTGGATATTCACAGGGTGGGTATATCTAATTTGGGATATTCACAGGGTGGGTATATCTAATTTGGATATTCACAAGGTGGGTATATCTCATTTGGATATTCACAGGGTGGGTGTATATAATTTGTATATTCACAGGGTGGGTATATCTAACTTGGTATATTCACAGGGTGGGTATATCTAATTTGGGATATTCACAGGGGGGTATATCTAATTTGGGATATTCACAGGGGGGTATATCTAATTCGGATATTCACAGGGTGGGTATATCTAATTTGGATATTCACAGGGTGGATATATCTAATTTGCTATATTCACAGGGTAGGTATATCAAATTTGGATATTCACAGGGTGGGTATATCTAATTTGGGATATTGACAGGGTGGGTACATCTAATTTGGATATTCACAGGGTGGGTACTTCAAATTTATGATATTTACAGGGTGGGTATATCTAATTTGGGGTATTCACAGGGTGGGTATATCTAATTTGGGATATTCACAGAGTGGGTATATCTAATTTGGATATTCACAGGGTGGATATGTCTAATTTGGTATGTCCACAGGGTGGGTATGTCTAATTTGGGATATTCACAGGGTGGGTATGTCTAATTTGGATATTCACAGGGTGGGTATATCTAATATGGGGTATTCACAGGGTGGGTATATCTAATTTGGATATTCACATGGTGGGTATATCTAATTTGTGATATTCACAGGGTGGGTATATCTAATTTGGGTATTCACAGGGTGGGTATACCTAATTTGGATATTCACAGGGTGGGTATGTCTAATTTGGATATTCACAGGGTGGGTATATCTAATTTGCGATATTCACAAGATGGGTATATCTAATTTGGGATATTCACAGGGTGGGTATATATAATTTGGATATTCACAGGGTGGGTATATCTAATTTGGATATTCACAGGGTTGGTATATCTAATTTGGGATATCCACAGGGTGGGTATGTCTAATTTGGGATATTCACAGGGTGGGTATATCTAATTTGGATATTCACAGGGTGGGTATATCTAATTTGGATATTCACAGGGTTGGTATATCTAATTTGGGATATCCACAGGGTGGGTCTATCCAATTTGGGATATTCACAGGGTGGGTATACCTAATTTGGGATATTCACAGGGTGGGTATATTTAATTTGGGTAATCACAGGGTGGGTGTATGTAATTTGGTATATTCAGAGGGTGGGTATATCTAAATTGGATATTCACAGGGTGGGTATATCTAATATGGGGTATTCACAGCGTGGGTATATCTAATTTGGATATTCACAGGGTGCGTATATCTAATTTGGGTATTCACAGGGTGGGTATTTCTAATTAGGATATTCACAGGGTGGGTATATCTAATTTGGGATATTCACAGGGTGGGTATATCTAATTTGGGATATTCACAGGGTGGGTGTATCTAATTTGGGATATTCACAGGGTGGGTATATCTAATTTGGATATTCACAGGGTCGGTATATCTAATTTGGATATTCACAGGCTGGGTATATCTAATTTGGGATATTCAAAGGGTGGGTCTATTCAATTTTGGATATTCACAGGGTGGGTATATCTAATTTGGGATATTCACAGGGCGGGTATATCTAATTTGGTATATTCACAGTGTGGGTATATCTAATTTGGGATATTCACAGGGTGGGTATATATGTTTTGGATATTCACAGGGTGGGTATATCTAATTTGGGATATTCACAGGGTGGGTATATCAAATTTGGGGTATTCACAGGGTGGGTATATCTAATTTGGGATATTCACAGGGTGGGTATATCTAATTTGGGATATTCACAGGGTGGGTGTATCTAATTTGGGATATTCACAGGGTGGCTGTTTCTAATTTGGGATATTCACAGGATGGGTATATCTAATTTGGATATTCACAGAGTGGGTGTATCTAATTTGCATAATCACAGGGTGGGTGTATCTAATTTGGGATATTCACAGGGTGGGCATATCTAATTTGGGATATTCACAGGGTGGGTATATCTAATTTGGATATTCACAGGGTCGGTATATCTAATTTGGTATATTCACAGGGTGGGTATATCTAATTTGAGATATTCACAGGGTGGATATATCTAATTTGGTATATTCACAGGGTGGGTATATCTAATTTGGATATTCACAGGGTGGGTATACCTAATTTGAGATATTGACAGGGTGGGTATATCTAATTTGGGATATTCACAGGGTGGTTATATCTAATTTGGTATATTTACAGGGTGGGTATATCTAATTTGGGAAATTCACAGGGTGGGTGTATTTAATTTGGATTTTCACAGCGTGGGTATATCTAATTTGGATATTCACAGGTTGGGTATATCCAATTTGGTATATTCACAGGGTGGGTATATCTAATTTGGGATATTCACAGGGTGGGTATATCTAATTTGGATATTCACAGGATGGGTATATCTAATTTGGGATATTTACAGGGAGGGTATATCTAATTTGGGGTATTCACAGGTTGGGTATATCTAATTTGGGATATTCACAGGGTGGATATGTCTAATTTGGTATATTCACAGGGTGGGTATATCTAATTTGGACATTCACAGGGTGGGTATATCTAATTTGGGATATTCACAGGGTGGGTCTATACAATTTGGTATATTCACAGGGTAGGTATATCTAATTTGGATATTCACAGGGTTGGTATATCTATTTGGGTTATTCACAGGGTGGTTATATCTAATTTGGATAATCACAGGGTGGGTATATGTAATTTGGTATATTCACAGGGTGGGTATATCTAATTTGGATATTCATAGGGTGGGTATATCTAATATGGGGTATTCACAGGGTGGGTATATCTAATTTGGATAGTCACAGGGTGGGTATATCTAATTTGTGATATTCACAGGGTGGGTATATCTAATTTGGGTATTCACAGGGTGGGTATATCTAATTTGGATATTCACAGGGTGGGTATATCTAATTTGGATATTCACAGGGTGGGTATATCTAATTTGGGATATTCACAAGGTGGGTATATCTAATTTGGATATTCACAGGGTGGGTATATCTAATTTCAAATATTCACATGGTGGCTATATCTAATTTGGATATTCACAGGGTGGATATGTCTAATTTGGTATATTCCCAGGGTGGGTATGTCTAATTTGGGATATTCACAGGGTGGGTATATCTAATTTGGATATTCACAGGGTGGGTATATCTAATTTGGATATTCACAGGGTTGGTATATCTAATTTGGGATATCCACTGGGTGGGTCTATCCAATTTGGGATATTCACGGGGTGGGTATATCTAATTTGGGATATTCACAGTGTGGGTATATCTAATTTGGATAATCACAGGGTGGGTATATGTAATTTGGTATATTCACAGGGGGGATATATCTAATTTCGATATTCACAGGGTGGGTATATCTAATATGGGGTATTCACAGGGTGGGTATATCTAATTTGGATATTCACAGGGTGGGTATATCTAATTTGGATATTCACAAGGTGGGTTAATCTAATTTGGGATATTCACAAGGTGGGTATATCTAATTTGGATATTCACTGGGTGGGTATATCTAATTTCAAATATTCACATGGTGGGTATATCTAATTTGGGATATTCACAGGGTGGGTGTATCTAATTTGGATAGTCACAGGGTGGGTATATCTAATTTGGATATTCACAGGGTTGGTATATCTAATTTGGGATATCCACAGGGTGGGTCTATCCAATTTGGGATATTCACAGGGTGGGTATATCTAATATGGGGTATTCACAGGGTGGGTATATCTAATTTGGATAGTCACAGGGTGGGTATATCTAATTTGTGATATTCACAGGGTGGGTATATCTAATTTGGGTATTCACAGGGTGGGTATATCTAATTTGGATATTCACAGGGTGGGTATATCTAATTTGGATATTCACAGGGTGGGTATATCTAATTTGGGATATTCACAAGGTGGGTATATCTAATTTGGATATTCACAGGGTGGGTATATCTAATTTCAAATATTCACATGGTGGCTATATCTAATTTGGATATTCACAGGGTGGATATGTCTAATTTGGTATATTCCCAGGGTGGGTATGTCTAATTTGGGATATTCACAGGGTGGGTATATCTAATTTGGATATTCACAGGGTGGGTATATCTAATTTGGATATTCACAGGGTTGGTATATCTAATTTGGGATATCCACTGGGTGGGTCTATCCAATTTGGGATATTCACGGGGTGGGTATATCTAATTTGGGATATTCACAGGGTGGGTATATCTAATTTGGATAATCACAGGGTGGGTATATGTAATTTGGTATATTCACAGGGGGGATATATCTAATTTCGATATTCACAGGGTGGGTATATCTAATATGGGGTATTCACAGGGTGGGTATATCTAATTTGGATATTCACAGGGTGGGTATATCTAATTTGGATATTCACAAGGTGGGTTAATCTAATTTGGGATATTCACAAGGTGGGTAT
The DNA here is from genome assembly GCF_052327205.1 of Somniosus microcephalus. Classification (NCBI taxonomy): domain Eukaryota; kingdom Metazoa; phylum Chordata; class Chondrichthyes; order Squaliformes; family Somniosidae; genus Somniosus; species Somniosus microcephalus. The sequence goes on along the minus strand of NC_141004.1, from coordinate 70,643,076 downwards.
ATCTAATTTGGATATTCACAGGGTGGGTATATCTAATTTCAAATATTCACATGGTGGCTATATCTAATTTGGGATATTCACAGGGTGGGTGTATCTAATTTGGATAGTCACAGGGTGGGTATATCTAATTTGGATATTCACAGGGTTGGTATATCTAATTTGGGATATCCACAGGGTGGGTCTATCCAATTTGGGATATTCACAGGGTGGGTATATCTAATTTGGGATATTCACAGGGTGGTATATCTAATTTGGGGTATTCACAGGGTGGGTATATCTAATTTGGCATATTCACAGTGTGGCTATATCTAATTTGGGATATTCACAGGGTGGGTATATCTGTTTTGGATATTCACAGGGTGGGTATATCTAATTTGTGATATTCACAGGGTGTGTCTATCTAATTTGTGATATTCACAGGGTGGGTATATCTAATTTGGATATTCACAGGGTGGGTATATCTAATTTGGATATTCGCAAGGTGGGTTAATCTAATTTGGGATATTCACAAGCTGGGTATATCTAATTTGGATATTCACAGGGTGGGCATGTCTAATTTCAAATATTCACATGGTGCGTTTATCTAATTTGGGACATTCACAGGGTGGGTGTATCTAATTTGGATAGTCACAGGGTGGGTATATCTAATTTGGTATATTTACAGGGTGGGTATATCTAATTTGGGAAATTCACAGGGTGGGTGTATTTAATTTGGATATTCACAGCGTGGGTATATCTAATTTGGATATTCACAGGTTGGGTATATCTAATTTGGTATATTCACAGGGTGGGTATATCTAATTTGGGATATTCACAGGGTGAGTATATCTAATTTGGTTATTCACAGGATGGGTATATCTAATTTGGGATATTTACAGGGAGGGTATATCTAATTTGGGATATTCACAGGTTGGGTATATCTAATTTGGGATATTCACAGGGTGGATATGTCTAATTTGGTATATTCACAGGGTGGGTATATCTAATTTGGATATTCACAGGGTGGGTATATCTAATTTGGGATATTCACAGGGTGGGTCTATACAATTTGGTATATTCACAGGGTAGGTTTATGTAATTTGGATATTCACAGGGTGGGTATATCTATTTGGGTTATTCACAGGGTGGTTATATCTAATTTGGATAATCACAGGGTGGGTATATGTAATTTGGTATATTCACAGGGTGGGTATATCTAATTTGGATAGTCACAGGGTGGGTATATCTAATTTGTGATATTCACAGGGTGGGTATATCTAATTTGAGATATTGACAGGGTGGGTATATCTAATTTGGGAAATTCACAGGGTGGGTGTATTTAAATTGGATATTCACAGCGTGGGTATATCTAATTTGGATATTCACAGGGTGGGTATATCAAATTTGGTATATTCACAGGTTGGGTATATCCAATTTGGGATATTCACAGGGTGGGTATATCTAATTTGGATATTCACAGGGTGGGTGTATCTAATTTGGGATATTTACAGGGAGGTTATATCTAATTTGGTGTATTCACAGGTTGGGTATATCTTATTTGGGATATTCACAGGGTGGATATGTCTAATTTGGTATATTCATAGGGTGGGTATATCTAATTTGGATATTCACAGGGTGGGTATATCTAATTTGGGATATTCACAGGGTGGGTCTATCCAATTTGGTATATTCACAGGGTAGGTATATCTAATTTGGATATTCACAGGGTGGGTATATCTATTTGGGATATTCACAGGGTGGTTATATCTAATTTGGATAATCACAGGTTGGGTATATCTAATTTGGATAATCACAGGGTGGGTATATCTAATTTGGATATTCACAGGGTGGGTATATCTAATTTGGTATATTCACAGGGTGGGTATATCTAATTTGGATAATCACAGGGTGGGTATATCTAATTTGGTATATTCACAGGGTGAGTATATCTAATTTGGATATTCACAGTGTGGGTATATCTAATTTCAAATATTCACAGGGTGGGTATATCTAATTTGGGTATTCACAGGGTGGGTATATCTAATTTGGATATTCACAAGGTGGGTATATCTAATTTGGATATTCATACGGTGGGTATATCTAATTTGGATATTCACAGAGTGTCTATATCTAATTTGGATATTCACAGGGTCAGTATATCTAATTTGGGATTTTCACAGAGTGGGTATGTCTAATTTGGATATTCACAGGGTGGGTATATCTAATTTGGGTTATTCACAGGGTGGGTATATCTAATTTGGATATTCACAGTGTGGGTATATCTAATTTGGGTTATTTACAGGGAGGGTATATCTAATTTGGTGTATTCACAGGTTGGGTATATCTAATTTGGGATATTCACAGGGTGGATATGTCTAATTTGGTATATTCACAGGGTGGGTATATCTAATTTGGATATTCACAGGGTGGGTGTATCTAATTTGGGATATTCACAGGGTGGGTCTCTCCAATTTGGTATATTCACAGGGTAGGTATATCTAATTTGGATATTCACAGGGTGGGTATATCTATTTGGGATATTCACAGGGTGTTTATATCTAATTTGGATAATCACAGGTTGGGTATATCTAATTTGGATAATCACAGGGTGGGTATATCTAATTTGGATATTCACAGGGTGGGTATATCTAATTTGGGTATTCACAGGGTTGGTATATCTAATTTGGTATATTCACAGGGTTGGTATATCTAATTTGGATAATCACAGGGTGGGTATATCTAATTTGGTATATTCACAGGGTGAGTATATCTAAGTTGGATATTCACAGTTTGGGTATATCTAATTTGGGTTATTCACAGGGTGGGTCTATCCAATTTGGGATATTCACAGGCTGGGTATATCTAATTTGGGATATTCACAGGGTGGGTATATCTAATTTCATATATTCACAGGATGGGTATATCTAATTTGGGTGTTCACAGGGTGGGTATATCTAATTTGGATATTCACAAGGTGGGTTTGTCTAATTTGGATATTCACAGGGTTGGTATATCTAATTTGGGATTTTCACAGAGTTGGTATATCTAATTTGGACATTCACAGGGTGGGTATATCTAATTTGGATATTCACTGAGTGTCTGTATCTAATTTGGATATTCACAGGGTCAGTATATCTGATTTGGGATTTTCACAGAGTGGGTATATCTAACTTGGATATTCACAGACTGGGTATATCTATTTTACGATATTGGAAATCTGCAGCTGGCCACTCCTTTCAGCAAAGTATCCAAATAAAATGAAGAAAGTTCTCCTGGTTGGTTCACCCTATGTGTCTGTCATATGACCGTGTTCCAGTGCTCTTGTGCACAAAGTGCGATGAAGACACGAGGGTGTGGCAAAGCCATCAAGAGACTCTTGCAGTAACGTTTATAATTGTCTTTAATCATAGTTGTTACCTTTAAGTGTGTGCGCTGTTTAAACAACGCAGGATCGATAAAATCGCGATCTGACGCGATGACGTCATCATGCGGGTCATGTGACATTCCCAACGGCGGGATACGTGATGACGTGGGGGTCGGGCGTTTCAGTTCAGTCCTCGTGGATCCAGTTTGTGTATAGACCTGTTTGGAGTTTCTCCTGCGTTCTTTTGTTTATTACTGTGTCCGTACATTAAACCACGTTTGTTTAACTTTCAGTTTCAACCGCAGTATTTTCGTAGTAGTGTGAAGACACCTACATTGGTGACCCCGAAACCTTGCGAACGTTTTTCGCGGTGGACATGGAACGCAGGCCAGTGATGGAAGCCAACGCAGTGGCTTTGAAGCTCCCCCAATTCTGGGAACAACAGGCGGCCTCCTGGTTTGTGCAGGCTGAGGCACAATTTGAGCTCCGCAACATTGTGCAGGACCAGATCCGATATTTGTACGTGGTCTCCGCCCTCGACAGCTCGACGGTGTCGAGGATCATCAGCCTTCTGGAGAACCCCCCGACCGCTGACAAGTATGTCGCCATCACGACACGGCTGCTGCAGGTATTTGGCCTTACAAAGGCGGAGCGCGCTTGCCGTCTACTTACACTACCCGGGTTAGGCGACTCCAAACCCTCTGATCTAATGAGCCACATGCTAACGCTCCTGGGGTCCGAACCCCAATGTTTCCTGTTTCGCGAGCTGTTTCTTAGTCAGCTTCCCGAACAGGTCCAAGCAGCCCTCGCCAGGTCAGACGCCAGGGATTGCATCGCGCTCGCCGAAGAGGCGGTCCGACAGCAATGCTGCGCCATTGCACAATGCCCAGCCCCGAAGGGCCGCGCCTCGACACCTCCGACGACCGGTTACTGTTATTACCACGCTCGTTTTGGCCTGAAAGCCCGCTGCTGCCGCCCGCCTTGCAGTTTCGCGCCCAAACCGTCAAACAGACCGCCGCGAGTCAAGAGTACCGGAACTGGGGCGTGCCCTGTGGCCACGATGGCGATCGGCGATTCCGGGAATCTTCTGTATTTAACCGACTCCATCTCGGGCCGTCATTTTTTGTGCGACACGGGGGCACAGTGCAGCATACTTCCCACCTCGGTCCTCGACCTTCAGTCCGGCAGACGGGGTTCCCCCCTCCAAGCTGCCAACGGGGGTGCGATTCGCACTTTCAGGAACCGGCGGGTACAAGTCTGTTTCGGTGGCCAATGTTTTAGCTGGGATTTCGTCACCGCTCAAATTTCGCAGGCTCTCTTGGGTGCCGATTTTTTCGGCGCCAACGGCCTGTTGGTGGATGTGAAGAATCGTCGCCTCGTTCACGCCGCCACGCTCGACGGTATTTCATGTGCGTGCAGCACGGCCGCGCCACACTCGGTCTCTTGCGCTCAGCCACCTTCCGACGACTTCTCCTGCCTTCTCGGGGATTTCCCCGAACTGACCAAGCCCACCTTTTCAGCTTCGACCGTCAAGCATTGGGTGGAGCACTATATTTCGACGACTGGCTCTCCCGTCTACGCCAGGGCATGACTTTTAGAGCCCAGCAAGCTCGTGGCGGCGAAGGCGGAGTTCGCTGCGATGGAGAGGATGGGGATTATTCGCCGGTCCAGTAGTCCCTGGTCTTCGCCGCTCCACATCGTCCCCAAGCCGGGCAGGGGATGGCGGCCCTGTGGCGACTAATGTCGCCTCAATTATATAACGACGCCCGACTGTTACCCCATCCCACACATACAAGACTTCTCCGCGCATTTGGCAGGGAAGTCGATCTTCTCTAAGGTCGACCTCGTCCGTGGGTACCATCAGGTACCGGTGCATTCCCAGGATGTCCAAAAGACGGCCATCATCACCCCTTTTGGACTGTTTGAGTTTCTCCGCATGCCCTTTGGGCTTAGAAACGCGGCGCAGGCGTTCCAGTGCCTTATGGATTCGGTTCTGCGGGATCTCGATTTTTTGTTCCTCTACTTGGATGACATTCTGATTGCCAGCACCACAATGGAGGAACACCTCGAGCATCTCTGTGTTCTTTTTCGTCGTCTTCAGCAGCACGGCCTCATTGTAAACCCGGCCAAATGCTGTTTCGGTCTGTCGCAACTCGACTTTTTAGGACACCGCATAACTTCCGAGGGAGCAACGCCGCTTCGAGCTAAGGTGGAGGCGATCACGGTGTTCCCGAAGCCGCAATCCGTGAAGGCCTTACAGGAGTTCCTGGGGATGGTTAACTTCTACCATCGGTTCATCCCCAGGGGCGCACAAGTCATGCGGCCGCTCTACGAGGCCCTCAGGGGCAAGACGGGAAGGGAGCCTGTGGGTTGGTCGCAAGAAATGGATCGCGCCTTCGGGGATACGAAGACCGCGCTCGCGAACGCAACAATGTTGGCACATCCCCTGCCGGGAGCTACTATCGCCCTCACGACGGACGTGTCGGACTATGCCGTTGGGGCCGCCCAGGAGCAATGGGTCGACGGCGTGTGGCAACCACTGGCATTTTTTAGCCGCCAGCTGCGGTGGCACGAACGCCGGTACAGTACCTTTGACAGAGAGCTGTTAGCTTTGTTTTTGGCCATCCGACACTTCTGATTCCTCCTCGAAGGGCGCCGCTTCACTGTGTTTGTCGACCATAAACTGCTGACGTTCGCGATGGCCAAGACTGCCGAACTGTGGTCGGCTCGGCAGCAAAGACAGTTGACCTACATGTGATAAAAATAATAACTTCCGGGAAGTTATGTCATCACTTCCTGTGAACTGTGAACTATGAACTATGTACATACCTCACTTCCTGTCATGTGTCACTTCCTGTTGGACTGGTATAAATACTGGTCTGTTCAGTATTGTAAGAGGCTTCTACCAGAGGCATGGTAAAGACCTCTCTTGTATATAGTGTGTTTATAAGTTACTTAAAGCTTACTTTAAAGTTACTTGATGGTAAGCCTCCTTTTTCTTACATCAATTTAAGTAACTTAGTATTTACACTCACGAATACTAGACCTTCGGACAAACTCGGAATTAAGGATCCAGGGAACCACCCATCATGGAGAAAATCCTTAGACCTATTCGTCTGGACTTGGACCCGAATGCACCAGCAGCTGGCAGGGTATGGAAGCATTGGTACCGTACTTTTGAGAATTTTCTGGATGAATGTGAAGCGGATGCTCCTGCTAGATTGAAGATACTTATCAATTATGTGACCCCAAAAGTGTTCGAATATGTTGATGAATGGGATAATTACGATGAGGTGATTCGGGCACTTAAGAAACTGTATGCCAAGACCCCAAATGAGGTCTATGCTAGACATCTACTGGCCACAGCCCGACAAGGGCCAGGGGAATCAATTGACGAATTCCTGCAAGAACTTCACAGGCTCAGCGTAGATTGTAACTTTCAGGCAGCCTCAGCTGAGCTGTACCGCCAAGAAATGATTCGTGATGCTTTCATCTGCGGGATTGCCTCTCCATTTATACGCCAGCGTCTACTAGAAAGTAAAACACTTGAGCTACAAAAAGCTTTTGACCTAGCTTGTTCACTGGATTTGGCAAAGAGAAATGCAGACCTCTATCAGCTGCCCAGATCTCGATCTGCTGCTGTAGCTGCAACCAGACAATTCAAGCGGTCTCAGGTGAACCCTATCATGGGGGAATCTAATTCTGATAATTCTGATGAAGAAGAGGAGGACGACCCCACTTTAGCAGCCTCTTGGCAATCTAGGAAGGAATGCTTCTTTTGTGGAGATGCTTTTCACCCTAGGAAAACCTGCACTGCTCGCAATGCAATCTGCAGTTATTGCGGGAAAAAAGGACACTTTGCTAAAGTTTGCCTATCAAGGGCCTCTACGAGGGCCAATCCAGCTAAGGCCTACCGAACTGCCCCAATTAGGGCCTATCAAGATGCTCCAGCTAGGACCTATCAAGCTTCCTCTCGAGCTCTCTCCCGAAGAAGCACACCGAGAGTTTTAGCCACTCTCTGTGCAACGACACCAATTACAGCTGCTTGCCCACAGAACCTGTCTCATGCTGCCACAAAAATTTCAATTAAAGGGCATACCTTAGATGCCTTAATTGACTCAGGAAGTACTGATAGTTTCATTAAGGAACAGATTGTTGCGAAATTGAAACTACATGTCTTCCCATCGGACCAGGCAATTGCGATGGCCCAGTCATCACTTAATACCAGAATCTCCGGCTTTTGTGTTGTTGATATGACACTTCATGGTCGTATGTATCCCTCCACCCGACTTTCGGTGCTCAAGGACTTATGTAGTGATCTCCTCTTAGGACTGGACTTCCAAAAACAGCATAAGAAACTCACCATTGAGTTTGGTGGATCCAAACCCGGACTTACTATTTCTAATATACCGTCTAAATTACCATTTTGTGCATTATCAGCAGCTTCACTTGATGAACCCTCATTATTTGCCAGTATTCCGCCTCAATGCCAACCGATAATAACGAAATCGCGGCGCTTTAATCAGGAAGACCAATCTTTTATTGCGGCTGAAATCTCTCGACTTCTAGCAGAGGATATCATTGAACCATGTTCGTCGCCCTGGCGGGCTCAAGTCGTCATTGTCAAGAACCCTCTAAAACCTCACAAACAGCGACTATGCATCGATTATTCGCAAACCATCAATCAATATACCGACTTGGACGCCTACCCATTGCCACGCATTGATGATATGGTTAATAAACTGGCCGAATACAAAGTGTTCTCAACTTACGATTTAAAAAGTGCCTATCATCAGTTACCCTTGAAGGTCTCAGATAAGCAGTACACAGCCTTTGAGGCTAATGGACGGCTGTACCAATTTCGTCGCCTCCCATTCGGGGTTACTAATGGAGTGGCTGTCTTTCAACGGGCAATGGATGGCCTGGTTAAGCAGGAAAACCTAAGGGACACTTTTCCCTATCTTGATAACATTACCATTGCAGGTCACGATCAACAGGAACACGACTCCAACCTCCAACAATTTCGGGATGCCCTCCATCGCCGTAATTTGACCCTGAATGAATCCAAATCTGTTGAGTCGCAACCGACCATCAACATCCTTGGCTACTGCGTAGGCAATGGTATCATTCAGCCAGACCCAGAAAGACTTCGCCCGCTCCAAGAGCTCCCGTCACCTAAGAATCCGGCTTCTTTAACGTCGGGCTCTCGGTCTGTTTGCATACTACGCTAAATGGATTCCTCATTTTTCGGACAAAATCCAACCCTTGCTGCATGCTAGATCATTTCCACTGGGAACAGCGGCTGTTGCAGCCTTTAACCTTCTCAAAAAACAGTTGGAGAAAGCGGCTCTTCACTCCATTGATGAGAATCTCCCTTTCATGGTTGAATGTGATGCCTCGGAGGTGGCGATCTCGGCTACTCTGAATCAGGAAGGTGGTCCTGTAGCATTTATGTCCAGGACCTTACAAGGTGCCGAGCTACATTATCCTCCGGTTGAGAAAGAAGCCACAGCCATCATAGAGGCAGTACGGAAGTGGAACCATTTTCTAGCTCGCCAGCACTTTACATTGATCACGGACCAACGATCAGTCGCCTTCATGCTCGATAATCGAAAACGAACCAAAATTAAGAATAATAAAATACAACTTTGGAGGATGGAACTGGCCTCTTTTGGTTATACCATTCTCTATCGGCCTGGCAAGGAGAATGTGGCCCCGGACACCCTCACACGGGCATTCTGCTCCACTATGTCATCCTCCACCCTCATGGATGTCCACAATGGTTTGTGCCATCCTGGCGTTACGCGCATGCTACATTTCGTACGATCACGGAATCTCCCTTTTTCCACTGGAGATGTAAAGAAAATATGCTCAGAATGCCGGCTTTGTGCGGAATTAAAACCTCAGTTCTTCCGCCCCTCAGATGGTATACTCATACATGCAACCCAACCGATGCAACGACTTAGCATCGATTTTAAGGGCCCAGTGCCCTCTTCAACTCGGAACACATATTTGCTCGCCATGATCGACGAATATTCACGTTTTCCGTTTGCCTTCCCCTGCTCCAATATGCTGGCGTCCACAGTAATCTCCTGCCTTGAGCAGGTATTTTCTCTCTGTGGCATGCCGGCTTATATTCACTCAGATCGGGGTCCATCCTTTATGTCGAGGGAACTCAAGGACTACCTCTCAGAACGGGGAATTGCTACAAGCAAAACAACACCATACCATCCCATCGGAAATGGGCAGGTAGAGAGGTATAACGGTATCATCTGGAATTCCGTACGTCTCGCTTTAAGATCTCGGGGCCTACCAGACCAGCAATGGGAAACAGTGCTTCCGGATGCATTGCACTCTATACGGTCCCTGCTTTCTACAGCCACAAATACTACACCTCATGAGCGGTTCTTTGGATTCCAGCGTCGCTCATCTCATGGGACATCACTCCCGTCATGGCTAACTACTCCTGGACCTGTATTACTCTGAAGATACGTTCGGACGTCTAAAAATGACCCTCTTGTAGACGAGGTCGAACTAACCGATGCCAACCCCACCTATGCAAACATACGATATTCCGACGGCCGAGAATCTACCGTATCATTACGGGATCTGGCTCCCTGCCCACCAGGACCTAGTGGGACATCGGGTGATGGCATTTCACCAGGAAACTCTTGGGGCTAGATTTTCAGTATAGGCAGTTTTGGGGCGCTAGCTTTAGCGCCCGCCCGAAGTTAGCGCCCGCCCCAAAGTAGCGCCCCGTTGCCGGGAATTCAGTGGCTTCGCCCTAAGAGGTTGGTGGAGCGCTAAAAGAGGCGTTCCACTACTCTCTTTAGGCGCTAAGCCGGCGGTCCAGAGGGATAGCGCCCAGGCGGGGCGCAGCACGGGTGCGGTCATTTTTGCACTGACAGCAGACCCCGTGGTGCCGACCAGCTCTTAAAGGGGGAAGGGACGAATTGGTCTGCTGCCACGCCCTGCACACTGCAGCCTTGCAAAGAGGCCTCAACACTACTGCTCAGCCCCAGGGAGTCATGGCAACGCCAGAGAAGGCCCGTCAGCGTGCCCTGCGCTTCTCAGAGGGTGATCTGGACATAATGGTCACAGCTCTGGAGGTGAGGCGCAAGATCTTGTTTCCAGAGAGTGGGAGGAATCCAACCCACCACGACTACACCAAAGCCTGGAAGCAGATCGCCCAGAGGGTGACGTTCACCGGCGAGGCCCCCAGGACCCACAAACAATGCCGTAAGAAATACAACGATCTGACCAGGATTGTGAGGGTGAGTAGCCTTTCCAGTCTCCTCCTCATTCTTGCATGTACACCTGACATGATGGGCAAAGGGACCTGAAAGTCCTTTTGGCCAGCCCTCAGCCAGCAGCATTGGGACAGTCATGAGCATCAAATGGCCATTCGGCACTCTACACTTTGGCCAAGCTATTCCACCATGGGAGGCAGTGGACAGTACATCAGGGCTTCACTCTGTCCAAGCTATTCCACCATGGGAGGCAGTGCACACTACATCAGGGCTTCACTCTGTCCAAGCTATTCCACCATGGGAGGCAGTGCACACTACATCAGGGCTTCACTCTGTCCAAGCTATTCCACCATGGGAGGCAGTGCACACTACATCAGGGCTTCACTCTGTCCAAGCTATTCCACCATGGGAGGCAGTGCACACTACATCAGGGCTTCACTCTGTCCAAGCTATTCCACCATGGGAGGCAGTGCACACTACATCAGGGCTTCACTCTGTCCAAGCTATTCCACCATGGGAGGCAGTGCACACTACATCAGGGCTTCACTGCGCACTTACAGCCCGTCCTTTCTCTTGCAGGCTAAAGTAGCGTTTAATCGCCAGGCCCGTGCCAGGGGTGGCCGCGCCAAGCTGCAGAAGCTCACTCGGCTGGAGGAGCGCGTGTGTGTGCTCATGGGAGCCCGTGTGATTGTCCCCACAGCGTGCGGTGTATCCGACCCTCCACTGCCCGGCAATGGTAAGGACCTCGCCTTTTGGCCCTCTCGCGTCGCACTGGCCCATCCGAGCTACCTCCTTTGCCACTGTCCCACCAATGCGCTGAATCCCACCAGTCCTAACTCCCTCGCTGACGCCGTCTCCTCACTCTGAAGCTACTCTTGTGCATTCCTGCTTTCAGCTGGTGACGACCAGGACCCTGAGGCTGCCAGTGACAGCACCTCCAACCAGGAGGAGGAGGAGGAGCAAGCCGGACCTTCGGGGGAACAGTCACGTCCCGCAGGAGAGGAGGAAATGCTTGACACCTCCTCACTGGACGAGTGCCTGGAGGAACTGTCGCAGGGCAATGCAGCTTCTGGGACCAGTGGCGTCCAGCCACCCAGCAGCCGTGCGCGTGGCCCGCGGCCTTCCCCCCAAAGGGGGGAAGGATCAGAGGGGAGTGCTGCTGCTCGGCACACTCGCCGTCACCAACGCGGCAAGGGTCCCCTAGTTCGGCCCCCTCCTCCCCAGCGGGAGAGTCGCGACTCCAGTCCGGACACCTTCACTTCGGAGGAGGTGCGGAAGCTCGATCAGATGGCCGACGACTCGGACCGGCGCCACACGGAGCTCATGAGCGTGGTGGGGCGCATGCCTGAGGCCATCGAGTCGCTGGCGACCAGTGTGCGCGAGTTCGGGGCAGCAACTGCCGCGACTGGCCGCATGCTAACTGATGCCGTCAAGACCCTGGCGGATGTGATGCGCGCGCACACCAGGACCACAGGGCCACTCACTGCTGCCACACGCGCTGTCTCAGGCAGGCATCGCCAGGGCAGGCGCCGCGCTGGACCATCCCAGCAAGCCGGCCGTCGGCTGATTGCTGCGGATCCTGCAGTGCGGGCCCGGCCGAGTGCCACCGCGCCACAGCACCAGCCAGCGCATCCCAGACGCCAGCTGGCCCACATTGCGCCATCCGTCGCCGCCATTCCCCCTCTGGGGCGTCAAGGGCAAGCGGCTGCAGCTGATGGTGGCCAGGCTCAGGTGCGCCACTCAGGAGACGGCCCCTCGAGGCCCAAACGCCGTGTAGGCCGCCCCCCAGCGGCATCTGGCGGAAGGGCATCTGAGCCTCAGGCGCCTTCCCGCAGCCTCGCAGCAGCCACTGGGCAGAGCTTGCGAAGGAGCAGCAGGCAGGGCAGGGGAGGCAAAATGCTGGCCAAGGTCTCGCCCTCGCGGGCCACTCAGTAGAGGGTGTGGCCAGCTTTCCTTTAATATGGCGGTGGCCATCTTTATTTTGCCCATGGTTGTGCTTTTGGAGGGCTTTTTTTTTGCGTTAGGCCGACGTTGAGGCCCGGTTTCAATAAAGGTGGAGTGGCTCCTCCCCAGTTTGTGGGAGTGAGTCGTTTGTTGGGCTTTTTGTGGGGCCCGTTTATTGTTTTTGGGGATTCATGTGGGAAGGGCTTTTCATTTTTGTGTAATAAAAAATTATCTTTATTCATGCAGTCTCCATGGTTGTTCTTCTTAGTGTTTGTTGGCTTCGCCGGCTGAGGGCTTGCGGAGCGGCTGCATTCATCTTCCCTCATGGCCCCTGGCCATTCCCTGACAGGGGGCTTAGAATTACCGTGTAATAAGGTCGCGTCGTGCGGCCCTTGGCCCTGGTCGCTCCCTCCTGGGAACGTACTCCTGCTCCTCCTCCTCCTCCTCCTCCTCCTCCTCATGCTCCTCCTGCTCCTCCTCCTGAGGTGCTGGTCCAACGTCAGGTGGCAGTGCCTGAGTCCTGCGGATAGCCAGGTTGTGTAGCATGCAGCAAACCACCACAAATTGGGAGACCCGGTCCGGCGAATACTGGAGAGCTCCTCCGGAGCGATCAAGGCAGCGGAACCGCTGCTTGAGGACCCCAATAGTTAGCTCGATGATGTTGCGGGTGGTTTGATGGCTCTCGTTGTAGGCCTCTTCAGCAGCGGTCCTGGGCGCGCGGAGCGGGGTCATGAGCCAGGTGCACAAAGGATAGCCTTTGTCCCCGAGTAGCCATCCTCTTGGGGGAGGCTGTGCCTGGAACATGTCATGCACAGTACTCTGCCGCAGGATAAAGGCATCGTGGCTGCTGCCTGGGAAGCTGGCATTGACTGCCATGATGCGCTGCTTGTGGTCACAGACCAGCTGCACATTCAGAGAATGGTAGCCCTTCCTGTTGCGATACTGCTCGCCATGCTCCAGAGGGGCCCGCAAAGCCACATGCGTACAGTCAATGGCGCCCTGCACCAAGGGGAATTCCCCAAGTCTGGAAAATCCCAATGCGCGCTGATGCTGGCTCTCCAGGGCCATGGGGAAGGAGATGAATTGGCTTCTCCTTCTGAACAGTGCTTCGGTCACCTGGCGGATGCAGCGATGCGCGCCGTACTGGGAGATGTTTGCTATGTCCCCAGCAGCGTATTGGAAGGAGCCGGTGGCATAGAAGTTCAATGCCACTGTCACCTTCACTTCCACCGACAGAGACGTCCTGCACCTGAGCTTTGGCCGCAGATCTCGGCGAAGCAGGTGGCAGATCTCTGCAATCACCCCCTTTCGGAATCGGAGCCTTTTAACACATCGCGCGGCACTCATGTTTAGGTAGGAGCGCTGCTGGCGGTATAGCCTGACTGGGTAAGGCCTACGTGGCCGACGCCTGTAGCCCCCTCTGCCTCTAGCCAGGGCTGCCCCTCTCACAATGCGTCTGCGAGCCCTACGGACATGGAGCTGCAGCTCCGCGTTGGCACCCCATGCAACCCCCATCAAATCCTGGCAAACACTCTAATTTCCAAATGGCCACTTGCAGCGCTGTTGCCTGAGTCCAAAAATACCTGGCTCTTGCTGCTTGAAACCAGTTAGCTATCCTCCTTGTTGTGTCTCCAGAAATGCGTTGCACAAGACTGTTTTCTGAAAAAAGGATGGCCTTTATACTGGAGAGGACGTTCCCTTTAATTAGCGCCCCCCGGGGCCCGCGCTGGTTGTGTTGCGTTCCTTTTTCCAAACGCTCCGGCCGCCCGCCGCACAATGGGGCGGTCCGACTGAAGTTTGCAATCGGGGCGGCCAAAGGGCGTTGCACGAGGATGTGACGTCATTTTCTGCGCGCGCATCCGGGCGGGCGCTAAACTTTGCGCCGGCGCTAACGGGCAACTTAATTTGGGGCGGGGCGCAAACTGCGCTGCGCCCGGGCGCTACACGCATAGCGCCCGGAAATCACTTCTCTTAAGGCGCTAACTGCTGGCGCAAGCAACTGAAAATCTAGCCCTTGGGACCTATCGGGTACCCCTCTCCAGGATCCTGATCGGACACCAACTAGCTTGGTGCCGGTAGAACCCCGTGCTCAAGGTTGCGACCCTCCCAGTACCACGCATGAAAGTACTGGTCTGCCACAGACCAGCTCTGCACCTCCCTCTGAACAGAGGCAGTCTGACTTTGAACCTATTGGGGCTCGTACTCGAAGCCATGATCTCCCCGACCCTTCACAGGGCAATCCAGGCCACACGGACTCTGGCCAATGGCCAACCGCATGTAAGCGGACCAGCGACCCTCTACGACGGGAACCCAAACGGGTGCGACTCTTCCTTGTTCGGCGGCTGCGGACCAAAAGGTAGACCACAGCCTCCTAAACCTGCAGGAGGGAAGAATGTGATAAAAATAATAACTTCCGGGAAGTTATGTCATCACTTCCTGTGAACTGTGAACTATGAACTATGAACTGTGTACATACCTCACTTCCTGTCATGTGTCACTTCCTGTTGGACTGGTATAAATACTGGTCTGTTCAGTATTGTAAGAGGCTTCTACCAGAGGCATGGTAAAGACCTCTCTTGTATATAGTGTGTTTATAAGTTACTTAAAGCTTACTTTAAAGTTACTTGATGGTAAGCCTCCTTTTTCTTACATCACTACATATCCGAATTCACCACCGACGTCCGGCATGTGGCCGGCAAGTACAATGTCGTAGCGGATTGCCTCTCCCGTGCCGCCGTCCAGGACACCGCATAACTTCTGAGGGAGCAACGCCGCTTCGAGCTAAGGTGCAGGCGATCACGGCGTTCCCAGGATCGGTCATGGCCCTGTGGGTAGCGGAGCGGGCCCAGGGGCCGTGTAGCCTGATCCTGCTCCTATTTCGTGTGTCTAATTCTGTTAGATTCAGGAGATGGTTCTGTGATAGTAGATTGGCGGTTAGGATCAGATCAGCCATGATCTTATTGAATGGCGGAGCAGGCTCGAGGGGCCGATTGGCCTACTCCTGCTCCTATTTCTTATGTTCTTATGTTCTTATGTTAATTAGGCATTGGTTATGCGAGAATGGCAGCTGACCAGGCTGCCGACCCGGAGACTCAAGCTTTTCGTTATGACCCCGCCAGACTTCAGCCGAGAGATGTACCGTTCCATTCGGCAGGTACCACTCTCCTCTGCGACGTCTCCTTGGGTGATCCACGTCCGATTGTTCCGTCGACCTGGCGCCGAGACGTTTTCGACGCCATTCACGGGCTGTCGCATCCCGGGGTGCATGCGTCGCAAAAGCTGCTGGTCTCCAAATTCGTATAGAGAGGGATACACAAAGACGTCCGCGACTGGGCGAACACTTGTGTGGTTTGTCAGCGGGCCAAAGTGCAACGGCACGTCAGGGCCCCTCTGGCCACCTTCGCGGTGCCAGAGTGGCGGTTCGACCACATTCACGTCGACCTAGTGGGTCCACTTCCACCATCCCGTGGTTTTACACACCTTCTGACGATGGTGGACCGCACCACGAGGTGGCCAGAGGCGGTTCCCCTGACGTCTACCACCTCTGCGGATGTCGCTCGAGCCTTCATTTCATCATGGGTAGCCCATTTCGGTGTTCCGGCGGATATTTCGTCCGACCGCGGGGCGCAATTCTCGTCGGAACTATGGCATGCGGTGGCCTCCGCATTAGGCACTAAACTCCATTGCACTACGGCCTACCACCCGCAGGCAAACGGGTTGTGCGAGCGGTTCCACCGTTCATTGAAGGCGTCGCTCAGGACCAGCCTTCTGGATGTGGGATGGGTCGATAAACTGCCGTGGGTTATGCTGGGACTGCGCACAGCGCCGAAGGAGGATTTACAGTCTTCTGCCGCGGAAATGGTTTACGGCCAACCACTTTGGGCTCCGGGCGAATTCCTGCCGTCACCTACACGGCCGTGGTCTGCAGCCGGTCAGCGGGAGGCCCACCGGGACGCGGCTCAGTGCTTCAGGCCTGTTCCGACCTCGCAGCACGGTTTGCCTTCCTCCAACGTCCCCGTGGAGCTGTCAAAGGCCAAATTCGTCTTTGTACGCCAAGACGCCCATCGCACCCCGCTCACACCTCCATATGCGGGTCCGTTCCAGGTCCGGGGACAAGAGTTTCGTGATCGACTTCAGGGGCAAGCCGGAGCACATCTCCGTCGATCGCCTCAAGCCTGCGCACCAGGACCTCGAACAGCCAGTCGAACCTGCTCAGCCCCCGCGCCGGGGCTGGCTGCCGGCTACCGCCACACCTACCCGCACCGTGCTACCTGCCAGTTCGCCACCTGCTCAGCGTTTTCCTCTCTGGGAATTTAGGAGTCGGTCAAACAGGCTTGTCCGACCTCCTCTGCGATTGACGTTCCTCGTTAAAGACAATTCTGGGGGGGCGTATGTGGCAGCCATCAAGAGACTCTTGCAGTAACATTTATAATTGTCTTTAATCATAGTTGTTACCTTTAAGTTTGTGCGCTGTTTAAACGGCGCAGGATCGATAAAATCACGATCTGACGCGATGACGTCATCACGCGGGTCACGTGACGTTCCCAACGGCGGGAAACGTCATGACGTCATGACGTCAGGGGGGTAGGGCGTTTCAGTTCTGTCCTCGTGGATCCAGCTTGTTGATAGACCTGTTTGGAGTTTCTCCTGCGTTCTTTTGTTTATAACTGTTTCAGTACATTAAACCACGTTTGTTTAACTGTCAGTTTCAACTGCAGTATTTTCGTAGTAGTGTGAAGACACCGACAAGGGCACCAAATCGCTTCATTGTGAGTTGCAGCAGTAATGTGTGCCCTGTGGGTCTGCATCGTCAGCAGTGAAAGCATTGTAAGGTTGTGTGAGGGTTTAGCATAGGCCAGCAGGAAGAGGGAGGGGAAAGAGATTGGGAGGGAGGAGGTGACCAGATGCTGGGGAGGAAATGATCAGGAGGGAGCTGGGAGTGATCGGGAGACAGATTGAATGATTAATGTGGGGCCGACCAGGTGAGAAGGATGGGGGCTGGAAACGATCTTGTGTGCTGCAGAGGACCGGGGAGGAACACTCCTGGTCCTCCAGGTTCCACATTAAGGTTATTTTTTTTTAAATTTCCTATTTGGTGCCAGCCTGCAGTGGCCCCACAGACGGCTGGTTAGGCCGCATGTCGAACATGTTTACCTGAACAGAGTGTTGCGACACTGGCTGCTTACACGGCAGCACAACTTTACACAGAGGCATTAAACTGGCGTGAGGCCCCTTATTTCCACCAACAGAGCCGAAGGAGCATCTTAAAGGAGGGGAGAGAGGTCGAGAGGCCTAGAGGTTTAGGGAGGGAATTCCAGAGTTTAGGTCCGAGGCAGCTGAAGGCACAGCCGCCAATTGTGGAGTGATTAAAATAGAGGATGCGCAAGAGGCCAAAACTGGAGGAGTGCAGAGATCTGGGAGGGTTGAAGAGCTGAAGGTTACAGAGATAGGGATGGGCGAGACCATGGAGGGATTTGAAAACAAGGAGAATTTAAAATTGAGCCTTTGCTAGATCGGGAGCCAATGTAGGTCAGCGAGCTCAGGGGTGATGGGTGAACAGGACTTGGTGTGAGTTAGGGTACGGGCAGCAGAGTTTTGGATCAAGTTTATGGAGGGTGGAAGATGGGAGGCCGGTCAGGAGAGTGTTGTAATATTAAAGTTTGGAGGTTACAAAGACATGGATGAGGGTTTCCGCAGCAGATGATCTCAGGCAGGGGCAGAGTCGGGAGATGTTACGTGTGGAATAGGCGGTGTTGGTGATGGTGCTGATATGTGGTCAGAAGCTCACCTTGGGGTCAGATATGACACCAAGCTTTAGGATGGTCTGGTTCAGCCTCAGACAGTTGCAAGGCCGAGGGGTGGAGTCAGAAGCTGTTACAATTTCTGTCCCAAGATATGTGAGGACAGCCCTTTAAATTTACCCACAATGCAATGTCAGCAGCACACCAAGGACAAATTCTCTTTGGTTTATTTGCACCAGGTGAGTTCTGACTAATTTATTGTCAGATTACATTCATTCAATTGACAATTTGTAAATACAAAACTCCCAGAATATCCAGAGACTGGTGACAGCATCATTACTTCTTCCTGTAGACAGATACAACCCCATCAACGTACTCGTCTGCTATCTGTGTCGGCAGAAGCTCCTTCTGCCACTTCTCCACATGTTGCTCCACAACCTTCTCCCACAGCCCTTTGCTCACCAGCTCTTGGATTAAAGCAAGCAGTTTACTTCTGTAAACATTCACCTCAGCTGTCAGTGTGAAACAGATAGAGCCTCCTGCAAGAGAGACGAGTAACCGTTAGAAAGCCTCATGTAATACAAGCACTGGTAAGACAAGTGTTGTGTCGGTACCTTTCTACCTAGACACAATTTAGGACTCAGAACTCAGAGATTCAAACATGAAGTGCTTTATTGGAAGGAAAGGAAGTTCTGGCAAGTTCCGAACAAAGAGAGCTAAACTTAACCGAGAGAATACCCAACCATTTATCTCCTGTGACAGCGCCACCACAGGTGGGAGGAGAACACACAATAGAACACACAATACATAACATTTCCTCCCCTCTTAAATGGAAGGTCCACATTATTCCTCAATAGGTAAGTTACTTTCAATACACTCAACTAACCTAGGGTAGAGGTAGACTGCCTCAAACCCTGACTTTACCCTGGGGTTTATTCTGCCCCAGTCTTGTGGGTAAGTCACTAAGCCTACAGATCCAAGCGTCTTGGAGGCCGCCGCTCTCTGACAGGATACCGGCGGTCATCGCTGGCTTCCACAGCAGTAGGCATTGACACAGGCCTGGATGGAGAAGGTGCCTGTGTCAGTTGAAAGTCAGGAGTTTGCACAGGTGGAACAGTCTCTTTGACATCCTGTGTTGGAGAAGAGCACTGTGGCAAAGGATGCTGGTTTGCGGTATCATTCGGAAACAGTTCAGGCCAACCAGCCGTTGGAGCCTCTGTGGCTGTCTCTGCTCCTAGCAACAGTTGATCTGTGTGTCTTCTCCAGACGACGTCCTCAGCAGTCTCAACCGTGTAAGACACAGGGCCCGTCTGCGCGATCACCGTAGCAGGAACCCATTTCGGTCCAGTGTTGTAGTTTCGAGCTAGGACGTGCTCTCCTGGATGAAACCGTCTCTCCTTGGCTCTTTTCTCTCTCTTTTCAACTTGAGCTTGTTGTTGACGATGGACAACCTGCTCTGCCCTTGGAGGTTTGAGTAAGTCAAAACTTGTCCGCAACTGCCTCTTCATCATGAGCGAAGCGGGGGAAGTTTTGGTTGTGGCATGCGGCTCGTTCCTGTAGGACAACAGGAAGCTGTTCAGACGTTGGTGGATTGAGCCCTGACCTTGCGATGCCTTCAAGGCATGCTTCAAAGTTTGCACGAACCTTTCTGCCTGGCTGTTAGTAGAGGGATGATAGGGCGCAGACCTGATGTGTTGGACACCATTCACATGCAGGAAGGTTGCAAACTCCTGTGATACAAATTGTGGACCATTGTCACTTACGAGTTGTTCCGGTGAGCCATAACGGCTGAACATCTCACCAAGTTTCCCAATTGTTTTCTCTGCCATGGTAGACCTCATCACAGCGACATCCGGCCACTTGCTACAAGTGTCCACAACCACCATAAACATCTTCCCTTCGAAAGAACCGGCGAAGTCCACATGTACTCGCTGCCACACTTCTGCAGGCCAATCCCAGGGGTGTAGGGTTGCCAGCTGTGGAACATTCCGGACCCTTTGACATGGGGAACATGTTTTGGCTTTCTCCTCAATATTCCCATCGAGACCTGGCCACCAGAAGTAGCTTCTTGCCATTTCCTTCATCCGAACCATCCCACTGTGGCCTGTATGAAATTGTTGCAGTATAGGTTCCCTCAGAGGTGGCGGAATGATGACATGGCGTCCCCAAAGAAGACAACCTGCCTGGACGGAGAGCTCATTTCTTTTTGAAACGTAAGGTTTCAAACTAGGAGAATCTCCTATCGCTCTCCCTCGAATGACATCGTCCATTACCTCAGACAGGATTGGATCGTTGCGGGTGTACCTTCGCACCTGAACTGCAGTGACAGGTGCTCCCTCCACTTGTCTAAAGTAGAAGATGTCTATCTGACGAGGCTCTGGGGGAGTAACAGGCAAGGGTAGCCTCGAGAGACCGTCTGCGTTGCCGTGCAAGTCTGATTTGCGACATTTGATGTCGTATGTGTGTCCTGACAACAGTAAAGCCCACCTTTGCATCCTGCTTGCAGCGAGAGACGGAATTCCGGTGTGGGGCCCGAAGATTGAAGTCAATGGACGGTGGTCTGTCAGGAGTGTGAACCTTCTCCCAAACAGGTACTGATGACATTTTCGAATTCCAAAAACGATTCCCAAGGCCTCGCGCTCGATCTGCGCATAGTTACTCTCGGCCTTGTTCAAGGTGCGTGATGCAAAGGCGATAGGTTTCTCTTCACCCGAAGGCATGATGTGGGATATGACTGCTCCCACACCATATGGTGATGCATCACATGCTAGCTGCACGGGTAGCTTTGGGTCGAAGTGTGTCAGGACCTCCGAATTCAGCAATGCTTTCTTTGCTTGGGCGAAAGCTTCGTTGCACAGTTCAGTCCATTTCCATGTTTTGCCTTGACATAGCAACTGATGTAATGGCTTCAGCAATGTTGCTAAGTCTGGAATAAACTTCCCATAGTAGTTAAGTAGCCCCAGAAATGAACGTAACTGGCTCACATTCTGGGGTGCTGGGGCCTCCACGATCGCCTTGACCTTTGGCGGCGCCTTATGCAGGCCAGTAGCGTCAATCACATGCCCCAGGTACTCAACTGAAGACTGAAAGAATTCACATTTGTCTTTATGAACTCTGAGTCCGTACTCTTTCAGTCGTTGTAGTGTCGCATCCAAGTTCAGAAGATGATCCTCCTCATTTGTCCCAGTGACAAGGATGTCGTCCAGGTAGCACTGGACTCCTGGCAGTCCACTCAAAATCTGATCCATTGCCCTCTGGAATAGAGCAGGGGCCGACGTAATTCCAAATGGAAGGCGGCAGTACCAGTATAGCCCCTTGTGTGTCACAATTGTCAGCAGCTCCTTTGATTTGTCATCGACATGCATTTGTAGATAAGCCTGGCATAAGTCTATTTTGCTGAACTTTTGCCCTCCGGCCAGGCCCGTAAAAAGACCCTCAATGAGGGGAAGAGGGTACTGTTCCACAGACAGCACCGGGTTAATAGTCACTTTAAAATCTCCTCAGATTCGAACAGATCCATCCTTTTTCAGGACAGGAACAATGGGTGTGGCCCATTTGCTCATGCTCACAGGCTCCAGGACTCCATTCTCGACTAAGGCCTCCAAGTTAGCCTCAACTTTCGGCCTAATTGCATAGGGTACAGGTCGGGCTTTGTGAAATTTCGGCTTGCTGTCAGGTTTAATGTCCAGTCTCACGCTGATCTTTTTCATGCTCCCAAGTTCCCCATTGAAGAGTTCTGCATGTTTGTTTAACACTGCAGTCAGACCTGACTCCCCTTTTGACATCATGCGGACTGCAGGCCAGTCCAGCGTGATTTTCTCTAGCCACGCACGTCCCAGTAGCAATGGGTAATTTCCCTTTACCACATATAGTGGCAGTTTTCAAGTCTGTCCGTTCAATTTAACTGTCACCTCAATGACGCCTCTCATGGCCACAGGTTCGCCGGTATACGTCTTTAGCACAATGTTTGTTGGCTGAAGGGTAAGATGCTTTAGCATTTTGTTGTAGACAGTATCTGAAACAAGGGACACAGCCGCGCCTGTGTCCACCTCCATCCGCACTGATTGTCCCTCCACCAGTGGTGACACCCAGTAGCCATTTGAACCACCTGCAACCGTCAGTATATGCACCTCTTCCTCCTCAGAGGTGTCGTTCCCCTCTGTTTTGCTTGTTCCATCATACTGCACTGAATGAACACTCTTTTTCCTCTCTTGTCCAAATACAGACATTTTGCTTCCATGCTTCCCAGCTCTGTCTGTTCTTTTTTTACCTCTACAGGCACGTTCAATGTGACCCTTTTTGCCACAATTTCGGCATTCCAGCTCCGTACACCAGCAGTCATTAGCGTGATGGCCCGTTTTCCCACAACGGTAACATGTGCCGTTCCACGCACCTTTAGGCTCAGACGACACCTTGTGAACTCTCCCTGTTGAACTCAACTGGTGAGCCTCCTTTTCCGCCATCTCCATGGAGACACTAACTTCAATGGCCTTTTCAAGAGTAAGGTTGTCCTCAGTAAGAAGGCGCTTCAGTGTGGCTGCATTTTGCAGACCACACACAAGTCTGTCTCTAATGGTGTCATTCAGCACCTCATTGAACTGGCAGTGTTCCGACAACCTTTTTAAAGCAGCAATAAACATTGTCACTGATTCCCCCTCCTCTTGATTCCGTTTGTGAAATCTAAATCTCTCAGCAACAACCAGAGGTTTTGGTGAAAAATGTGCTCCAAGAATTTCCACTAGTTGCTTATATGTTTTAGTTCCTGGCTTATCTGGCTGCACGAGGCTGCGAAGTAAATTGAAAGTCTTCGGCCCGATTACACTCAAAAAGGTAGGCACGACCTTTTCATTTGCCACCGCATTCGCCAATACAAAATAGTCAAAACGTTCCGTATATGTGCTCCATTGCTCCACATTTTCATCAAAATCACCGATGTTTCCTAATATAGTAGCCATCTCACATTTCAAATTAAATTTTCTGTTTACTCACTGCACCCGTAACGTACGCAGATTCATCCGCTCCTCGTTGCCACTTGTTGTGTCGGTACCTTTCTACCTAGACACAATTTAGGACTCAGAACTCAGAGATTCAAACATGAAGTGCTTTATTGGAAGGAAAGGAAGTTCTGGCAAGTTCCGAACAAAGAGAGCTAAACTTAACCGAGAGAATACCCAACCATTTATCTCCTGTGATAGCGCCACCACAGGTGGGAGGAGAACACACAATAGAACACACAATACATAACAACAAGCATTCCCCAAGAACAGAGTTATACTGCACTCTGCTTGCAGTATAGCAGTCTCAGGCCATTCTAACCTGCAGTATAGCTCAGTGCGGTCTGACCCTACTCTAACAGCGGGTACCTGCAGTATAGCTCAGTGTGGTCTGACCCTGCTCTCACAGCGGGTACCTGCAGTATAGCTCAGTGTGGTCTGACCCTCCTCTAACAGTGGGTACCTGCAGTGTAGCTCAGTGCGGTCTGACCCTGCTCTAACAGTGGGTACCTGCAGTATAGCTCAGTGCGGTCTGACCCTGCTCTAACAGTGGGTACCTGCAGTATAGCTCAGTGCGGTCTGACCCTGCTCTAACAGCAGGTACCTGCAGTATAGCTCAGTGCGGTCTGACCCTGCTCTAACAGTGGGTACCTGCAGTATAGCTCAGTGCGGTCTGACCCTGCTCTAACAGCGGGTACCTGCAGTATAGCTCAGTGCAGTCTGACCCTGCTCTAACAGCGGGTACCTGCAGTATAGCTCAGTGCAGTCTGACCCTGCTCTAACAGTGGGTATCTGCAGTATAGCTCAGTGCAGTCTGACCCTGCTCTAACAGTGGGTACCTGAAGTATAGCTCAGTGCAGTCTGACCCTGCTCTAACAGCAGGTACCTGCAGTATAGCTCAGTGCAGTCTGACCCTGCTCTAACAGCGGGTACCTGCAGTATAGCTCAGTGTGGTCTGACCCTGCTCTAACAGTGGGTACCTGCAGTATAGCTCAGTGTGGTCTGACCCTGCTCTAACAGCGGGTACCTGCAGTATAGCTCAGTGCGGTCTAACCCTGCTCTAACAGTGGGTACCTGCAGTATAGCTCAGTGCGGTCTGACCCTGCTCTAACAGTGGGTACCTGCAGTATAACTGATTGAACATTTGCCTGCAATTATTCTACAAACATTACGATTTTGAAGAAGGTGAACAATATGCTTTGAACACGCCCATCCTTCACCTCCGAGATATTTTTGTTTCCGGCTCATGAGTGTAAAAGATTCTTTCTGTGGAGAATTAGACCTGCCCCTGGTGCTGTTGCCTTGTTTGATGCCAGGTCCTGTGGATGCCACAATGACAATCCGAGCTGTCTTACGGGGATGGGGCCTTTCTGCTCACCTGATTTGGTGACTCTCAGTATCTCTGGAAAGATGTCCCATGGCAGATAATGTTGAACCAGTCCACAAACAATAGTCACTAAATCATAGGTACCTACAGCAATTCAATCAACAAGAAAGAGGCTTGTTAGACTCCGCACAGGAGAACTGTTACCTGACCTCACAATAAAATGAGAGAAAACCTTCTTTAGTAAGTTGAGTTCCCGTTAAACCCAATCAGTCAGATCAAAGATCCCACTCCTCTGCCAGTGGAAAAACTCCGAAATATTCAGGCCCGAGCAATTCAGGAATCAACCACATTGCTGTGGGCCTGGAGTCACATACAAGCCAGACCAGGCAAGGACAGCAGATACCCTTCCCTGAAGGACATGAGTGAACCAGGTGGGTCTTATGACAATCTGGCTTCATGGTCACTATTTACTGGCTTTTTATTCCAGAATTATTTAATTAACTGAATTTAAATTCCACAGCTGCCATGGTAGGATTTGGACTCATGTTTCACAGATCATTAGTTCAGGCCTCAGGATTACTAGTTCAGTAACATAACCACTATGCTACTGCTCCCTGACAAATTCACCCGATTACTGCCCCATCAATCGACTCTGTCAACAGCAAAGTGATGGAAGGTGTCATCGACAGTGCTATCAAGTGGCACTTAGTCACCAATAACCTGCTCACTGATGCCCAGTTTGGGTTCTGCCAAGACCACTCTGCTCCCAACCTCATTACAGCCTTTTCCAAATATAGACAAAAGAGCAGAATTCCAGAGGTGAGGTGAGAGTGACTGCCCTTGACATCAAGGCAGCATTTGACCAAGTGTGGCATTATGGAGGCCTAGTGAAATTGAAGTCAATGGGAATCAGGGGAAGCTCTCCACTGGCTGGAGTCATACCTAGCATGAAAGAAGATGGTTATGGTTGTTGGAGGCCAATCATCTCATCCTCAGGACATTTCTGCAGAAGTTCCTCTGGGCGGTGTCCTAGGCCCAACCATCTTCAGCTACTTATTCAATGGCCTATCCCACATCATAAGCTCAGAAGTGGGGATGTTCACTGATGATTGCACCGTGTTTAGTTCCATTCGCAATTCCTCAGATAATGAAGCAGACCGTACCCGCATGACCTGGACAACATTCAGGTTAGGGCTGATACATTGCAAAAACAATCGCGCCACAGCCGTGCCATTCAATGACTATCTCCAACAAGTGAGAGTCTAACCGCCGGCTCTTGACATTCAATGAGATTACCATCACCAAATCCCCCACCATCAACAATCTAGGGGTCACCATTGATCATAAACCTAACGGGACCAACCACAAATACTGTGGCAACAAGAGCAGGTCAGAGGCTGGGTATTCTGCACCGAGTGTCTCACCTCCTGACTCCACAAAGCCTTTCCACCATCTATAAAGCACAAGTCAGGAGTGTGATGGAATACTCTCCACTTGCCTGGATGAGTGCAGCTCCAACAACACTCAAGAAGCTCGACACAATCCAGGACAAAGTAGGCCACTTGATTGGCACCCCACCCACTACCTTACACATTCACTCCCTCCACCACTGCGTCTGCAGTGTGTACCATCTACAAGATGCACTGCAGCAACTCACCAAGGCCTCTTCGACCACACCTCCCAAACCCGCAACCTCTACCACCTAGAAGGACAAGGGCAGCAGGCGCATGGGAACACCACCACCTCCAAGTTCCCCTCCAAGTCAAACAGCATCGTGACGTGGTAATATATTGCCATTCCTTCATGGTCACTGGATTAAAATCCTGGAAATCCCTATGTAACAGCACTGTGGGAGTACCTTCACCTCATGGACTGCAGCGGTTCAAGAAGGCGGCTCACTGACACCTTCTCAAGGGCAATTAGGGATGGGCAATAAATGCTGGCCTTGCCAGTGATGCCCACATCCCAGGAATGAATTTAAAAAATCCGATTATTAAAGTGGTTAATGTTTCACCTTTAGCTAAGACAACTTAAATGTAAACTGTAACATTGGGCTACTTACACTAACTGGTCTGTAATTTACCCTCCAGTTTCTTGGTACAAGCTGTATATCTGAGACAGACAGAAAAACTATAGTCTTACCTTGATCTTCTCTCTGGCATCTTTCAAGAGCCCAGGGTGCATGGCACCAGGGTCCAGTGACTTATCCACCTTGAGTTCTGATTATTTATTCAGAACCAATTCCTTTTCCCAGTGCTCTCTAACAATTCTTCTACATCCTCCCCGGTAATGCCATGAAATGTTGAAAACAGTGACCAACACTCTTCCGCCAGCTGGTGGTGGCTCCCGTGGCAGGTGCCATTTAGCAAGGGGTGGTAGCGCTGCTGGTAAACGTGATCGCCGGAGGGATTTAAATGAACACCACCTTGACATCAGTGAGTGTGCAACGCTCACTTGATGCCCGATCTGCAGCATTTGTTTTCACCATTCAACTTACCGGCATTTCTAAACAATGAGAAGGAGAGCTGGCATCCAACAGCAGGAAGGAAGTGGCAGCAGTGATATTTAAAGGGATCATCAGCAATCTGTTGCACCTGACATGGTTCTGCAGTTTGAGTGGCTTTGTGCTACTTTCTGCAACTCCAACAGCTCTCTTTACTTATTTCAAGGTTCTTTGGTAACAGGGAGTTGTTGCAAGTGCAGATTTCATTCATGATTTTTTAAAGGCTTCTGCTCACAACATTTGCTCACAGTCATGGGGACTGTACCAGCAGTCGACCTTGGTCTCCAGGATCTATGGCAGAGGGAGCGGAGGAAGACGGGAACATGCACACAGATGGAGGAGGAGGAGGGCCATGAGGGCTCTCACAAGGAGGTCTTACCCACCTAGGATCTTCCAACAGCATTTCTCCTACCTCCAATTAAACGAGGAGCAGTGTCTTAGGAGGCTACGCTTCACCAAGGAGGTGGTCACAGAACTCTGGCACCTCCTGCAACCAGATCTGTAGCCACAGAACATGGCGCTCATGGCTCTCCCAATGGCAGTCAAGGTCACCGTGGCCCTCAATTTCTTCGCCAGCAGTTCCTTCCAGTCTGCAGTAGGAGACATAGCTAACATCTCACAGTCCTCCATCCATCGCTGCATCCAGGAGGTCACTGAGGCATTCTACACCAGGAGAAGTGACTACGTTGTCTTCTCTCTCGGCAGAGAGAAGCAGGACGAGCGCGCATGTGGCTTTGCCAGGATAGCAGGCTTCCCCATAGCACAGGGTGCCATTGACTGTACACACGTGGCTTTGTGGGCACCACAAAACAATCCTGAGATCATCCGTAACCGCAAAGGCTACCACTCACTTAATGTGCAGTTGATGTGTGACCACGCACAGCGAAACTTCAATGTCAATGCCCGCTATTCTGGCTGCAGCCATAATGCCTTCATCCTGCTCCAGTCCGGTGTGCCTGCAATCTTCCAGCCACCACAGCAAACTCTAGGGTGGCTGCTCGGAGACAGGGGCTATCC
Organism: Somniosus microcephalus; assembly: GCF_052327205.1. Classification (NCBI taxonomy): domain Eukaryota; kingdom Metazoa; phylum Chordata; class Chondrichthyes; order Squaliformes; family Somniosidae; genus Somniosus; species Somniosus microcephalus. The sequence goes on along the minus strand of NC_141004.1, from coordinate 70,614,957 downwards.
GCTCTGCAGTTGGCTCCTGACTCCCCTCCAATACTCGTGCCCAGTGCTCATGTAATGAGAGCCATGCCTCCACCAGGAACATCATCGAGCAGACCATCGGGCTACTGAAGCAATGGTTCCACTGCCTTGACCACTCGGAAGGAGCCCTCCAGTACTCGGCAGAGCGGGTGTCCCATTTCGTGCTGGTCTGCTGCATGATCCACAACTTGGCCATCATGAGGGTGCCGCCCTTGCCAGCAGGGATTGTGGGACCACCTCAGGAGGAGGACAAGCGAGTGGAGGAGGAGGAGGACGAAGAGCAAGGAGAAAGAGGAAGAGGAGGGAGGGAGGAGGCTGGCAGCCAATCATCCATCCAGATGAGCTGCCTTTGAATGGCTCATCAGACTCCAATTCTGATGAATGAAACCCCAGGTCCCTGTTGCTCACCACATCCCCATCGCATCATCCCCATCTCATGGAATATCACAACGTTCTTCTGGCCACAAAGCTGAAATGAAAGACACCACCAAAGATAGTCCAAATAAAATTAATAAATTTATCAATAATCACATCACATGTATTTACAATAATACTATTAACTAATCACCCTCCTGCGATCCGTTAGTGTCTGTCTTTCGTGTGGGTTTTCCTAACCTAGTGCTCCTACGAAGTGCTCCCCCAGTGGCTGTAGCATGGCTGGTGAAAAGCCGCTGAGTTTCCGTGCGGGAGACTTCCGATGGCCTTGTTGGACGACCTCGAGCAGCTCTGGACCTAGAAGGTCCGGATGTACACTGCACCACCTCGGCATGGGCAGCAGCAGTCTGGGCTGGCTGGCTAACAGGCAGCGGCAAGGGAAGTGGCTGAGAGGCAGTGGTGGGAGTAGGAATGCTGCCATCCTGAGAGAGGACAGCAGGGTCCTGCACCACTCACCCACTGCCATTCCCCCAGTGCGGCACCTCAGCATTCCCGGCAATCTGTGTGAGCGCAAATTGCTGACCTGCTGCGACACCGTGCAAGCCCCGGTCAGCGGTGGTAAGCCCAGCCACGATGGCAGCAGTCAGAGCTAGGAAGGCTTCAAACTGAGACTGCATTGCTCCTCGAGCCGGCTTAATTGTTGAATGTCCGCCTGGCCCTCGCCTGTTTGCTCCCGCTTGCAGAGATTATTTGCCACCTTAGCCTGCAAGAGAAAGGGAAGTGTTGAGTGAGTTTAGTGCAATGCGTTTCGGTGATGTGCCTGCTATAGTTGAATAGCTGTCAGTGTGTGCAAGGTGTGAGATGTGGGTGTGAGTGTTGCAGCAGTGGTAAGTTTGTGAGGGTGGAGTGAAGCTATGATTGTGAGGTGTGGGTGGCGATTGTTGCTTTGTGTGTGCTGGGGGTGTGGTGTATTGAGCAGAATGTGAAGCTTGGTACAGATGGTGGTACGTGGCATTTGCTGAAGCCTTCACTCACCCTGACCACCCGTGTCAGCTCATTAAACTTCTTCCTGCACTGAGTGTGGGTCCTGGGGACAAGAGTGCTGGCTGTGACGTGGTCTGCGACCTCAGGCCACATGGTCCGGGATGTGTGGGGCGAGGGCCTCCTGCTAGTTTGCGGGTATGGGACTGCCCGCCTCCTCTCCACCGTGAACACCAATGCCTGTAGAGCTTCAGCCAAGAACCTCCGGGTCCAGGTTCTGCCATGACGATGTGGCGGAGACCACATCGGGACAATAACACAATGTATAGCCAATGCTGTTATATGTACCTAAACACAGTTCACTATGTATAGCAATGTTGTGATATGTACATGCTGGGTTGGGTTATCGGTGCAGGGTCCCTTTAAGAGCATCGGTAACGTGATGACGTCATGACGTCGGTTGCGTGATGACGTCATAGCCCCTGCACGGGGCTGAGCCATTCAGACCTCGTGCAGAGTGATTAAAGAAAGACACGTTTTGCCTTTGCTTAAACAAAAGTCTCTGCCTATTGATTTCTATCGATCCCAACATTGGTGACCCCGCTGCTCTTTTGGACGATTCCAAAGACCTCATCTGAAATGGCGATGAACGGCGTTTCCATCAAATTACCCGAGTTTTGGGAACAACAGGCTGCCGCTTGGTTCGCCCAGGCCGAGGCTCAATTTGCACTCCGGGACATCACCGCGGACGACACGGGGTACTACTACGTCGTCTCTGCTCTTGGCAGCTCCACCGCGGCCAGAGTCATGAACCTGCTCGAAAACCCCCCGGAGCTCAACAAATACGGTACGCTGAAAGCGCACCTCTTACAAACTTTCGGACTCACCGAAGCCGAACGTGCACGCCGGCTTCTCTCTCTACCCAGGCTTGGTGACTCCAAGCCCTCGGAGCTGATGGACCACATGCTGGCCCTCCTGGGCACACACACGCCGTGCTTCCTCTTCAAGGAACTGTTCCTTCAACAGCTACCAGGTCAGGTACGGTCGGCTTTAGCCAACTCTTCCACTACTGATTTCCACGACCTGGCCAAGGAGGCCGACAAATTTTTCTCCGCCGGGCAACAGTACTGCGCAGCCACGCGGAGCCCTGCCCCCACTGATACAGCCCAACAGCGGCAACCCTCAAGCCTCTGCTTCTGCCATGCGCAGTTCGGCCCCAAAGCCAGGAAGTGCCGGCCCCCGTGCAGTTTTCCCATGTCGAAACAAACTAAAGACCACTCGTCGGCAGCTATGGCTGTCGGCCGTTCAGGCAGTTTTTTGTTTATTACAGACAATGACTCCAGACGTCGTTCCCTTTGTGACACGGGCGCCCAGGTGAGTGTCCTGCCCGCGTCAACCATAGACATTCAAGGGGGAAACCACGGCCCTGTCCTCGAAGCCGCCAACGGCAGTTCCATCCGCACCTTCGGGAAACGGAACGTGGCGCTTTGCTTTAGCGGGCAGCGGTTCACCTGGGACTTTGTCACAGCAAAAGTGTCCACCCCCCTTCTCGGCGCTGACTTCCTCTGCGCCAATGGCCTTTTGGTGGACGTCAAGAACTGACGTCTCATCAACACGGAAACCTTCAGCTCGCTCCCCTGTTCCCTTAGCGGGTCCAGCACGACGTAGTTGTCCAGCGCACTCTCGGTCTCCGATGAGTTTTCCCGCCTCCTCGCCCAGTTCCTGGACCTCATGAAGCCCACGTTCTCATCCGCCGCCACCAAACACTGGGTAGAACACCACATCTCGACCACCGGTCCGCCCGTCTACGCCCGTGCTCGGCGCCTCGACCCGGGGAAGCTCGCCATTGCCAAAGCCGAGTTCAACACCATGGAGTGCCTTGGTATCATCCACCGGTCGAACAGTCCGTGGGCTTCGCCCCTCCACATCGCACCGAAACCAGGCAGTGGGTGGAGCCCGTGCGGAGATTACCGGCGCCTCAACGATGCGACGACCCCCGACCGCTATCCGATTCCACACATCCAGGACTTTTCCCTCCGCCTGGCCGGGAAAGTGGTATTCTCGAAAGTGGACCTCGTCCAGGGTTACCACCAGGTCCCTGTCTGGCCGCAGGACGTCCCGAAAACCGCGGTAATCACCCCGTTCGGGCTATTCGAATTTCTCCGCATGCCATTCGGCCTCAAAAACGCCGCACAGGCTTTTCAATGCCTAATGGACACCGTGTTAGGGAACCTGACATTCCTGTTCGTATACCTGGACGACATCCTCATCGCCAGCGCCTCCAGGACGGAACATGTGTCCCACCTCCGGACTCTTTTCGAACGACTCAGCCAACACGGCCTAATCATCAACCCAGCCAAGTGCCAGTTCGGGCTGTCCTCGATCGACTTTCTCGGGCACCGCATCACGAAGGACAGGGCGGTGCCACTCCCATCGAAAGTGGAGGCCGTGATGGACTTCCTACGACCTCTCACCGTGAAGGCCCTACAGGAGTTTTTGGGCATGGTGAACTTGTACCATTGTTTTGTCCCCCGAGCAGCCCAGCTTATGCGGCCCCTTTACGAGGCCCTCAAAGGCAAGCCCGACACACTCGCCGTCGACTGGTCCGATGAGATGGCCAATTCTTTCATGGACAAGAAAAGGGCCCTGGCTAACGCGACCATGCTGGCGCATCCGTTACCTGATGCGCCGATCGCTCTCACCACCGACGCCTCGGACTATGCGGTTGGCGCCGTCCACGAACAGTGGGTCAACGGCACCTGGCAGCCGCTCGCCTTCTTCAGCCGGCAGCTCTGCCCCAACGAACGGAAGTACAGCACCTTTGATCGCGAGCTTCTCGGCCTCTACCTCGCCGTCCGACACTTCCGTTTCCTGCTGGAGGCCCGCCCGTTCATGGCGTTCGTGGACCACAAGCTGTTGACCTTCGCCATGGCCAAAGCTTCCGAGCCGTGATCGGCCCGTCAGCAACGCCAGCTGGCCTTCATCTCGGAGTTTACAATGGACATCCAGCATGTGGCTGGGAAAGACAACCCCGTCGCCGACTGTCTCTCCCGAGCCGTCGCCAGCGCCGTGCACCTCGGCATCGACTACACCCGCATGGCGGCCGACCAGGCCTCCGACCCAAACATCCAGGCCTACAGGACGGCGGTCATGGGCCTTCAACTAGCAGACGTCGCGTTCGACGCTGCCGGCACCACACTCCTGTGTGACGTCTCCGTTGGGCAGCCACGTCCCGTCATGCCCGAAGGATGGAGACGGCAAGTTTTCGACGCCGTCCATAATCTTTCCCACCCGGGTAGGAAGCCGTCACAGAAGCTGGTGGCGGCTAAGTTTGTCTGGCACGGGCTCAGGAAAGATGTTCGCGACTGGGCCAGCACCTGCGTGGTATGCCAACACTCGAAAGTACATTGCCATACTAAGGCCCCGTTGGCGCCTTTCGCGGTGCCCAAGAGGCGGTTCGACCACGTTAACGTGGACCTGGTGGGGCCCCTGCCGCCCTCCCGCGGGTCACCCACCTCCTCACGATGGTCGACAGAATCACCCGATGGCCAGAAGTTGACCCGCTGTCTTCAACGACGTCCGCCGATGTGGCTCGGGCATTCATCAGCACTTGGGTTGCCCGGTTCGGCGCCCCATCTGACATTTCCTCCAACCGGGGGCCCCAGTTCACGTCAGAGCTCTGGAACGCTGTTGCCCGAGGCCTCGGGTTGAGACTCCACCGCACCACTGCATACCACCCTCAGGCTAACGGGCTGTGCGAACGGTTTCATCGCTCCATGAAGGCCGCGCTCCGGGCCAGCCTCTGGGACGACAGCTGGATCGACAGACTCCCGTGGGTCATGCTGGGACTCAGGACCGCTCCCAAGGAGGACCTCCAGTCCTCGTCTGCCGAGCTCGTCTACGGACAGCCGCTGCGGGTTCCCGGGGATTTCGTCCCCCAACGCAACGGAACCTTGGTCCGCAGCCCGTCAGCGGTCCGACCTTCTGGACAACGCCAAAGTTTTCACAGCACAGCCTCCCGCAGTCCCACGTTCCGCTCGACCTTGATGAGGTGGAGTATGTTTTCGTCCGCCACGACGCCCACCGGGGACCTCTGCAGCCACCCTACGAGGGACCATTCCGCGTCCTGGAAACCGGGGACAAGACCTTCCTAGTGGATGTCGGCGGTAAGCCGGACTGCATTTCTGTGGACTATCTTAAGCCGGCCCACCTGGATCTGGACCGACCCGTTGAGTTGGCACAGCCCCCGAGGCAGGGCCGACCTCCGGTTTCCGCACCCTCAGTCCACCACGGAGCGCCCGAGGTCCCTCCGACGAACCCCCCGGTCCCCGCCCCGGAACTGAGGAGCCGTTCCAGCCGTGTGATCCGGCCCCCCCAACGACTGACATTGCCAGTGCTAGTGAATTCTGGGGGGACATATGTGGCGGAGACCACATAGGGACAATAACACAATGTATAGCCAATGCTGTTGTATGTACCTAATCACAATTCACTATGTATAGCAATGTTGTGATATGTACATGCTGGGTTGGGTTATCGGTGCAGGGTCCCTTTAAGAGCGTCGGTAGCGTGATGACATCATGACGTCAGTTGTGTGATGACGTCATAGCCCCTGCACGGGGCTGAGCCCTTCAGACCTCGTGGAGAGTGATTAAAGAAAGGCACGTTTTGCCTTTGCTTAAACAAAAGCCTCTGCCTGTTGTTTTCTGTGGAGTTTAGAAGATTGAGAGGGGACCTCATAGAAGTGTATAAAATTCTGACAGGTCTAGACAGACTGGATGCAGAAGGAATGTTTCCCTTGGCGGGTGAGAACAGAACAAGAGGACATAATTTAAGGATAAGGGCTAAACCATTTAGGACAGAGATGAGGGGGAATTTCTTCACTCAGAGAGTGGTGAACCTGTGGAACTCATTGCCACAGAGGGCAGTGTACGCCAGCTCATTAAATATATTTAAGAGGGAATTAGATATATTTCTACGGGCAAAAGGGGTTAAGGGTTACGGAGAGAAGGCGGGGACGGGATACTGAATTAAAGGATCAGCCATGATCTCATCGAATGGCGGAGCAGGCACGAAGGGCCGAATGGCCTACTCCTGCTCCTATCTTCTATGTATCTATGTATCCCAACAACGATTTCTGAATATCTCTTGCTTGTCCTTAAGCTTGTTTAGTTTGCTGCTGGGGCAGCTGAAGAGCCAAGCACCCCGACAATGAGGTGCTGCAGCATTACTGCACCTCCCCTTTAAATAGTGGAACAGCCTGTGGCAAGCATGACTGAATTAGACAAGGCCTGATATTGGTCCACATGTTGGGTGTTAAGCCAATGAGCAGCAGTTTTAGCGCCGGAATCATGACTACAATCATGTAAATCTCATTCCCAGATCTAAAGCTAGCAATGCTTTCTCGCCTTGTTAGAAGAAGACATAAAACTCAGAAAGATCATCCGACAGAATGAAGGGGACTGTTCCCTGGGGTCTATGGGTGTTACTTGGATGAGGTAGAATCAGCTGGTTACCTGCTTTTATAGGCAGTGGTTTATCTGCAGTTACCGGCGAATGTGTCAGACGCTGATACAGGCCTTTGGATTCAGCTAGCTTCAGCATTCCTTCACTGCTGTCTATTCCATGGAAGTTCTTAAATCCCACTTTCTGCAACTAAAGAAACCAGATTATTACATTATGTGTTATCCAACAAGCCTCTGATTGTCTATTACACTTCTCTCCAAGGTATTTTATCAAGCTCCACATGAAGGGCTAATCTACAAAGACATCCCAATAAACGAAATAAACCCAAGTCAACATCAGGTCACAGAAAAACTCCACACATTAGAAGCAACAATCAAAGACAACCAAAACCCTCTAGACTCCCCAATCACATGGAAAGAAATGGCCACAAAAACAAAATCTCTCCACCTAAAGAAAGCCTGTGGCCCAGACAACATCAAAAATGAAATGCTCAAGTTCAGCAATATGGAGATGCAGGGTGCGGTACTCAAATTATTCAACATCATATTACGTTCAGGCTGTTTTCCCGATATCTGGTGCCAAGGACTAATCTCCCCCATATATAAAAGCGGAAACAAATCAGACCCAAATAACTACCGCGGCATCTGTGTCAACAGTTGTCTAGGGAAGTTATTCTGCAGTATTCTAAATAGTAGATTACTTGATTTTCTTAACAAACATAATATCCTCAGAAAAAACCAAATAGGCTTTCTTCCAAAACACCGCACCGCCGACCATATCTATACCCTTCACACCCTCATTGAAAAACATATACACCAAACAAAAAATGGGAAAATATTCGCCTGTTTCATCGACTTCAAGAAAGCCTTTGACTCTATATGGCACGAAGGGCTCTATTATAAACTTCTTCAATGTGGAATAGGGGGCAAAGTCTATGACCTTATTAAATCAATGTATCTGAAAAACAAATGCGGGGTCAAAATTGGAGACAAACGCACCGATTTCTTCACCCAGAGAAGAGGCGTCCGGCAGGGCTGCAATTTGAGCCCGACCCTGTTCAACATATACATAAATGAATTAGCAGACATGCTGGAGCAAAGCGAGTCACCAGGTCTCCGTCTCCTGGATGGAGAAGTGAAGTCCCTGTTCTATGCGGACGACCTGGTTCTGCTGTCTCCCACAGAACAGGGATTATAGCAACAACTAGACCTACTCGACAAATACTGCCAAAATTGGGCTCTAACAGTAAATCTAAAGAAAACCAACATCATGATTTTTCAAAAAAGGCCCAGATGTCAGGAAAACAAATACCAGTTTACCCTCAGTGATATCACTATAGGACACACTATGAGCTACACCTACCTTGGTCTAACTATTACAGCATCAGGGAGCTTCAGCATAGCAGTGAATGCACTAAAAGAAAAAGCCCGAAGAGCCCTATATGCAATAAAAAGAAAATTCTACAACATCCAAATCCCAATCAAAATCTGGCTCAAAATATTTGACAGCATAATCCTGCCCATTGCACTGTACGGTAGTGAAGTATGGGGCCCGCTAAATCACCAAAGCTACACTAAATGGGAAAAACATACAATAGAAGCCCTACATGCAGAATTCTGCCGAAGCATCCTTCGCACCCAAAGAAAAACGCCAACAAATGCATGCAGAGCCGAACTAGGCAGATACCCACTGATAATAAACATCCAAAAACGAGCACTAAACTTCCTAAATCACCTCAAATCTAGCTCCCCAGACACCCTTCATTTCAAAGCCTTTCAGACCCAAGAGCTAAACCCAGAAAAGAGTCCCCTGAGTCAGCTGCTACGGAAACTAAGTACTCAGCCGGACCCTGACCAGCCCCAGACCAACACAGCCGTCCAAACACCAATCCGAGTGAACCAAATCATTAAAAAATGCAAAGAAACCTACCTGGAACATTGGAACAAAATAACCGAAAGCCAAAGCAGATTAGAATGTTACCGGGCCCTAAAAAGAGAATATAAACTGGCAGACTACCTCACGACCATCAGAGACACAAAACAGAGACAGACCCTCACCAGGTACAGACTAAGCGACCACCAACTGGAAATTGAAAAAGGCAGATACAAGAAATCCTGGCAGCCTAGAGAGAATAGAATATGCGATCAATGTCTGGCTGGCGAGGTTGAAACAGAAATGCATTTCCTCCTAAAATGCGAAAAATTCAACACATCAAGAAACATATTATTCAACAAGCTAAGCCAAACAACCCCAGATTTCAAGGAATTGGATGATCTGTCAAAATTGAGATTAGTCCTAGGAGAAGGAGACAGACCATACCTTGGGGCCAAATATGTAACAACATGTCACAACCTGAGGACTGTTTAAAATTAAGACTGTTTAAAATTAATATTGAACGTACCAAATGAAGTACAAAGACTGTTTAAAATTAATATTGTTTAAAAGTAATATTGTATGTACCCAACAAATGTCAAATCGATTGACACCTACAGAATGTTGGAAAACTGTACCTTTTTGCTATGTAAGCTTTGGCAATATGGTTCTCTGTAAACTTTCATGCCAATAAAGCATTTTAATTGGAATTGGAATTGGAATTGTGCCACGCAATTTGAAGTCCCACCATTTACACTGCTGATTTGGTCAGGAGGGTATCATTTTGGACACTTGAATCAATTGTAACTAACTGAAAACATATTTGTGACAAAAATGAAGTATTTTTCTCTCATGTATCAGGTGGTGGGCTCTTCTCTCTCTACCGCGGTTCATGGGTCCAAAAACCAGACCCACTAACAGAAAAAGACCTCGCTTCATTTCATACCCCGATAGCTCCAGGACTTCAGGGGAGATTTCCCTGCGTCAGTCTAGATTTTTCTGTTCAAGTATCTGGAGTGGGATTTGAACCCACATCCTTCTGACTCAAAGGCGACACTTCTCCCCACTGAGACACCGCTGACACTACGGTGCACAGAGCAATGAATCGGGAGGGCAGTTTGCACTGGTTTATATCAATATCTCCATGGCATTTGATTACGGTTTCATCGTCTCTTACCCCTTCAGCCACCAGTCCTGTTCCACAGGGCACATCAAGGACCAGCGCACTGCCTCGATCTTCTACATACACAGAGTCCACTGTCTCCACACAGAACCTGGGTGCCTGGTAATCCATCACGGTCATGTGCTGAGGGCAGAAAGAGATTTAATTCATACATAGAAACATAGAAGATAGGAGCAGGAGTAGGCCATTCGGCCCCTCGAGCCTGCTCCACCATTTAATGAGATCATGGCTGATCATCCAAACTCAGTACCCTGTCCCTGCCTTCTCTCCATATCCCTTGATCCCTTTAGCCTTAAGAAATATATCCAACTCCTTCTTGAATATATTTAATGAATTGGCCTGAACTGCCTTCTGTGGTAGAGAATTCCACAGGTTCACCGCTCTCTGGCTAAAGAAATTCCTCCTCATTGTAATGATCAATAACATGTCATTCTATAGTGGACACTAGGTGGAGCCGTAGAGCTGTGTAGAGCTGTATATAAGACTACACTACCCAGCTGTATATATATATATTAAGACTACATTACCCATGAGGCACTAGGCTACCCAGAAGGTAACAGTCAAGATGGAAGCCTCTACAGATACTGTACCAGTCCACATGTGCTCAATAAAGTAACTAGCAAAAGCTAGCTGTGTTCATAATAAGAATGTCTAGTTATTAATGAACATAAGATGGTACCAGGGTGGTGAAGATCTGCTGAAAATTGTGAAAAGCGACATGGAGAATTTGAAGCCACCAGAGCGTTTGAATCTCGAGAAAAAAATCGACTACAATTGGCAGATTTTTAAACAACAATTCGCACTCTACATTGCAGCCATCGGATTCGGTACGAAGCCAGATGCAAGGAAGGTAGCGTTGCTGCTTACGGTTGCAGACCCACAGGTGATAGAGGTATTTAATACATTTGTATTTAATCCAGTGGAGAACAGAGAAAAATTAGAAGATGTGCTAAAAAATTTTGATGCACATTGCTCTCCCAAAAAGAATGAGACCTATGAAAGATACATCTTCTGTTCTCGGACACAGCAGCAAAATGAGACTTTTGATAGCTTTATAACTGATCTGAAACTGAAAGCACAGACATATAATTTCTCTGAGCTCAAAGCATCCATGATTTGTGACCAGATTGTGTTTGGCATTCATGATAAAAAAAGTCAGGGAACGTCTGTTGAGAGAAACTGAACTAAATTTGGAAAATGCGGTGAAAATATGCCAAGCCAGCGAGCTAGCTCGAATGCACGCGAAGACTTTCAGTGAAATCAATAATGATGCGATTGTAATGAGTGATAATGCTGCTGTTGGTGCTGTGTCCTATAAGGGGAAGAAACATGGGCAGAACAGAAATGAAAAGCAATCGGAGGATGAAATTTTTAATTGTAAACGCTGTGGTTACAAACAACAGTTAAGACAATGCCCAGCGTTTGGAAAAATGTGCACAAAGTGTAATGGAAAGAATCACTTTGCCAAACAATGCTTTTCAAAAGTACAAACTAAGAAAGGGCAATGAGTTAATGTAATTGAGGACACTGATTTAAGTGAGACATTTTTTGTAGGAATGGTGTCATGTGACAATATCAAAAAGGATACAGAAAATGTGCAGCCCTCAGAAATGGACAATGCTGAACATAAAGTTAATGCAGTAAAAGAGGACAAATGGATGATCCCACTGCAGGTAAATGGAACATTAGTTACCTTGAAACTAGACACTGGGGCAAAAGCAAACTTAATCAGTATGAGTGACATTAACAATATGAAAGAAAAGCCCAAAATACAGAAAAAGTCAGTACTACTGAAGGACTATAATGGACAGAAAATAGATAGCTTAGGTGTATGCAGACTTAAAGTGACAGTCAAAGACAAAGTGCATCATCTCATGTTTTCTGTTGTGGCTGAAAGGCTTGATTCACTACTGGGTGACAAAGCTTGTGAGGACTTAGAACTGGTCAAAAGAATCTACCGTATAAACTGTGCCATAAGCAGACCATATGACTCGGTGGACTCTGTAGTGAATAATTTCCAGGATGTGTTCAAAGGATTTGGAGTTCTACCATTCACTTACAAGATCCAGCTAAAGCAGGATGCTCAGCCAGTGGTACATGCTCCACGAAGAGTTCCAGCACCCCTGCGTGACCGGCTCAAGAATGAACTGGACAGAATGACCACGCTAGGAGTCATCTGGAAAGTCGAAGAGCCAACAGACTGGGTTAACTCCATGGTATGTGTAAAGAAAAAGAACAATGATCTAAGAATATGCATGGATCCAAAGGACTTAAATGCAAACATAAAACGTGAACACTACCAGATTCCCAAGTGAGAAGAAATCACCAGTGAAATGTCAGGTGCCAGATACTTTACAAAGCTCGATGCCTCACAAGGATTTTGGCAACTAAAACTGGATGAAGAGAGCACCAAATACTGTACCTTCAACACACCATTTGGCAGGTATTGTTTCCTCAGAATGCCTTTCGGGATAATATCTGCATCTGAAATCTTTCATAGAGTGACGGAACACATAATTGAAGGTCTGGAAGGAGTTTGGGTCGATGTTGATGACATCATCATCTTGGGCTCCACACTGAAAGAACACAATGAGAGACTGACTAAAGTGCTACAGAGCATACGCCGGAATGGACTGAAGCTCAACAAAGCCAAGTGTCAGTTTGGCGTCCAGGAAGTCACTTTCCTAGGAGATAATCTATCTGGTAAAGGAATAGAGCCAGATATGGAAAAAGTAAATGCCATACTCAAAATGCCCCGACCCACTGACAAAAAAGGAGTGCTACGCATCATGGGGATGATAAACGTCATTGGAAAGTTCATTCCTAACTTGTCAGCCAAGACAGCCTGTCTGCGAGACCTGCTACATAAAACAAATGAGTTTGCATGGACAGAAAGACATGAACAAGAGTGGATAAACTTCAAAACAGTGCTGACAACCACACCTGTACGCACCTTCTTTGACCCAACAAAAAGAATCAAAGTGTCAACGGATGCATCAAAAGATGGCCTAGGTGCGGTCTTGCTACAAGCAGAGGGTAAAGATTGGAAGCCTGTTGCCTATGCCTCCAGGTCTATGACTGATACTGAGTGTCGATATGCCCAGATTAAAAAGGAATGTCTAGGCTTGGTAGTTGGACTAGAAAAGTTCCATGGCTACATATATGGACTTCCCACCTTCACAGTTGAGACAGACCACAGCCCTCTGGTTGCCATCATAAAAAAAAACCTGAATGAGATGTCTCCAAGGATTCAACGACTCATGATGAAGCTGCAAAGATATGACTTTGAACTGATCTACACACCAGGCAAATACATAGTGTTAGCAGATGCACTATCCCGAGCACCCACAATGAGTCATGTGAGCTCTACTGAAGAAGACGTGGATGTTCATGTGAGTATGGTCACTGCTGCGCTGCCCGTGTCAGACACAAAATCAAAGCAAATAGCAGAAGAAACAGTAAAAGATACAGTATTACAAACAGTAATAGAGAACATTCATCATGGTTGGCCAAAAGGTTCCTGTCCAAAATATTTTCACATAAGGTCAGAATTGAGTGTCGCAAGTGGACTATTACTAAAACAGAACAGAATAGTCAATCCACAGGCTCTACGTCAAGACATGCTCAAAAGGATTCATGAGGGACACCTCGGAATTGAAAAATGCAAAAGGAGAGCAAGAGACACTGTTTATTGGCCTGGCATAAATAAGGACATTGAGAACATGATAGGCAAATGTGAGACATGTCAGAAACACCAAAACAAACAAGCAAAGGAACCAATGATAGTAGCTGACATATCAACAGCAGCATGGCAAAAGGTTGGTATGGACCTTTTTCATTTAAATGGTAAAGACTATCTAATAGTGATTGACTACTATTCTAACTATCCTGAGATGGCGCTGCTCTCAAGCACCACAGCAAGCAGTGTCATAATGCATGTGAAATCCATCTTCGCCAGACATGGAATTCCCAGGATTGCTGTTAGCGACAATGGTCCATGCTTCAACTGTAAGGAGTGGCAACAGTTTGCAGCACAGTATGACTTTCAGCACATCACATCCAGTCCTTTGTATGCTCAGTCAAATGGTAAGGCAGAGAAAGGTGTTCAAGTTCTCAAGCAGCTACTGAAGAAAGTGACAGAAAGCAAGTCTGATCCTTATCTCGCCCTGCTGAGCTACCGAGCCTCACCTTTAGACTGTGGTTCTTCACCTGCTGAACTACTAATGGGTCGCAAGTTGTGCACCACGCTACCCTGCTGTGCAAAAGAACAGCAAAGTGAGGAACTGAGACAGAGACTTCAACTGTTAAAGCTGAAACAGAAATCATACGATGACAAGTCATCCAAAACTCTAAAACCATTGACAAGGGATGATGTTGTCAGGATTGAGGATCCAGATGCATGGAACAGGAAAGCTACAGTTCTTGAGGAAGTAGGACCAAGGTCATACACTGTTAGAACTGAGGAAGGACAGGTTCTCAGGAGGAACCGCCGTTCCCTCCTAAAAACACAAGAGACTATTCAAGAGCAGATTGATGACAATGCCGCAACTGCATCTTGTCATTCACCGCCAGAACAATCTCATGAAGACACATCAGACTTACCCATGTTGAGAAGATCCACACGTGAAGTAAAAGAGCCTGATAGACTTAATCTTTGAATACAATGTAAAGCTTTGAAAATGTGTTGACTGTTTTGAAAATGTTTATGTTTATAGAGCACTAACAAAAGTGTTACTGATATTATCTTTATTGTTTTCTTGAAAGTTGATTGATATTGATTTTGTTAAACCTCAAAGAAAGGGGGATGTAATGATCAATAACATGTCATTCTATAGTGGACACTAGGTGGAGCCGTAGAGCTGTGTAGAGCTGTATATAAGACTACACTACCCAGCTGTATATATATATTAAGACTACATTACCCATGAGGCACTAGGCTACCCAGAAGGCAACAGTCAAGATGAAAGCCTCTACAGATACTGTACCAGTCCACATGTGTTCAATAAAGTAACTAGCAAAAGCTAGCTGTGTTCATAATAAGAATGTCTATTTATTAATGAACATAAGACTCATCTCTGTCCTAACTGGCTTACCACTTATCCTTAGACTGTGACCCCTGGTTCTGGATTCTCCCACCATCGGGAACATCCTTCCTGCATCTAGTCTGTCTAGTCCTGTTAGAATTTTATAAGTTTCAATGAGATCCCCTCTCATTCTTCTAAACTCCAGCGAATATAAGCCCAATCGACCCAATCTCTCCTCATACGTCATTCCTGCCATCCCAGGTATCAGTTTGGTGAATCTTCGCTGCACTCCCTCCATGGCAAGAACATCCTTCTTCAGATAAGGCAACAAAAACTGCACACAATAACTCAAGGTGTGGTCTCACCAAGGCCCTGTACAACTGCAGCAAGACATCCTTGCTCCTGTACTCGAATCCTCTCGCTATGAAGGCCAACATACCATTTGCCTTCTTAACCGCCTGCTGCACCTGCATGCATACCTTCAGCAACTGGTGCACAAGGACACCCAGGTCTCGTTGCACTTCCCCTTCTCCCAATCTATTGCCGTTCAAATAATAATCTACTTTCCTGTTTTTGCCACCAAAGTGGATAACCTCGTATTTATCCACATTATACTGCATCTGCCATGCATCTGCCCAATCACCCAACCTGTCTAAACCATACTGAAGTTTCTCTGTATCCTCCTCACAGAACACACGCCCACCCAGCTTTGTGTTGCCTGCAAACTTGGAGATATTACATCTAATTCCCTCGTCTAGATTATTAATATATATTGTGAATAACTGGGGTCCGAGCACCGATCCCTGCGGTACCCCACTAGTCACTGCCTGCCACTTGGAAAAAGGCCCGTTTATTCCAACTCTTTGCTTCCTGTCTGCCAACCAGTTCTCTATCCAAGTCAGTACCTTACCCCCAATCCCATGTGCTTTAACTTTGCATGCTAATCTCTTATGTGGGACCTTATCGAAAGCCTTCTGAAAGTCCAAATACACCACATCCACTGGTTCTCCCTTATCTATTCTACCAGTTACATCCTCAAAAACTTCCAGTAGATTAGTCAAGCACGATACAGTCTGGCTCCTGAAGAGTTTTGCTCTCTACAATCTTTATCTTGGAACAGGGCAGCAGAGCGCGGGGAAGTGTGGCGGGGTCTCATTCTGGAGTATGCGCTGGACCAGTGGAGCCTATTGAACCTGGTCCCATGACCCTGCTTGCTACCCATCACTGCTCTGCTTGCATGGACACCCACTGCTGTCTTTTACTCTACCCAACCTGCTCACAGAACAGCAGTGCTTCTGCAGGCTGAGGTCACGTCAGATGGTGACAGACAGATCTGCTCCCTGCTGAACCTAGTGACCTCCGCCCTTGACATTCTTTCCTCTGGATCCTTCCAGTGCACTACTGGAGACATATCCAGGATCTCCTAGTCGATCGGTTTAAGGTAGGACACTGATGAATTGCTTACATAGAGGAGGAGGAGGATGAAGATGGGGCACCCATTACCAGTCCAGCTGCTTACATTGCCACCTGGGATGCCAAGGATCTCCTAAAATCGCAATGGTTCACCATGTGTAAAACGTAAGAAATGAAACACTGCGGTCCACTCCCACCTCCAGGACCAATCCCGACCCCACGCCCTTTGCACTAAACAGTCCTTCAGCCACTCATTCACCCATTGCACATCTGGCCAATGGGTCCGTCATGTATTGACATGAACCAACTGATAGGGCGAGCTGGCCCTTGGGACACAATAATGGGCAAGAAGTGGAGGCGGTGCTAAGCAATCAATTTTCCATGGCATTATAAAAAAAAGGGACACTTAACATTTTATCAATCGCCCCGAGGCATACCCTTGGTGAACTACATTTCCAGAAGGCATTTGATAAAGTCCCTCATAGGAGACTGAGCTAAAGTTAAAGCTCATGAAATTGAAGTCAAATTATTGACCTGGCTAGGAAATTAGCTGAGCAGCAGGAGACAGAGAGTAGGGATAATGGGCAGGTACTGTAATTGGCAGGATGACTAGTGGTGTCCCGCAGGGATCTGTGTTGGGGCCTCAATTATTCACCGTATTTATTAACGACTTAGATAATGGGATAGAGAACCATACATCCAGATTTGCCGATGACACAAAGATAGGCAACATTGTAAGCAGTGTAGATGGAAGCATAAAATTACAAAGAGATATTAATAGATTAAGTGAATGCACAAAACTGTGGCAAATAGACTTCAACGTAGGCAAGTTTAGGTCATACATTTTGAACCTAAAAAGGATAGAATAGAGTACTTTCTAAATGGTGAAAAGCTAGAAACTGGAGGTCCAAAGAGACTTGGGGGTCTATGTGCATAGATCATTAAAATGTCATGGACAGGTACAGAAAATAATCAAAAAGACTAATGGAATGCTGGCCTTTATATCTAAAGGGCTAGAATACAAGGTTATGCTACAGCTAAACAAGACCCTGGTTAGGCCACAGCTGGAGTACTGAGAGTAGTTCTGGGCACCACACCTTAGGAAGGATATATTGGCCTTGGAGGGAGTGCAGTGCAGATTTTCCAGATGATACTTGTGGGGAAAAATTCGGTATCGGCCATTTTGGGGCGCTAACATCACCTGGGTGCTAACTGCAGGGGGCGGTGGTCAATTTCGGGTCCGGGGCGCTACCAGGGCGATGCGCACGGTGATAACGTCATGATCTCTGGGTGAAGGAGATTGGGGCGAAATAACATAGCGCCGCCGCAAAACTCCCACCGAACATGGCGGGAGTCGATGTCAGCGCCGCAACCAGCCGCAAAGCCATTTGTTCCCCGTTAGCGCCCCCTGGGGGCACTAATGGGAGGCACAAAGGCACCCAATTTCACCCCCTTGGACTCCAATGGTTAAATTACGTGGAGAGACTACATAAACTAGGCTTGTATACCCTGGAATTTAGAAGGTTAAGGTGATTTGATCAAAGTTTTCAAGATATTAAGGGGAACTGTGTCACATGTCCCGTGTCCCATGTGGCTTCAGGAGAGGTAGAGGCAGGCTGCTCAGGTCCCTGACCTGACTGGTGAGATGCTTTTGGCCTATACCCTCTGGATTTTGGAGCCTGTGAGGGTCCCGCCAAAGACCACTCCACTTGCACCTGTGCAGAGGCAGACTCAGCCACGGGGACACGAGGATGCATGTCGAGCATTGACTGAGGGAGGGCAATGAGTGACAAGTGGCAGCACTTTGAGTGGAGTTCCCACTTCCATCATCATCATCCCTCACCTGGGCCAGGGCCACATCCCTTCTACCACTCCACTGCAGACCAACTTGGTGGAGATCAGTGACACGTTGTAAGGCCACAGATACGGTACCTGTCATCCTGTTGAAGGCACCAGACATGTTGGCATCCAAAGTCTGCACAGCCATGTTCATGGTCTGCATAGACTGATTTCAGAGTCTTGCTTGAAGGGCCTTGGAGGCGGGCTGTCTCTCCATGGCAGGCGTTCTCGCAATGCCCTGTGCCACCAAACTACCAGCGATCAATTTGGACACCGCCACCCTTTCTACTATTGTGGAGAGTGGGTGTGGCATGTCTGTCAGTACCTGGCTAAGTTGCTGATGCACCTCTGGCATTCTTCTTCTCAATGATAGTCCATGGGGTTCAGCATCTGTGTCCAGCTGAGCAGAGCTTAGAGGGGATGTCCCTCCAACATGGACTGTCCTGGTCACAAGTGTCTGCTCATATTCACTTGTGAGGTATGAATCACCAGGTGAAGGCTCAACTAACTGTCTAAGTGGACCCACTAAAGTGTGAGTATTTGCGCTGGTGCATGGCTGTGACGGTGCACCCTCAGAAGAAGTGAGGTCTTCTGAGAAATTGTCCTCATGGATGTCCTGCAACACTTGGTGTATGCGTGAAGGCCCTGGAAGACAAAGAAAGGGATATGATTTAGTTGCGGCAAAGTCACAATCTTGACAATTACCAGATTCATTTTACTCATAGTTCAGTCATTGATGAAATAATGTCAGCGTATGTGTATCAGAGATATTTGTAATAGTGTCACCACCTAACTGCGAGCTCCTTGTCTCTCCATCTCTGACTGAGATGGATGCAGAAGTGCCACTTATTTCCAGGGCCTCTTCCTCTGCATCTGTTACCTGGACTATTTGTGGCGGGCCACCTCCATTCCGTCCATCTCCCTTGGGCTTTGAGCTCTCTTCTCCTACAATGGGCGAAAAACAGACCTGTGAGTGAGTGAAGGTCAGGTGCTCACCCGATGAATGCAGTGCATTTGATGAGGGCGACTATGAGACAGATGCATCACGTTGCATCAGGATTGGGGTGAGTGGCAGCAGTGGATGAATAAATGGGGACGTAATGCAGTGCATAGAAAGTGAAGGCTGGGTGTGGCTTAAAGTTGAGTGCATTGAGTGGTGCTGGAGTTTTGCTAAGTGGGAGAAAAATCATTTAAGTGTATTTTGTGAATTTTAGTGTGTTAAGAAGTCAATTATTTGAAGTAAGTTTAATTTTTTAAGGGTTTTTTAAACTCTTGGGCAGTTTAAACCGGAAGTAGAATCCGGGTATAAAAGGGGAGGGGCTAGTGCAGTGCACGGAGTGCCTTGTGCATTGAGTGGTGCTGGAGTTTTGCTAAGTGGGAGAGTTCGGATAAGTGGGAGGTGAGGGTGTGTTTTTTGCTCTGTTTTGTTCCCCACTCCCAGGCTTGGACAACACTGCAGAGGCGGAGCAGCGAGACGAGTCAACCAAACAGGCCCCACAGACAGTATTCAAGGAGGAGGTTGGTGATCAGCTGGTTGGTTGGTTTTCTTCCTTCTCTTCTCTTTTATACCTTTAAGTTGGTAAGTCCTTTGAATAGTGGTGTGACATTATCATCTATATCCGGGCAGGGTCTTCATAACTAATAATAAGAAATTTAATTAATTATATAGAATGGAGCAGGTGATGTGTTACTGTTGCGAGATGTGGGAGCCGGTGGTCCCCATTGAGGCTCACGGTGATTACATCTGCGACAAGTGTTTGCTGCTAGAGGAACTCAAGTTCCATGTTATGGAGCTTGAGACCGAGCTTCAGACACTGTGACACATCAGGGAGGGGGAGAAGTTCCTGGACTCTATGTTTCAGGAGATGGTCACAACTATGAAGTTAATTACTGCAGATGTAGTCCGTGGTCAGGGACAGGACGGTGTGACTACGAGTGAGGAAGGTACAGGAATCCAGGATGTAGTGTTGAAGGAGACACAGCCCTTGTTCTTGTCCAGCAGGATCGAGGTTCTTACTCCCTGTGAGGGCGGGAGTGGGGACTGCAGGGAGGATGAGTAACCTGGCCACAGCACCGTGGTACAGGGGGCCATTCAAGTGGAGGGAGTAAAAAGAAATGTTGCAGTGGTAGGGGATAGTATCATTAGGGGGATAGATAGGGTTCTCTGCAGTCAAGAGCGGGAGTCCCGAAGGCTGTGTTGCCTGTCCGGTGCGAGGGTTAAGGACATCTCTTCTGGGCTGGAAAGAAACTTGGAGTGGGAGGGGGAGGATCCAGTTGTCGTGGTCCATGTTGGTACAAACGACGTAGATAGGACAAGGAAGATGGTTCTGTTAAAGGAGTATGAGCAGCTAGGGGTCAAATTAAAAAACAGAACCTCAAGGGTAATAATCTCTGGGTTATTACCTGAGCCACGAGCGAATATGGCTAGGATAAATAAAATTAAAGAGTTAAATGCGTGGCTCAAAGACTGGTGTGGGAGAAATGGGTTTTGCTTCTTGGGACACTGGCACCAGTACTGGGACAGGAGGGAGCTGTTCCGTTGGGACGGACTCCACTTGGCCAGTGCTGGGACTAGAGTCCTGGCGAATCATATAACTAGGGCTGTAGAGAGGGCTTTAAACTAGTTAGTGGGGGGGAGGTTTCTAGAGAGCAAATAATAGAAATGACAACAGAGAAGGTCATAGACTTAGGTAGCAGTGGGGGAATTAAAAAACAGAATGTGTCAGGAAGGGACAGAAGGTATGGAGCAAAAAGTAAAGTACTAAAAAGGGAAAAAACAGGAACTAAGTGTTACAAAACATATTTGAAAGTTCTTTATCTGAATGCACGTAGCATTTGTAACAAAATGAATGAGTTAACGGCACAAATAACGACATATGGGTATGATCTTGTGGCCATTACAGAAACATGGCTGCAGGGTGACCATGACTGGGAATTAAACATACCAGGTTATTTAACAATCAGGAAGGACAGGCAGGAAGGGAGAGGAGGTGGGGTGGCTATGTTAATAAAGGAAGGAATCACTATAATACAGAGAAATGATATTGGGTCAAAGGAGCAGGATAGTGAAACAGTTTGGGTGGAGATAAGGAATAATAAGGGGAAAAAACACTAGTGGGTGTAGTCTATAGGCCTCCGAACAGTTGCAATTCTGTTGGACGGAGTATTAATCAGGAAATAGTTGAGGCTTGTAATAAGGGAACAGCTATAATTATGGGGGATTTTAATTATCATATTAACTGGACAAATCAAATTGGGCAGAGCAGCCTTGAGGATGAGTTCATTGAGTGTATTAGGGCTGGGTTTCTTGAGCAGTATGTAACTGAACCAACCAGGGGGCAAGCAACCTTAGATTTGGTCCTGTGTAATGAGACAGGATTAATTAAAAATGTCCTAGTAAAGGATCCCCTTGGAATGAGTGACCATAACATGGTTGAGTTCCATATTCAATTAGAGGGTGAGAAGGTTGGATCTCAAACAAGCGTGCTGAGCTTGAATAAAGGAGACTATGAAGGTATGAGAGCGAAATTGATTAGAGTGGACTGGGAAAATAGATTAAAGGGTAAGACGGTACATGATCAGTGGTGTACATTTAAGGAGTTATTTTACAACTTCCAAAAAAAATATATTCCACTGAGGAAAAAAGGGTGTAAAAGAAAAGATAGCCATCCATGGCTAAGTAAAGTAATTAAGGATAGTATCCGACTAAAAACAAGGGCATATAAGGTAGCCAAATCTAGTGGGAGGATGGAAGATTGGGAAGTCTTTAAAAGACAGCAAAAAATAACTAAAAGATTGATTAAGAAAGGGAAGATAGATTATGAAAGTAAATTAGCAAAAAATATAAAAACAGACAGTAAAAGTTTCTATAGTTATATAAAAAGAAAAAAGGTGGCTAAAGTAAATGTTGGTCCCTTAGAGGATGAGACCGGGAAATTAATGGTGGGAAACATGGAGATGGCAAAAACACTGAACAATTATTTTGCATCCGTCTTTACAGTAGAGGACACTAAGAATATCCCAACACTGGACAAACAGGGGGCTCTAGGGGGGGAGGAACTAAATATGATTAAAATCACTAAGGAAGTGGTACTTGGTAAAATAATGGGACTCAAGGCGGATAAATCCCCTGGACCTGATGGCTTGCATCCTAGGGTCTTGAGGGAAGTAACGGTAGGGATTGTGGATGCATTGGTAATAATTTTCCAAAACTCACTGGACTCAGCAAAGGTCCCGGCAGATTGGAAAACTGCTAATGTAACACCCTTATTTAAAAAGGGTAGTAGGCAGAAGGCTGGAAACTATAGACCTGTTAGCCTAACATCTGTGGTTGGTAAAATGTTAGAGTCCATTATTAAGGAGACAGTAACGGGACATTTGGATAAACATAATTTAATAGGACAAACTCAGCATGGTTTCATGAAGGGGAAGTCATGTTTGACAAATTTGCTGGAGTTTTTTGAGGAAGTAACATACAGGGTGGATAAAGGGGAACCAGTGGACGTAGTGTATTTAGACTTCCAAAAGGCATTTGACAAGGTGCCACACAAAAGATTATTGCTCAAGATAAAAAATCACGGGATTGGGGGTAATATTCTGGCGTGGGTGGAGGATTGGCTCTCTAACAGAAAGCAGAGAGTTGGGATAAATGGTTCGTTCTCAGATTGGCAACCAGTAACTAGTGGTGTTCCGCAGGGGTCAGTGCTGGGTCCCCAACTCTTTACAATCTATATTAACGATTTGGAGGAGGGGACCGAGTGTAACATATCAAAGTTTGCAGATGATACAAAGATGGGATGGAAAGTAATGAGTGAGGAGGACATAAAAAACCTGCAAAGGGACATAGACAGGCTAAGTAAGTGGGCAGAGATTTGGCAGATGGAATACAATACTGGAAAGTGTGAGGTTATGCACTTTGGCAGGAAAAATCATAGAGCAAGTTATTATCTTAATGGCAAGAAACTGGAAAGTACTGTAGTACAAAGGGATCTGGGGGTCCTGGTGCACGAAACTCAAAAAGTTAGTATGCAGGTGCAGCAAGTGATCAAGAAGGCCAATGGAATGTTGGCTTTTATTGCTAGGGGGATGGAATATAAAAACAGTGAGGTATTGCTGCAGTTGTACAAGGTATTGGTGAGACCGCACCTGGGATACTGCATACAGTTTTGGTGTCCATACTTAAGAAAAGACATACTTGCTCTCGAGTCAGTACAAAGAAGGTTCACTCGGTTAATCCCGGGGATGAGGGGGTGGTCATATGAGGAGAGGTTGAGTAGATTGGGACTCTACTCATTGGAGTTCAGAAGAATGAGAGGCGATCTTATTGAAACATATAAGATTGTGAAGGGGCTTGATCGGGTGGATGCGGTGAGGATGTTCCCAATGATGGGTGAAACTAGAACTAGGGGGCATAATCTTAAAATAAGGGGCTGCTCTTTCAAAACTGAGATGAGGAGAAACTTCTTCACTCAGAGGGTGGTAGGTTTGTGGAATTTGCTGCCCCAGAAAGCTGTGGAAGCGACATCATTAAATAAATTTAAAACAGAAATAGATAGTTTCCTAGAAGTAAAGGGAATTAAGGGTTACTGGGAGCGGGCAGGAAATTGGACATGAGTCTAGGTTTGGAATGGTCATGGCCCTGTGGGTAGTGGAGTGGGCCCAGGGGCCGTGTAGCCTGGTTCTGCTCCTACTGTGTTCTAATTCTGTGTTAGATTTCAGGAGATGGTTTTATTCCTGTTCCTGGCTGGGGTGGAGATCGCCTTTACAGAATATAGGGACAGAGTGATCTCCTGGAAGAATTTCGATCGCCTAGATGGGTCGGAGAGGAATTTCCCAGATTTTTTTCTCCCAAATTGGCCATTGGGTCTTTATCTGGTTTTTCGCCTCTCCCGGGAGATCACATGGGTTCGGGTGGATGCACAGTGATAGAAGATTTGAGGTTAGGATCAGATCAGCCATGATCTTATTGAATGGTGGAGCAGGCTCGAGGGGCCGATTGGCCTACTCCTGCTCCTATTTCTTATGTTCTTATGTTCTTATGTTGAGTGGGTGTGAGGAGTGATGTGATGGAGAATGCTTCGCAAGATAGAGTGAAAGGATGAGGGAGCTTAAACCACAGGATGTAGGTGAATCAGCAAATGTACTCACTTATCCTGACCTGTTATGTAATTAAATCACTTCCCACATTGCATCCAAAACCAGGACACAACGCTCCTGCTGATCACCTCCTCAGCTACCTCCATCCACGCCTTCTTGATTTCTTCCTCCCATTGCTGGGGAAATGTATATCCCTCCTGCCCCTGCCTGCACCCAGCAGTAATTCCAGTGATGCGCCATTGAACCTGGGTACTGCCCTTGCTCTATATGCATCCATCATGAACATCAACAAATTCCATTTCCGGACTGTCCCTTTAAATACAGCTGAGATTGCGTCATGCGACACAAAATCTGGAATTAAAATTTAATTGCTGCAATTGAATTGAGATCGCGGATTCTGACCTGCCCAGTTGACTTCCAGGTTCCGCCCATGCAATTCCACCAGCCCCCATCTCCTCGCGTTCGGAAGCCGCCTTCATATTAATATCGGGCCACATGTTGCTACACAAATGGGCAGAGCGATTCTTTCCCCCCAGGGGTCAGTTCTATGGCCAGTAAAGTGAGAGGGTGACAGGAGCTACCTGGTCATAGTTCTCAGCCCATGAGTCGAAAAACTTCACATTTTCTTCCAGATCCATCTCTTTGTCTAAAGTGAGGATGTTCTTGGTGGCAGTAGCCACATCTATTCCAGACTTATTCATCCTGTGGAAATAGAGAATACAAGCCGGTAATAGGAGGCTGAGAATAAAATATTGCAGCAAAAACATCCTTTCATTCCAATTACAAGGGCTTGAAATGAGACAATACATTCTACCTGCAATTACAGGATGGGACCACAATGAGACAGATACGCCCTGCCTCACAGGCAATAAGGAAGCAATTTAGTGTGTGAATTTTGACTTTTCCACAATTGCATTTCGAGAGTGAGAAAATATAATAAACAGAAAAGAAAGCCTCTGACTGAGACTGTCGTGATTACTCCTGTGTATTTGTACTGTCCTGTTATTGGATATTAATGATTAGAAACCCAGGGGGTGAAATTCAGCTACGTTTGGGGGTGGTAATCGAATTAGTGGTGGACATTTAGTGCCCGAGGCGGGAGTACTGCCCTGGCCGCTAAATTGTCTTATCGCCCCGGCGAGGAAGCGGAGCGCTATCTTGGGCGCTCCACTTCCTCTCAGGGCTGTGTCTGGGGCACAAAGCGTGGTATCGCCGGAATGCTACGTGGCTGCTCTGTGTAGTGCTGACGCGTTTCAGCACCCCGCCCCTTCCGTAAGAGGGGAGACCAGCTGTGCGCTCTGCAGGCCGTTTGATGGCCTCCACTAGCCCACCAGGGCAGCGTGATGGCGTGGCCGCAGCTCGGCAGCGAGACGCGATGCCAGGCGGCACGAAGACGGCCACGGACCATGCCACGGGCCACCAAGCGGGGCTGACCTGGAGGTCGGCCAAAATTAAAAATGGTACGGGGTCCAGCCGGACTGCCCCTTTAATTAACGCCCCGCCAGCGGTGTGCAGCCCGATTTGCAACCCGCGAGGCTGGCGCTGACATCCCCTGCTGCAGCCTCGAAGGGCGCAGCCAAGCTTGTGCCGCGAGGCGCTAAGGGGCCACGGAGGGGCGCTAAGTGGTCGTGTAGCTCGCCGATGACGTCATTGCTGGCAGTGCAGTGGCAATTTCACAGCCGGCGCTATTAGTGCCCCCGCTCGGGCGATAAGCCTTTGTACTCATCAGCACCCGCTGGAGGTGCAAAGGAGGTGAATTCTGCCTCCCCCCAGATTGCAGGATTCAGAAACTCTGATTTTCACACCCATTTTGCTGATCTGAACTCCCGTCAATCTCGACTCCATATCTGGGCAGATTCTCACAATATTCACCTTGATAAATCATTGTCAGTGCTGAGCCAGTGGTTTGTGTGTCCCTCTGCTTCGACAGGAGGAGGAGACAGCATGATTAGAGGATATAGACATGGAATTCCAGGCCCTTAATCTCAGTTAAAGACAGCCAGCGTGTGGGTTCAGGGTTCTGAAGACATTCCCACTGTAAAACCTCTTCAGATTGCACAGTTCTATTCATTGAATTTTAGAATCTTACAGCACAGGAGGAGGCCATTCGGCCCATCGTGCCTGTGCTGGCTCTTTGAGAGAGCTCCCCAATTAGTCTCACTCCCCTGCTCTTTCCCCATAGCCCTGCAATTTTCCTTTTTAAAATATTTATCCAATTCCGTTTGAAAGTCACAATTGAATCTGCTTCCACTAACCATTCATGTAGTGCATTCCAGACCATAACAACTCGCTGTGTCAACAAATTTTTCCCCCTCTCCCCTCTGGTTCTCTTGCTAATTATCTTAAATCTGTGTCCTCTGTTTACCGACCCTCCTGTCATTGGAAACAGTTTCTCCTTATTTACTCTCTCAAAATCCTTCATAATTTTGGACACTTCTATTAAATCTTCTCTGAACCCTCTCTGCTCTAAGGAGATGAATTCTCCAGTTTCTCCACAGAACTAATGTCCCTCATCCCTGGTCACATTCTAGTAAATCTCCTCTGCCTCTCCAAGAGCTTGACATCCTTCCTGAAGTACAGAGCCCAGAAGTCATAGAGTCATAGAGTCATAGAGTTTTACAGCACAGAAAGAGGCCCTTCGGCCCATCGTGTCTGCACCGTCCATCAATCCCTGTCCAGTCTAATCCCATTTTCCAGCATTTGGTCCATAGCCTTGTATGCAATGGCATTTCAAGTGCTCATCCAAATGCTTCTTGAATGTTGTGAGGGTTCCTGCCTCCACCGCCCTTTCAGGCAGAGAGTTCCAGATTCCAACCACCCTCTGGGTGAAAAAATTCCTCCTCAAATCCCCTCTAAATCTCCTGCCCCTTACCTTGAATCTATGCCCCCTTGTTATTGACCCCCCTACTAAGGGGAAAAGTTCCTCTTTATCTACCCTATCTATGCCCCTCATCATTTTGTACACCTCAATCAGGTCCCCCCTCAGCCTTCTTTGCTCCAATGAAAACAACCCCAGCCTGTTTAGTCTTTCTTCATAGCTGAGGCGCTCCATCCCAGGTAACATCCTGGTGAATCTTCTCTGCACCCTCTCTAAAGCAATCACATCCTTCCTATAGTGAGGCGACCAGAACTGCACACAGTACTCCAGCTGTGGCCTCACCAGCGTTTTGTACAGCTCCATCATAACCTCCCTGCTCTTATATTCTATGCCTCGGCTAATGAAGGCAAGTATCCCATATGCCTTTTTAACCACCTTATCTACCTGTTCCGCTGCCTTCAGGGATCTATGTACATGCACACCAAGGTCCCTCTGACCCTCTGTACTTCCTAGGGTCCTACCACTCATTGTGTACTCCCTTGCCTTATTTGTCCGTCCAAAATGCATCACCTCGCACTTTTCAGGGTTAAATTCCATTTGCCACTTTTCCGCCCATCTGACCAACTCGTTTATATCTTCCTGTAGCCTGAGGCTTTCCTCCTCACAATTTACCACCCCACCAATTTTCGTGTCATCTGCGAACTTACTGATCATACCTTTTACATTCTCATCCAAATCATTTATGTAGATCACAAACAGCAAGGGACCCAGCACCGATCCCTGAGGTACCCCACTAGACACAGGCTTCCAGTCACAAAAGCAACCTTCGACCATCACCCTCTGCCTCCTGCCACTCAGCCAGTTTAGGATCCAACGCGCCAAGGCACCCTGGATCCCATGGGCTCTTACCTTCTTGACCAGTCTCCTATGCGGGACTTTGTCAAAAGCTTTACTGAAGTCCATGTAAACCACATCCACAGCATTTCCCTCATCCACACACCTAGTCACCCCCTCGAAAAATTCAATCAGATTTGTCAGACATGATTTACCCTTGACAAAGCCATGCTGACTATCCCCGATTAATCCTTGCCTCTCCAAGTGGAGACTAATTTTGTCCCTCAGAATTTTTTCCAATAATTTCCCTACCACAGATGTTAGGCTCACTGGCCTGTAATTCCCTGGTTTATCCCTGCTACCCTTCTTGAATAATGGTACTACGTTAGCTGTTCTCCAGTCCTCTGGTACATCCCCTGTGGCCAGAGAGGTTCTGAAAATTTGTGTCAGAGCCCCTGCAATCTCCTCCCTTGCCTCACACAACAGCCTGGGATACATCTCGTCCGGGCCTGGGGATTTATCCACTTTTTGGCCTGCTAAAACCGCTAGTACCTCCTCCCCCTCGATGCTAATATGTTCAAGTATGTCACAGTCCCCTTGCCCGATTTCTATGTCTACATCATCTTTCTCCATAGTGAACACAGATGCAAAAAATTCATTTGAAACCCCGCCTACATCATCTGGCTCCACACACAGATTGCCACTTTGGTCCCTAATGGGCCCTACCCTTTCCCTGGTTATCCTCTTGCCCTTAATCTATATATATAAAGCGGCTCTTCTGTCTGTCTGTCTGTCTGTCTGTCCGCCTGGTCTCGATGCGTTTGGAAGTTACAGAGCGTACCGACGCGCGCGTCGCCTCAAAAGAAAGCTTGCGATTCCGGACCGGTCATCGGCGTATTTACGTTTCGGCCGGACAAAAATCCCGCCCGCGGTATCCCAAAAACGTTCAGCGTTCCGCTCATTAGCATCTCATTAGCGACCGTGTGACGTCGAGGTCTTCCTACAGTTGAGTGTCGAGTGACTCGACGATTGACCAATCCTACGCTTGGGTGACCTGACCGGTCGACCAATCGGTGCGTGTGTGGGCGGGCCTTATCCTTCTGAACCGAGGTGAGTGGCCGCCATCTTGATTTTTCACGATTTTTTCCCCCACACTTTCTGTGTGTTAGGGAACTAAGGTAAATATTTGAATTATGTGTTAGGGAATTAATTAACAATTTATTTCAGTTTTATATTGTGTTTAGCAACCCCCCCCTCCTCCTCCTCCTCCTCGCGCAGGGGGGACTCGGTGCTGGTCTCCAGGCCCGCTGCAGGCAGGCCTGAAGCTCCAAAAATTTCTCTATCTCTCTTCCCTCTCTCTCTCTCCTTCTCCTCTTCCCTTTCTCTCCTTCTCCTCTTCCCTCTCTGTCTCTCTCTACTTCCCCCTCTCAGGTTTGACGGTGTCGGGGCCCGAAGTGAGCCGCTCTAACGGCCGCCAGCCCGCGGGGTTTCCCTGCCTACTCCCCGCGGGCCGCCTCGCCCGCGCATGCGCCGCCCGCCCGCGAGAGCCCGCTCTGGCTTTTTTTTTTAAACGGCAACCACGCATGCGCACGGCCCCCATGACGCCAGCACACAGCCTCGTGAGATCGCGGGGGCTGCGAGCCTTGGGAAATCGCGGGGGGGAGAGCCTCGGGAAATCGCGGGGGGGGAGAGCCTCGGGAAATCGCGGGGGGGGGAGAGCCTCGGGAAATCGCGGGGGGGGGAGAGCCTCGGGAAATCGCGGGGGGGGAGAGCCTCGGGAAATCGCGGGGGGAGAGCCTCGGGAAATCGCGGGGGGCGGGGGGGGGAGAGAGCCTCGGGAAATCGCGGGGGGCGGGGGGGGGAGAGAGCCTCGGGAAATCGCGGGGGGCGGGGGGGGGAGAGAGCCTCGGGAAATCGCGGGGGGCGGGGGGGGGAGAGAGCCTCGGGAAATCGCGGGGGGCGGGGGGGGAGAGAGCCTCGGGAAATCGCGGGGGGCGGGGGGGGAGAGAGCCTCGGAAATCGCGGGGGAGAGAGAGAGAGAGAGGGTGGGGGAGAAGAGAGAGGGGGTGGGGAGAAGAGAGAGGGTGGGTGGTGGAGAAGAGAGAGAGGGTGGGGAGAAGAGAGAGAGGGTGGGGGAGAAGAGAGAGAGGGTGGGGAGAAGAGAGAGAGGGTGGGGAGAAGAGAGAGAGGGTGGGGGGAGAGAGAGAGAGGGTGGGGGGAGGAGAGAGAGAGGGTGGGGGGAGGAGAGAGAGAGGGGTGGGGGGGAGGAGAGAGAGAGGGTGGGGGGAGGAGAGAGAGGGTGGGGGAGAAGAGAGAGAGAGGGTGGGGAGGAGAGAGAGAGGGTGGGGAGGAGAGAGAGGGTGGGGGAGAGAGAGAGAGAGGGTGGGGGAGGAGAGAGAGAGGGTGGGGGAGGAGAGAGAGAGGGTGGGGAGGAGAGAGAGAAGGTGGGGGAGAGAGAGAGGGTGGGGAGGAGAGAGAGAGGGTGGGGAGGAGAGAGAGAGGGTGGGGAGAGAGGAGGGAGGGGGAGGAGAGAGAGAGGGTGGGGGAGGAGAGAGAGAGGGTGGGGGAGGAGATAGAGAGGAGGGTGGGGGAGGAGATAGAGAGGGAGGGTGGGGGAGGAGATAGAGGAGGGTGGGGAGGAGATGAGAGGTGGGAGGAGTAGAGAGGGAGGGTGTGGGGAGGAGAGAGGGAGGGTGGGGGAGAGAGAGGGGGAGGGTGGGGGAGGGAGAGGGAGAGAGAGAGGGTGGGGGAGGGGAGGAGAGAGGGAGGGTGTGGGGGAGGAGAGAGGGAGGGTGGGGGAGGGGAGGAGAGAGAGAGGGTGGGGGAGGGGAGGAGAGAGGGAGGGTGGGGGAGGGGAGGAGAGAGGGAGGGTGGGGGAGGGGAGGAGAGAGGGAGGGTGGGGGAGGAGAGAGAGAGAGGGTGGGGAGGAGAGAGAGAGAGGGTGGGGAGGAGGGAGAGAGAGAGAGGGTGGGGAGGAGAGAGAGAGAGGGTGGGGGAGGAGAGAGAGAGGGTGGGGGAGGAGAGAGAGAGGGTGGGGGAGGAGAGAGGGTGGGGGAGGAGAGAGGGTGGGGGAGGAGAGAGAGAGGGAGGGGGAGGGGAGGAGAGGGTGGAGGGAGGGGGAGAGAGGGTGGGGGGAGCGAGAGGGAGGGGAGAGAGGGTGGGGGGAGCGAGAGGGTGGGGGAGCGAGGGAGGGTGGGGGGAGGGGAGAGAGGGTGGGGGGAGGGGAGAGAGGGTGGGGGGAGCGAGAAGCTGGGGGAGCGAGGGAGGGTGGGGGGAGGGGAGGGGAGAGGGTGGGGGGAGGGGAGAGAGGGTGGGGGGAGCGAGAGTGTGGGAGAGCGAGAGGGTGGGGGAGCGAGGGAGGGTGGGGGGAGGGGAGCGAGAGGGGGGAGGGCAGGGAGAGGGGGGGAGGGAGGGAGAGAGAGTAAAGCAGGGAGAGACGGGGAGGGAGAGAGGGGGAGGGAGGGAGAGCGTGAGGAGAGGGGGAGGGAGAGTAAAGCAGGGAGAGATGGGGGAGGGAGAGAGAGGGTGAGGGAGGGAAAGAGTGAAGGGGTGGGACAGGGAGGGAAAGAGTGAAGGGGTGGGAGAGCTTACCTTCTTCCTTCGCAGGGGTCCATCGGGCCACCTTCGCCCCCCCCCGTCGCGCTCTCTCTCTTCCCCCCCCGTCGCGCTCTCTCTCTTCCCCCCCCGTCGCGCTCTCTCTCTTCCCCCCCGTCGCGCGCTCTCTCTCTTCCCCCCCGTCGCGCTCTCTCTCTTCCCCCCCGTCGCGCTCTCTCTCTCTTCCCCCCGTCGCGCTCTCTCTCTTCGCCCCCGTCGCGCTCTCTCTCTCCCCCGTCGCGCTCTCTCTCTTCCCCCCGTCGCGCTCTCTCTCCCCCCGTCGTGCGCTCTCTCTTCCCCCGT